>NC_073396.1:17846657-18210407 GCF_028641065.1 Leucoraja erinaceus
CCTGGAAGAGGTAGCAACATAGGTTTCTAGACAGATGACTAATGAGTTCTTTGGGTGGCATTGAGGGAGCTATCACAGAATGTTCTACCAAGGGCCAAGTTTAAGTAATGGTTACAGACTTACAGTAATATCAAAAACTGAAATGTAAGAGTTTAAGAAGGAACTGCAGATGCTGGAAAATTGAAGGTACACAAAAATGCTGGAGAAACTCAGCGGGTGCAGCAGCATCTATGGAGCGAAGGAGATAGGCAACGTTTTTGGCCGAAACCCTTCTTCAAGGTTTCGGCCCGAAATGTTGCCTATCTCCTTCGCTCCATAGATGCTGCTGCACCCGCTGAGTTTCTCCAGCATTTTTGTGTATCACTGAAATGTAAGAGGTGTGATAAAGAAGATTCCAGATGACACAAAAATGGTAATGTAATTGAGAGCGAGAAGGAGAGCTTCTGACTGGGGAAGTATATTGGCCAGCTGGTCAGTTAGGCTGAAATGTGGCAACTGAAGTTTAAGCTGGAGAAGTGTGCGGCATTGTATGTGGGGAGGTGCAGTGAGACAAGGGAATAGACAATGACTGGGAAGATGTAGGTGATGTGAAGGAACTGAGAGACCTTGACAATGAGGATTCATAGACTCTTACAGATATCAGGACAGGTGCAAAAGTATTTAAAAAGACAACGACATACACATTAGCGGTATTATACGCTGTGCCAGCTCCATCATTTGATAAGATTGCACCAGATCTGTTTGCAGCAACTGCATTTCCTGAATTCCAGTAACCTTTTGTTATGGTGAAAGGTGAAAGGATGTCACTGATGCATTTTGCTGTGTGTCACCATAGAATTACCTACACTTGTTATAACAAGAACAGCTATTTATATTCTGATGAGTCTAAAATCAGTGAGGATTAATCAAAGAATGAATAGTTAAAAGGGGAGGTCCTGACTGACTTATTGGACTAAATTTATTTTTAAAAGGAGCTACGTGTGTAAATGAGGTTCATGTAATCAACGTAGTTTACATGACTTTGGCAGGGTCCCATATGGGAACACTGGTTCAAATGGTTAGGTCCTATGGGATCCAAGGCAAGTTGCCAAATTGGATCCAAAAGCGGCTTGAGAAAAAGAAGCACAGGTTGATGGTGGAAGGTTTCTTTAGCAAATATACGTTTGTCACCAGTGATGTATGTACCACAAGGATCAGAGCTGGGACTCTATTGACTATCATATATGCATTAACAATTTGTAAATTAAAGTAATTTGAAGGATTAGTAAATTTGAAGATGACATACAAATTGTTGCGGAGAGAGCCCTCCACTACTTGATTGGCTGGTAAATTGGGCAGAGCAATGACAGCTGGAACTTAATTGTAATAAATGCAATAAATTACATGTTGTGAGGATTAGAAGGGTAGGGTCCACACAATGAATGGCAGGGTTGTAGAGCATATTGAGAAATAGGATCCCTGAAGGGAGCGGCACAGGCAGATAAGGTGGTGTTTAGTTTTGAGATACGGTGTGAAAACAAGCCCTCTGCCCACCGAAACAACGCCGACCATTGATCACCCTTTCAACTAGTTCTATGTTATCCGAGATAGACACAAAATGCTGGAGTAACTCAGCGGGACAGGCATCATCTCTAGAGAGAAGGAATGGGTGACGTTTCGGGTCGAGACCCTTCTTCAGACATCAGTTTTCATGCACTATGTTATCCCAGTTTTGCATCCTAAACATTAAGGACAATTTAGAGAAGACAATTAACCTACAAACTTGCATGTCTTTGGAATATGGGAAGAAGCCGAAGCACCCAGAGAAAATCTATGCGGTCACAAGGGGAACTTGCAAACTCCACACAGAGAGCACAAGTAATCAGGATCGAACCTGGGTCTCTGGTATTGTGAGGCAGCAGTTGTGCCACCCTTAAAACCATTAAGGGATCATGGTCCTCATTAGTAAGGCAGGGGATAGTAGAAGGAGAGTGGGGGGGGGGGGGGGAGAGATGACATGGTACAACTATATAAAAGACCCAAACACTTGGAGTACTCATACTGTGTACAGTTCTAGTCACCACACTATGGTGTCAAAGTTCATCTTTTAAAAAGCCGCAAGCAACAAACTGGTTAAAGGTAAACCAAGGCAATCTTTAATCGACTGGTCAGACGGGAGTGCCAACATCTACAATGAGCACAAACGTTGCTCAGTGCATCTCCGGCTCCACTCACAAAACAAAGGAAAGTTAGTGCAATTATACATTTTTCATATCAGTAAAACACTCCTACCAAGTCTGAATATGGCATGACTGAAAGATTCTATAGCCTTACAGAATATAGGAAAAGCTGGGTCCAAATCAAGCTCATCCAATAACAAGTTATTACTCATCTCTGGAGAGTCAGTTATTTTTTTCAATCTTGGTTTCTTTATGGCCTTGAAAGAAGCACATGTTATTACGCAGGTTTCCATCTTAATGTCTTTATTAAAAAGACAACCTGTCCTCCATATTGTGTTCCTTATCATTCTTTTGTTATACTTTTGTAGAAGAACGACTCCATTTTGTAAACTATATTAGATTTGACTATTAGCTCTTTTAATGGGAAGAATGTGATTACACTGGGGAGAATACAAACAATACTGACAAGGTAAAGGATACTTTCAGTTATGAGGAGAGGCTGTGCTTGTCTTCCTTGAAGTGGAGGAGGTTCAGATGGGAGCAGATAGATCAGTGCAGATAGAGAGGATGTTGAGAAAGCTCGAAGACCAGAGGGCATAATGTTAATGTAACAGACGGGAGGATTTGAGTGGATCTAAGGGTGATCAGATTCTGGAGGACAGGAGAATAACTAATGTTGTTCCTTTCTTTAAATGAGATAGAGAGAATCCAGGGGATTATAGGCTGGTTTGGTTCATGTCAGCGGCAGTGAAGCTATTGGAGACTATTCTTTGGGATAGAATTTCTTCGCCTTTTGAAGAAAATACGTTAATTAGACCGCATTTGGAGTTTTGCTTGCCATTCTGGTCGCCCCATTACAGGAAAGATGTGGAGTCTTTGGAAATGTGCAGAGGAGATTTACCAGAAGGATTAGTGGGTTTTAGCTACAGGGAGCTGTTGGACTTACTTGGATTGTTTTCTCTAGATTGCAGAAGGTTTTATATATTCCTATCAGGTCTGATATAAGTATATAAACTTGAGGCATGGATAAGATAAACAGAACCATTTTCCCAGGGTGACTAAATCACATACTAGAGTGCATAATTTAAGGTATAGAAAGGAACTGCAGATGCTGGTTTAAATTGAAGATAGACACAAAACGCTGGAGTAACTCAGTGGGCCAGGCAGCATCTCTGGAGAGAAGGAATAGATGACGTTTCGGGTCAAGACCTTTCTTCAGACTGAACTTTAAGGCAGGTGAGAGGCAAAGTTTAAAGGATATGTGTGGGCCAAGTTTTTTTTAAACACAGAGGGTGTTGAGTGACTGGAACATGTGCTGCCAGAGGTTATTGCTGAGGTAGATATGATGGTGGCATTTGAGGCGTTTGGATTAGCATACGGGAATGCAGGGAATAGATATGGATTATGTGCAGGCAGATAGAAGTTGGTTTTGGTGTTATATTCGGCACAGACATTGTGGGCTGAAGGGCCTGATCGTGTGCTGTACAGTTATGATCTATGATTTCTAATCTAAACTACTTTTTTCATTCTGCAGAATATTATGAGACATTGTTCCACAAATTGCACGCTCAGTACCAGGAAATGCCTATCATGGGATTGCTGCTGATGTATTCAAATCACTATGTCCACCTGCTTGAGGTGAGTCCAGCAGGCAGTGCACAGTCACTCCCAGTGCACTCTGCAAATTTGGCCTCAAGCATCTGGGGGCCCATGTCTAAGATGGGAGAAGGACAGGTGTTGACTACGGGTGCTGTCTGTGTGGAGTTTGAACGTTCTCCCTGTGACCGCGTGGGTTTTCTCCGAGATCTTCGGTTTCCTCCTACACTCCAAAGACATACAGGGTTAATTGGCCTGGGTTTGTATACTTGGTTTAAGCCTACATTGTCCCATGTGTGTGTAGGCTTGTGTTGTGTAGACAGATGAAGAACCTGCCCCACATAGTTACACTCACAGAAACAGACCTTGCAGACAATGTGCCCATCTCCTCCACTGCAATCACTGTGTACATTCTGTACCACACATAGCACGGACATATCAGGGGTAACGGGCCGTGGGGGAGGGTGCAGCACTGGTGTACACGGGGGGGGGGGGAGGGGGGGGGGCTGAAGGAGCTCAACAGGTCAGGCAGCATCTGTGGAGGGAAATTGACACATGGTGTTCGAGGTCAGGCCCTTCCGACTGATGGTGAGGGAAATGAAAGCTGGAAAAATGATGAAGGGATGCAGCAAAGCCTGGCAAGTGATACGTGGATGCAGATCATCGATTGGCCAATGGATGGAGTAAGTGACAAAGACTAGAGGTGAATAGGAGATAAAAGGGCTTGAGATAAGGAAACAAGAGGAGGAGTGAACTGGCAAACCTTGTGGAGGGGGGAAAGAGAACAGTGGGAGCAGGGTTGAGGGGGAATAAAAAGGAAATATAGGATTTGAATGGGAGGAGTAGAAGCTGAGTGCAAGGTGGAGGTATAAAGGAACAGGGTGGCAGGGTAGTGGGAGAACTGTGTGTGGTGAGATGGGAAAGAGAAGAGTGGTCAGGGGAGGAAATTGCTCAAAATAATAATAATAATAATAATAATAATAATAATGTTTATTTATATAGCACTTTTCAACAAAACCAGTATTTGAACCAAAGTGCTTATAAGAATTCAATGTTTATGCCATTGGATTGGAGGCTACATAGAAGAATGAGCTGTTCTTCTAATTTGTATGTGGTCTCACTCTGGCAATGTGTAAGTGATCAGACTTTTTGTTGGAGATGGACATTGGTGAACACTTTTGTGAGAAAATCCTACTTGCCACTTCCCACCTCATCCCAGAACATTGCTCAAGCCTTGTTGCATGACACGGGCTGCTTCCTTCATTTACGAGTTGCAAATGGGATTGAAGATTATGTAATCAATTAATATCCCCACTTTTGCCCTTATGATGGAAGGTGCTGAAGATGGTATGGCCAACACGTTGCTCTGAAGAACGCCTTGCTCTCCCTGGAACTCCTTCGTTTGTTCATCCCTTCCCACCCAATCTGCCTCCTCCATAAGCACCTCATAAGATGCAATACCTGTCCCTAACGCTGTTCTCTCACTTCTACCCAGGAACCCCAATAACCTTCCAGTTTTTGACAAAGGACCTCTTGCAACTCTTCCACACCAAATTTTCCCAGTATTTACCAAGCACGTGTCCAAAGTGTGATGGAAAAATCCATTTGCCTGGGTGGGTTCAGCTGCAAAAACTCCCAAGAAACATGAGCAGGACAAAGTAATCTGCTCGATTGGCTGCCCATCCAGCCCCCTGAACATGGTTCTGATGACCTTTTTTCTCTTGTTAATTCCAGTCTTCCATTGACATGCTTTATTCTGTTATCCGGGATCTTGCCACCCCACAGCCTGAAGATGGGTGAGTGTTCCTTGCTGTCTTTGCTGATTGAATTGCTGAACTACTTTATTTGGCTGAAACATTTATGATCAGGCATTGAAACTGCTGGGTGTGATGTCTGGATGTTTCTGATGGCCCACTTGTTCCCACCAACACTCTGCCCTCACCTGCCCGGCTGCAGGTCCCCAAGGGGGCCTCCGCTCTCTTCCGCCAACGACACTCTCCCCTCCCCCAACTCTATAACCCCCTTTATATTGACAATAGCTGTGCCTTCCACATTGTCCAAGCTCCTGGACCTAGGAATCAGCACGTCTCTCATTCTATGGAGGCCCACACTCTGTTACACGCAGGCCCACTCTATTACGAGCAGACGCACTCTCTGTGGCAGGCATGCCCTTGCTCAGTTATACACAGACCCACACACTATTACACATAGACCCACAGTCTGTTACATGCAGGCTCATGCCCTGTTATATGCATGCCCACTCTCTGTCTCTGGTGAATTTATTATGGGGAGCAAGGAAATGGCAGGAATTAAACAGGTACTTTGGATCTGTCTTCACTAAGGAGGAGACAAACAATCTTCCTGGTGTACTATTGGCCAGAGGATCTGGGGTGACGGAGGAACTGAAGGAAATTCACATTAGGCAGGAAATGGTATTGGGTAGACTGATGGGACTGAAGGCTGATAAATCCCCAGGGCCTGATGGTCTGCATCCCAGGGCACTTATGGAAGTGGCTCTAGAAATCGTGGACGCATTGGTGATAATTTTCCAATGTTCTATAGACTTAGGATCAGTTCTTGTGGATTGGAGGGTAGCTAATGTTATTCCGCTTTTTAAGAAAGGCGGGAGAGAGAAAACAGGGAATTATAGACCAGTTAGCCTGACATCGGTGGTGGGGAAGATGCTGGAGTCAATTATAAAAGATGAAATAGCGGCACATTTGCATAGCAGTTACAGGATTGGTCCGAGTCAGCATGAATTTACAATGGGGAAATCATGTTTGACTAATCTTCTGGAATTTATTTAGGATGTAACTAGGAAAATGGACAAGGGAGAGCCAGTGGATGTGGTGTACCTGGACTTTCAGAAAGCATTTGATAAGGTCCCACATAGGAGATTAGTGGGCAAAATTAGGGCACATGGAATCGCGGGTAGAGTGCTGACATGGATAGAAAATTGGTTGACAGACAGGAAACAAAGAGTAGGGATTAACGGGTCTTTTTCAGAATGGCAGGCAGTGACTAGTGGGGTACTGCAAGGCTCGGTGCTGGGACCACAGCTATTTACAATATATATCAATGATTTAGATGAAGGGATTGAAAGTAACATTAGCAAATTTGCAGATGACACAAAGCTGGGTGGCAATGTGAACTGTGAGGAGGATGCTGTGAGAATGCAGGGTAACTTGGACAGGTTGGGTGAGTGGGCAGATGCATGGCAGATGCAGTTTAATGTGGATAAATGTGGGGTTATCCACTTTGGTAGCAAAAACTGGAAGGCAAATTACTATCTAAATGATGTCAAGTTGGGAAAAGGGAAAGTGCAATGGAACCTGGGGGTCCTTGTTCATCAGTCAATGAAAATAAGCATGCAGGTACAGCAGGCAGTGAAGAAAGCGAATGGCATGTTGGCATTTATAACAAGAGGAGTTGAGTATAGGAGCATAGAGGTCCTCTGCAGTTGTATAGGGCCCCAGTGAGACCATACCTGGAGTATTGTGTGCAGTATTGGTCCCCTAATTTGAGGAAGGACATTCTTGCTATTGAGAGAGTGCAGCGTAGTTTTACAAGGTTAATTCCCAGGATCGGCGGGACTGTCATATGCTGAGGGAAAGGAGTGGCTGGGCTTGTATACTCTGGAGTTTAGAAGGATGAGAGGATATCTTATTGAAACATATAAGATTATTAAGGGTTTGGACACGCTAGAGGCAGGAAACATGTTCCCGATGTTGGGGGAGTCCAGAACCAGGGGCCACAGTTTATGAATAAGGGGTAACCATTTAGAACGGAGACGAGGAAACACTTTTTCTCACAGAGAGTTGTGAGTCTGTGGAATTATTTGTCTCAGAGGACAGTGGAGGCCAGTTCTCTGGATACTTTCAAGAGAGAGCTAGATAGGGCTCTTAAAGATAGCGGAGTCAGGGGATATGGGGAGAAGGCAGGAACGGGGTACTGATTGTGGATGATCAGCCATGATCACATTGAATGGCGGTGCTGTCTCGAAGGACCGAATGGCCTACTCCTGCACTTATTGTCTATTGTCTATTGTCTACACTAAAATCTACTCCCAGTTTCATGCAGGCCTCGCCGTTAAGCCTGCTTCTGCCCTGAGTTCCTTTACAGTAGTGCTGACTCGATGGATGATCAGATTCGGGGGTTGACTGTGGATAGGTTTACCTCTGGTTTTACAACCTTAAGCTAATATAACTCATTGCTCTACTTCTTAAAGTTGCCTCCTCCTACCTCTAGGGTGGTTCAGTCAGACATGAGAATCCTTGTTTTGTCGCATAACATCCCAGATCGTCTGTATCGCCAGTGGCTGCAGCGACCGATAAATATGCCTGTCACATTAATCATGGACACTTCCGAGATAGAGTCAGTGGAGAAACTGGTCCCTGAGTGCCTCATTCTTCTGCTGAAGCTGGGAAATTTCATCCTGCAAAATCCAAAGGTCAGTTCCAATTTACAATCGGATATTGGATGAGTGCCAGGAACATGCTTGATGTCCCGGCGATCACTTTCTTTGTGAAATTACTGCTGGGTCATACAGTCCTCACTCCAGCTTGCCGGTGATCGGGAATATGGACACTTCACTCTCCGTACTGCTGAAACACTGCAGTGAGGTGAACCTTGTTTTCGGCGCACTGCCGTGTCAAGAGACATCCTATCTTTTCCACCACCTTGGAATGACATTACTACATTCCCATCGCTTGCCCTTAATGGATGCATAGGGAGCATAGGCTCGGGATGAAGGGATGAGTTGGTAGTCTAGAGAATAGGGAGTATAATTGGTTTGGGACAGGATGCTATTCAGTCTATTGACCAATGTAGAGCAATCTATCCCATTGTATCAGACCTCTGCAGATTTTTCTTCACCACCGTGAGATCCAGGATTCTGTGTTAATGTATTTTATTGCCTAATTTTAATCCTTGTCCCACTGTCCTTGCCCCTCAGATCTTCAAAACCGCCTCACTATTTACTGCACCTGAGTCTATTGTGATTTTGTACATCATGACCGCATGAGACAATGATTTTCATGGAGAATAGATCGGCCAATCCCCAACCTCCTATCTGAAAGATGAGAGCACTTTGCCCAGCCATAGGAATGTTCCAGCACTGTGATCATTTACTTTGTTTATTTATGCAGACAGGATGGAAGAGGTCATTTGACCATTGGATCCATGCTAGCACATGGGGAAACAAACCCATGGTCCCAACTCCCCTTGGTTCACAGTACCTTGCAACACCCTCTTACAAAGCTCTGTTTTTGCCATTAACCTATTATACGGGGTGATGTACAGCAGCCAAGTATTTTACTGGCCTTTGTCCAGATGTAGAAGAAATCTGTGGCGCTCAGAAAACCCACAGTCGCATGGATAATGTACAATCTCCATGCTGATGGTGCCCGATGTTGGGATTGAACCAGGGTCTCTGCAGCTGTGTGGCAGTGACGGCCTGCACTGAATTATTAATCTAAGATGAAGATGATTATGGCACCAGAGACCCGGGTTCGATCCTGACTATGGGTGCTGTCTGTATGGAGTTTGTACGTTCTCCCCCGTGACAGCATGGGTTTTCTTTGAGATCTTCGGTTTCCTCCCACACTCCAAAGACGTACAGGTTAGTAGGTTAATCGGTTTGGTGTGAATTGTCCCTGGTGTGTGTAGGATAGCGTTAATGTGTGGGGATCGCTGGTCGATGCGGACTTGGTGGGCCGAAGGGCCTGTTTCCGTGCTGTATCTCTAAACTAAAATGAAGGAATCTCTGGTTGCTGAACACTCCAATAAGGAATGGTCAGTGTTAGATATCAGCTCTCAAAGATCACAGACATTTAAACAAGGACCAGAATTCCAGTGGTCTGTGGTTCTCCCACAGAAAGCAGCTTGGCTGTGAGTCGCAGGGCATTGGTTGGGTGGAACATAGTCCAAAGAGACAACAGCAGCTGGGGGATATGTGTGAGAAAATTCTTCCACTGGGTCAAGATTGTTTGGAATCTTCCATGAACCTGGCATCTGGAACCTGCTTTATTGATTGTTCGAGGGATTTTACTGTTGCACCTCATTGACTGAAGCTACTTACCTGTCTCGTGATTCCTGTTTTATCTTTATCCTATCTTTGGTATCCCTCAAAATCCAATGCTCCCTGAATATATTACCTTTCACTTTTGCCTTCACCAGTACATGTTGGTCCTAAGGTTTAGTATTTCTCCTTCAAATGCTTCCCACTGTGCAGACATAGACCTACCTGCAAGAGGATGCTTTAATCTAGTTGTCATGTCCTATCTCATTTTAATAAAATTGTCCCCCCCCCCCCCCCCTCCAATTTAAGATCTATTACTAATATATCCCTACCTTTCCATAACCACTCTGGACATGCACCAATGCACCTATTAATTTTCTATCTCTCAACTTCTGAAGCTCCACAAGTTTCTAAGTTGGCGGACGACACTAAGCAGGTGGCACGGTAGATAGCAATGAGGGTTAGCAATCTTGATCAGCTGGCCAAGTGGGCTTTAGGAACGGATAATGGATGTTAATGCAGATGAATACAACATGTTGTATTTTGGGAAGTCAAATTTGCCCAAATTTAGAACTTCACAGCCCTCTGTGCATGAAAAATCCCCGTCCCTCTGAGTGACAATATCCCTCATCATCTCCATTCCTATTATGTTGTCGATCCTTTTAATTTGCAAAATCAATTTCCTTACTATGTTCCATTAAGTTTATATAAAAAGCCAGCCAGTTAACAGTGACTGTTTTCTGCTCCCTTGTGTAGAAGACCATCACCAAGCCAAACCTCTCCGTGTCTGATGAAGTCCGACACTTGATCATCAAGGAGAACACCATCAAGCATCTATGTGGCAGTTCCGACCTCATGAGCCCACAGAGATTCCTCGAGCTCTATGAGAAATCGACACATGTTATCTTAGGCTCAGGTAGATTTTTCATTAGTCATGGCTATGAATCTGGAGATGAATGTTTTGCCTTAAAGTGCAGATACCGCTGGAGAGCCCCAGTGGAGGGCAGCTAAGTGCTTAAAAAAAACAAGCATTTGTTGCCGCAAAATTCCAATCTATCCCCGTCATGGTTTTATTTCAGCCTCCTGCACGCCATGGAATAAAGTCCTTGCCTGCCTGATCTCTCCCGATAACTCAGGCCCTGGTCCTGGCAACATCCTCATAAATCTTCGCTGCACTTTTCCCAGCTTAATGGCATCTTTCCTATAGTGGGATGATCAAAAGCGAATAGGATACTCTGCAGGTAGACAAAAATGCTGGAGAAACTCAGCGGGTGAGGCAGCATCTATGGAGCAAAGGAAATAGGCAACGTTTTGGGTCAAAACCCAGTTTCTCCAGCATTTTTGTCAACCTTCGATTTTCCAGCGTCTGCAGTTCCTTTGGGCACAATACTCTGCATGTGGCCTCACCAACGTCTTGTACAACTGTAACAAATTCTAGACTCAAGTCCGTGCCAGATGAAGGCCAATGTGCTAAAAGCCTTCCTCACCACCCGATCCACCTGTAACGCCTCAGGGAACTATGTACATATTCCTAGATTCCTCTGCTTTACAACACTCCTCAGGGCCCTACCATTCACTGTGAAGGTCTTGACCTGGTTTCACTTTACAAAGTACAACATCTCTCATTAAATATCATTCATTCGTTTATCTGAATTAAACTCCGTTAGCCATTCCCACTTACCCAGCTGATGCAAATCCTTTAGTAATTATTAATAACCATCTACGATACCATGTATTTTCATGTCATCTGCAAACTTACTAGTCAGGCCTTGTGCATTCTCTTCCAAATTGTTGATATCGCTTACAAACAATTCATGTACCAATCATTCTGTCCAGAATGTGTCTCATTCCCCTGCAGTAAATGTAATTGCCAAGATGAGTTTTGCTAATTCTTTGCTTTTGATCTGCAGAAATTGTTTGGCCAACTCCTCTTCATCTGTTTCTCGGTGGTTAGTGAATTCCTTTTGGCTCTGTATTGTCAACACGCTGCATCTGATGAAGTACGTCAGCGGAATGCTTGTAGTTTTTCACGTATATGTATCAGCTTGCAATTAAATAAAAGAACTTCTCTTAAAACATCTACATTATCATGCCTCACTGTGAGTGAATTGTAAGAGTTGAATTCCACTCAGAGTTGACCACATATACAACGGGAAGTGAAATATCTGTTTTGGTCTGGTGCATGAGGCGATAGACCTCACACACATCCATTCTCATTTCCTGTTTAAATGCTGCAAACTATTTTATTTCAACAGATTTGTCTTCACAATAATGAAAACACTATATCTTGAGCACCTTCTTCCTGCAGTCAGCTGTAAATGACATGCTGTCTGTACAAAATTTATCATAGGGATAATAAGCCTTTTTTTTTTTAACAACTTCAGTGTTTTGAGTTTGACTTTCTATTTTATATAGTACCAGATGCCATCAAAACAAAGACAGTACAGTAATCTGATTTGGTTGCCCTTTCAGGCTCCCACTCAGTGTTCCCTTTTTACATACTGCTTATGCGCCAACTCCTATAGACACTGGACTGTACCTCTTGCCCGCTGTCCCTTCTGAAGTCATCAAGTCCCCTCCGCTGGCTCCCTTCCTGGATCAACCCTAAGCCTTCCATTTCTGCAATGCCTGTTCCCAGCCTTTGCCCCACTTTGGCAGCACTATCCTCTGCTGAGACCAGGTTTTGTGATGTGCTGTTCAGGACGTTCAGAGCTTTTGAACCCCACATCACCATGAGTTCCTTCTTCAAGCACTCAACTCATTCCATGTTTGATTCAGCTCATTCAGTAATTCTGTAGATGCATGTCTTGATGACAAAGATTTCTTCTCACAGTCTTAACCTCTCCATCAGTTTTTCTCTGTTAATCTTTAATCACCCCGTAACAGTGCCTCATGGTGAGCCTTTTGCCTCTGCCCTTGCCTGTGGATTCTTGTCATGCATGGCATAGCTGTTGTCCTGTCACTTCCATGAAGTGGCTCTCTTGTACTGTGCAAGCACATCATGGACTCTACCTCTGAATCACTGGCCGTCAAAGTAAGTGAATCCTCTCAGTGTCCCAGGTGATGCCTCTGACTCAGGCTCCATTGACTGTACAGTCTTCCCCTGGCTGCAGATTTAGAACATCAACCAGGGAGGTCTCAACATTAACATTGGGGTGGCACGGTGATGCAGTGGTAGAGTTGCTGCCTTACAGGTGCCAGAAACGCGGGCTCGATCCTGACTGCAGGTGCTGCCTGTACAGAGTTTGTATGTTCTCTCTGCATGGGTTTTCTCCAGGTACAGGGGTTTCCTCCCACATTCCAAAGACATGCAGGTTTGTAGGTTAAATAGCTTCTGTAAATGATCTCTAGTGTGTTGAATAGAACGAGTGTAGAATAGAACTAGCCTTGGGGTTGATCCAGGAAGGGAGCCAGGGGAGGGGACGATGACTTCAGAAGGGACAGCGGGCGAGAGGAACAGTCCAACATCATTGATCAGCGTGGACTTGTTGTCCAAAGAGCCTGTTTCCATGCTGTATCGCTAAAAAATAACTACTTAGCTCTCTGTGCAGTCCAAGTTTCCCAATTGTCCTCAGGTGGATTCTGCTTGGAGTTCCACCTGCAATAATGCAGTGCGTTGCTACCCACAGTGCCATCAGCAAACCTGGCCTTGTGCAGCAAGGTGAATCGATCCAAACTTTATATTATTATATCACAGAATAATTTGTGGACTGTGGGAGAGCTGGGGTTTGTGGATTGCTGGGCTTCCTCTGTCCTGCAACAATTCTCTTCAGTATTTTACATTTGTAAGTAATCATCTGTTTCAACAATGTTTGCCACAGGCGATTCTTTGTATGAAGGTGTTTTTCCAAACTTCCCTTCATTATTTTTGGTGCTTATCTCACATGTGGGTTAATCTGTTAATGCTTTAGTAGTAGGACTCAGTCAAACTTCTATTTTCAGACTGTTTCGTGACCATCTGATTGTGTCAGTGTGCTGTGCCGTTACTGACAGGAAGAGGCCTGCAGTGTCTGTGCTGTCTGGGAGGCTGAGGTCAACGCGCACCATCATCAGTCTCTTCACGACAGTGGATGTCAAAGCCAACAGATGTTAGCTCGATTTCCGTTAGCCCTGGGATGATAGTAATTGCATAACAGAGGCTGCAATTAGTTATAGGTAGAATTAATGAAACATAGTGTGCAACTTGATACAGTTCGAGTGCAGGTTAAATGCGACTCTAAATTATGCTGCAGTTTCGGAAAACAGCAATAGTCCTGTTCCACCTTTCCTTTCTTATTAGATTCCATCATCTGCTGCCCTTTGTTATCTCCACGAATAACCTCCTATCATTTCTTACTATCTCCACCTTTAACTCCCCCCACCTGACTCAATCTGTCAATCAATGTCTCCTCACCTGCAGGTCTTGTCCCATCCCTTCCCCGCATCTTTTGTTCCCAAGCCATCTCCCCTCTACTCTTTCAATCCAAAAGAAAGGTCCTGACCTGAAATGTCTGTACATTTTCCTCCACCGATGCTGCCTAGCCCATTGACAATTGCCTGCAGCAATTTGTTTCTTAATCACAGAGTCAATCGGCACATTTAGTTTATTATTGTCACGTGTACCAAGGTAGCCAAGTCAATTCAAGTCAAGTCAAGTCAAGTTTATTTGTCACATACACATACGAGATGTGCAGTGAAATGAAAGTGGCAATGCTCGCGGACTTTTGTGCAAAAGACAAAACAACCAAACAACCAAATAAATTATAAACACAATCATAACACACATATTCTTTTACATAGTAAATAATGGAAGGAAAAACATTCAGTAGAGTTAGTCCCTGGTGAGATAGGTGTTTACAGTCTGAATGGCCTCTGGGAAGAAACTCCTTCTCAACCTCTCCGTTCTCACCGCATGGCAACAGAGGCGTTTGCCTGACCGTAGCAGCTGGAACAGTCCGTTGCAGGGGTGGAAGGGGTCTCCTATGATTTTATTTGCTCTGGAGTTGCACCTCCTGTTGTATAGTTCCTGCTGGGGGGCGAGTGAAGTTCCCATAGTGCGTTCGGCCGAACGCACTACTCTCTGCAGAGCCTTCTTGTCCTTGGCAGAGCAATTCCCAAACCAGATGGTAATGTTCCCGGACAAGATGCTTTCCATCGCCGCTGCGTAGAAGCACTGGAGGATCCTCGGAGACACTCTAAATTTCCTCAATTGCCTGAGGTGGTAAAGGCGCTGCCTTGCCTTACTCACGAGTGCTGATGCGTGTGATGCCCATGTCATATCCTCGGAGATGTGGACTCCCAGATATTTAAAACAGTTCACCCCATCCATAGGATCCCCATTTATCCTCAATGGAGTGTACGTCCTCGGATGATGTGCCCTCCTAAAGTCCATGATCAGCTCCTTCATTTTTTTGATGTTCAAGAGGAGGCTGTTATCCTGGCACCAGAGTGTTTTATTGTCATATGTCCTGGACGGGACAATGAAATTCTTACTTGCTGCAGCACAACAGAATATGTGAATATGTAAACATTGTATATAATGGGAAAATAAGAAAAAGTTCAATAAATAACAAATGTGGTGCAAATAACAAATAATAACATAATCTTTTGCAGTTCAGAGCTCATAGCTTATTCATTGTGTTTAACAACCTGATGGCTGTGGGAAAGAAGCTGTTCCTGAACCTGGACGTTACAGTCTTCAGACTTCTGTACCTTCTTCCTGATGGCAGTGGTGAGATAAGTGTGTGGCCAGGATGGTGTGGGTCCTTGATGATTTTGGCTGCCTTTTTGAGGCAGCGACTACGATAGATCCCTTCGACGGTGGGGAGGTCAAAGCCGGTGATGGACTGGGCAGTGGTCACATCTTTTTGTAGTCTTTTTCACTCCTGGACGTTCAAGTTGCAGAACTAGGCCACAATGCCACCAGTCAGAATGCTCTCTACCGTGCACCTGTAGAAGTTTAGGAGAATCCTCTTTGACATGCCGAATCTCTGTAATCTTCTCGGGGAGTCGCTGATTCTTTACAATTGCATCGTTGTGCTGGGTCCAGGAAAGATTTTCTGATATATGCACGCCCAGGAATTTGAAGTTATTGACCCTCTCCACTATCGTCCTGTTGATATAAACAGGATTGTGGGTCCTCATGCTTCCCCTAAAGTCCATACTCAGTTCCTTGGTCTTACTGATGTTGAGAGCCAGGTTGTTGTGTTGGCACCATTTGGTCAATCGGTCGATCTCACTTCTATACTCTGACTGGTCCTCATCTGTGATTCATCCAACCACAGTGCTGCCATCGGCGAACTTGATGATGGAGTTCACACTATGACCGGCTACGCATTCATGGGTATAGAGTGAGTACAGCAGGGGCTGAGCACGCAGCCTTGAGGTGCTCACGTACTAATTGTTACTGAGGTTGAAGTGGTTCCTCCAATTCGAACAGACTGTGGTCTGTGGATGAGGAAATCGAAGATCCAATTGCAGAGGGGTGCGCAGAGGCCCAGTTCTGTGAGCTTGGTAACCAGCTTGGAAGGGATGATGGCATGCTATCCAGTCAAAGAAAATACTATACATGATTACAATTAAGGTGTCCACAGTGTGCAGATAAAGGGTGCAACATTTAGTGCAAAATAAAGTCAGTTCAAAAGTCTCCAATGAGGTTTATGGGAGGTTAGGACCCCACTCTAGCTGGTGAGAGGATGGTTCAGTTGCCTGATAACAGCTGTGAAGAAACTGTCCCTGGATCTAGAGGTATGCGTTTTCAAACTTCTGTATCTCTTGCCTGAGGGGAGAACCGGGGTGAGACTCATCCTTGATTACGCGGTGGTTTTGCCGTGGCAGTGTGCAGTGTAGATGGAGTCAATGGAAAGGAGGTTGGTTTCTGCGGTGGTCTGGCTACGTCCTGACGGGACAGCTCTATCCAAGACCGTAAGAAATTCTGCATTCTTGAAGTCTTGGATGGAGCTGTTCCCATGCATCCCATTAAAATGCTTTCTATGGCGCATCTGTAGAAGTTGGTGAGGGTTGTTGGAGACATGCCAAACTTATAACCATATAACAATTACAGCACGGAAACAGGCCATCTTGGCCCTACAAGTCCGTGCCGAACAATTATTTTCCCCTAGTCCCATCTGCCTGCACTCAGACCATAACCCTCCATTCCCTTCTCATCCATATGCCTATCCAATTTATTTTTAAATGATAAAATCGAACCTGCCTCCACCACTTCCACTGGAAGCTCATTCCACACCGCTACCACTCTCTGAGTAAAGAAGTTCCCCCTCGTGTTACCCCTAAACTTCTGTCCCTTAATTCTGAAGTCATGTCCTCTTGTTTGAATCTTCCCTACTCTCAATGGGAAAAGCTTGTCCACATTAACTCGGTCTATCCCTCTCATCATTTTAGAGACCTCTATCAAGTCCCCCCTTAACCTTCTGAGCTAGAGAGAATAAAGACCTAACTTATTCAACCTTTCTCTGTAACTTAGTTGCTGAAACCCAGGCAACATTCTAGTAAATCTCCTCTGTACTCTCTCTATTTTGTTGACATCCTTCCTATAACAGGGCAACCGAAATTGTACACCATACTCCAGAATTGGTCTCACCAATGCCTTGTACAATTTTAACATTACATCCCAACTTCTATACTCAATGCTCTGATTTATAAAGGCTAGCATACCAAAAGCTTTCTTTACCACCCTATCTATTTGAGATTCCACCTTCAGGGAACTATGCACAGTTATTCCTAGATCCCTCTGTTCAAATGCATTCCTCAATTCGCTACCATTTACCATGTACGTCCTATTTTGATTTGTCCTGCCAAGATGTAGCACCTCAGACTTATCAGCATTAAACTCCATCTGCCATCTTTCAGCCCATTCTTCCAAATGGCCTAAATCTCTCTGTAGGTTTTGGAAATCTACTTCATTATCCACAACACCACCTATCTTGTATCATGTGCATACTTACTAATCCAATTTACCACACCTTCATCCAGATCATTGATGTACATGACAAACAACAGTGGACCCAACACAGATCCCTGAGGCACCCCACTAGTCACCTGCCTCCAACCTGACAAACAGCCATCCACCATTACTCTCTGGCGTCTCCCATTCAGCCACTGTTGAATCCATCTTGCTACTCCTGCATTTATACCCAACAATTGAACCTTCTTAACCAACCTTCCATAAGGAACCTTGTCAGAGGCCTTGCTAAAGTCCATATAAACAACATCCTCTGCTTTACCCTCATCAATTTCCCTAGTAACCCCTTCAAAAAATTCCAGAAGATGTCAAACATGACCTTCCAGGCACAAATCCATGTTGACTGTTCCTAATCAGACCCTGTTTATCCAGATGCTTATATATATTATCTCTAAGTATCTTTTCCATTAATTTGCCCACCACTGAAGTCAAACTAACAGGTCTATAATTGCTAGGTTTACTCTTAGAACCCTTCTTAAACAATGGAACAACATGCGCAGTACGCCAATCCGCGGGCACTATTCCTGTTTCTAATGACATTTGAAATATTTCTGTCATAGCCCCTGCTATTTCTACACTAAATTCCCCCAATGTCCTAGGAAATATCCTCTCAGGATCTGGAGACATCCACTTTTATATTTTTCAAAAGTGTCAGTACTTCTTTTTCATACCTCCGCCACCTGACCTGTCTCATTTCCTAACAGGAGGTCCAGCACTGCCCATCCTCTAGTAGGTACCTCTATGTATTGCTGCAAAAAACTATCCTGCACACATTTTACAAACTCCAAACCATCCAGCCCATTTACAGAATCTGTTTCCCAGTCTATGTGTGGAAAATTGAAATCTCCCACAATCACTACCTTCTGCTTACTACTAATATCTGCTATCTCCTTACATATTTGCTCTTCCAATTCTCGCTCCCCATTTGGCGGTCAATAATACACCCCTATAAGTATTGCTACACCTTTCCCACTTCTCAGTTCCACCCAAATAGCCTCCCTAGACGAGCCCTCCAATCTATCCTGCCAAAGCACTGCTGTAATATCTTCCCTGACTAGCAATGCAACACCTCCACCTCTTGCCCCTCCAATTCTATCACACCTGAAGCAACGAAATCCTGGAATATTTAGTTTCCAATCACAGCCCTCCTGCAACCACGTTTCACTGATCGCCACAACATCATATTTCCAGGTGTCAATCCAGGCTCTAAGCTCATCCACCTTTCTTACAATGCTCCTAGCATTAAAATATGCACATTTAAGAAACCCACCGCCTCTTATTCTCTGTTTATTTTCTCTTTCTTCTTTCTCCCCTAGATTTTGGGTCAGAGTGCTTCCCTTCTCTGCCTCCTGCCTCACACTCTGTCTACTAGCTTTCTCTATTTGAGTCCCTCCCCCCAACCATTCTAGTTTAAAGTCTCCCCAGTAGCCTTTGCAAATCTCCCCGCCAGGATATTGGTCCCCCTCGGGTTCAAGTGCAACCCGTCCTTTCTGTACAGGTCACACCTTCCCCAAAAGAAGTCCCAATGATCCAGAAACTTGAATCCCTGCCCTCTGCACCAGTCTTTCAGCCACGCATTTATCCTCCACCTCGCTCCATTCCTACTCTCACTGTCGCGTGGCACAGGCAGTAATCCTGAGATTGTTACTTTTTTGGTCCTTTTCCTTAACTCTCCTCCCAACTCCCTAAATCCTCCCTTCAGGACCTCTTCCCTTTTTTTTACCTATGTCATTGGTACCTATATGTACCACGACCTCAGGCTCCTCTCCCTCTGATTTCAGGATATCTTGGACGCGTTGAGACACGTCCGAGACCCTGGCACCAGGCCGGGGTCTTCCTAAGTCTTCTAACTTCCTAAGTCTTCTAAAGAAGCAGGTGTTGGTGTGCTTTCTAGGCCATAGCATTGATGTGGCTGCTCCAGGACAAATTGCCAATGATATTTATACCCAAGAATTTGAAGCTCTTAACCATCTTTACTTCGGCGCCATCAATGGATGTGTGTGCAGCTTTGTTCTCTGAACTTAATCACAATCTCCTTTGTCTTGCTGACATTGAGGGAGAGTTTGTTGTCTTGGGACCAGGTTACAAGGTTCTCAATCTTCTTCCTGTAGTCCGTCTCTTCATTATTTGATATCCAGGCCACGAGTGGTATCATCTGCAAACTTGTAAAAAGAATTGGATTAGTATTTGGCTGCATAGTCATGGATGTACAAGGAGTATGGTAGGGATTGAGAACACAGATTTGTTGAGAATGTAGAGGATGATTTGATACCTATCCTCTGATTGTGGTCTTTTGGGCAGGAAGTTAAAACAAAAAAGGATCCAGTTGCAGAGGGGAGTGCTGTCTCGTAAATTCCACAAGTTTGGAGATGAGCTTGGTTAAGATAATGGTGCTGAAAGCAGAGCTGTAGTCTAAATTTAACATGTACGCTGAATTTAACATGTGCCACAAATCTGCCTCTTGAAGCACTTCATGATGATGAATGTCAAGGCCATTGGATGGTAGTCATTAAGACATCAAGAAGCATGGTGGGTGGAGTACATGATCCAATTGGCATCAATGCTGCCGAAGTGGAAATGGTCAAGAGCTTCAAGTTCTTTGGCTTTACATATATCATTATAGAAAGCATGCTGATAGGTTGCATCACAGCATAGTTTGGGAACCAAGGCCACATGAAATTGCAGAGTTGTGGACACAAAGACCAGAGTACCCACCATTGACTCCCATCTACACTTGGTGCTGCCTTGGGAAAGCAGCGAACATAATCAAAGATCTTCTCCTCTCCACTTCCGTCAGGCAGCAGATACAGGAGCAGGATACTGCAGGTGCACGACCAGACTCAGAAACAGATACTTCCCCTGTACCAGGCTTCTGAATGATCCTTCCATAACTTATGATACAGTCCGATTTGTGTATACCCCATTGGACATTGGATCTCTGAAACTGTTGCGCTGTAATGCCGAGAACTAGATTCTACACTCCGTAGCTTTCTCTTTGTGCTACATATTGTTCTTGAGTTTGGCTTGATTGTATTTATGTATAGTATTATCTGATTTGATTGGATAGCATGCAAAATAAAGCTTTTCAGCACATGTGATGACAATAAACCTAAAACTAAACGTACATACGAAGCTGCACTACAAATGTAGCAAGAGAGCTTGCAGTGGCAGGGCAGTGATCATCCCATGGATCAGATCATAGCTATGAAATGTTACCTATCTAATCATGGACAATGAAATAGCTAACCAGTGGGGGGAGCTCCAAGAACATTCCCATTCTCATCAGCGGCAGGGACCAGTACCAGAGGAGGCAAAATACAAATCTCCAGAGGAACTTACCAGTGGAGTGAAAGGAGTTGTAAAGTTTTCTGGTCAATGAGAGTCGAGAGGTTATAGGTATAAAGAGGGAAAAGGAGGCTGGGGCCAATAGATGAGGCTGGGGCCAATAGATACAAGCCTGCTGATAGCAGATGAAGGATAATGTGAAAATGTAGCCGAGATGGAGAAACTGGGAGAAAGGGACGGCATCCTTACAAGCGACATGGTGGGAAGAGGTGTTGTATAGGGATTTTCAGTCCTGATGCAGGATCTCAACCTGAAACATCCACAATTCCTTTCTCCCCATAGATGCTGCTCAATTTGCTGAGTTCCTCTGGCAATTAGATTTTCTGTGCCAGATTCCAGCATCTGCAGTCTTGTGTTTCATGGGCTGGAGGTAAATCATGTTTGGTGGAACTGTCATAGTCAGAGGGTGCCCTGACGCCCAGGCCCTCCCTCATGGCATATTGACCAGGTCTTGCCCTGTAGCTGGTCTCCTCCATTGCAGCCATACTGTGAATTGCTTGCTGTGAGTCAATCTTTAAACGGCCAAGGCTCTCCGTGACTGCATGAGTTTCCTTCCACATCCAAAATATATGTGCCTTAGGTGGTTGATTGGCTGCTGTAAATGACTGGGTGTTGAATCAGGGAGGGAAACAGAGGTAGTGCATGGAAATGGTGGAAGACTGGAATTATTGTGGATGGGTGCTTGATGGTCATAGTTGATTGATGAGTCGAAGGTAATGACTCTCGACTATTTAGCATTTGTTTCTATGTATGTCTTTTTTTTTTGCACTACATTTTAGCTGTTTTATGATGCTTTGCATGGATCAGTGTGTACCACTGTCATGTTAAAAATGCCAAAAATAGTTGAAATTCATTGTCAAGGCAGATTCGGTGTCAATATTGTCCAGAGAAACTCAAAACAATTAAACCGTTGGTTTTCAATCGTGTTTGGAATTTATAAATTGAAATTATTCACTCAGTATCCCCCATATTTGCTCTGAATTGATGGTATCTATAATTGAGGCCTTGGTCTTTCACTGGTTGTCAATTCAATAAAATAGACCATGGACATTCAGACCATGTCCACAAGCAACCAGCTTAGTGGTTTATTTTATTTCTTTTTTAATACAGAATTTCAACATGTGCATTTTCCAGACTGCACAGGTTTCTAATTCAAAACAAATTTTCAAACTGGTGAAAACAATATTAAGCTTAATTATTTGTTCAGTTTTAATCAGATATAAAATTGCCTTGAATGCAAAACAAGACTTTTAAGGCAGGAAGTGCACTTCATGTTAAAGAGAGGAAAAAGCTTCAAGGTGAACACCAACCTAGTATGGTTGGTTTTACATTAATCTTACCAGCAATCTGCATTCAGGATAAATACAAATGTACAGATTGAGCAGACTAAATTTCAGCACAGTACCATTCACATGTGTATGTCAAACTCAACACAATAATAATCTTGTACAAAATCTGGACATTGCTTAAAGTACAATTTTTAAAAAGAAAAATATAAGACCACTGTAAATTTCCATCTGGAAACTTGAAAATTGCACAAGGCACTGTTAATACAACTTCAACCTATGAGTGGCTATTCATCCAGAGTCAAAATCCCGTAGGGCAATTGCTTTTCATGCAACCTAGGTTTTCCACAAAGAGACAATATCTGTCAGAGCCATCTCCTGAATACCAAGGGTTTGGAGCAGTACAGAGTCCACATTAGTGGTATTGATGAGCCCTTGTAATTAGATTCCATGCAATATGAGCATGTCTAGTTGAGGAAAAACAAAGTTTACTTTGCTGAAAGTTGCACTTTGGAGATGCAGCAAAATTAAGACAGCAGCAGATGAAGCCTTGAAGAATACAGTATAGTGGTGCAAATGTTGCAGACTGGCGACCTTTCACAAAGCAGTGCTCTCCGTGTCATTATCGACATCCTGCTGTTCACATATTCTCATTTCCACGATCTCTGGGGCAGACATCTGCTCCAGGGGTGATTCAGAGTGTTTCCAGTCCTGCTCTTTCACAGTTGAATCGGAATCTAGCAAACACAAAGCATTAGTGAGTTTTTAATTAAACATTCTCGGGATAATTCCTGTGCATCATCTGATTTTCTGATGCCTGCACCACCACAGCAGAGGCAAAGGCTTTAAAGGCTGGCATCAATGTGAAAACCTAATTTTTCAAGTTTGTAATAGATAATTCCTATACAGCCTACCACCTTGTGGATAATACATCAGCAGTCTGTTACCTGCACTATAATATTTCTTGCACTGTTGTGCAGGTGTCTTAACACTCGCTTAATGTACAACTCACATCTCTATTGGAAACTTCAGAAAATTGATGTACACCATACAAAATTGCTGCAATACTTACAACAAAAATTAAGGCAGCGAAACTGCTATAATCTATGCATAAAATGGAATGGTTGACTGCTTTCACAGTGCAATGATTTCAATGCAGATTTAAACAATTTATTGATGTCCTGAGAAACTGTCTATACCCATGCATTATTAGTGCAGGCAAGCAGCGTGATGTAGGGTTAGTAATGGCTGGAAAACATGCATAAAATCACCACTGCGGATTAGGAGGATTAATTGGCCAATCAGTTGCCCAAATCTTACCATAACTTTCCCAATTCTGCTCAAACTTTGCTGGTCAAACATCTGCATTTTTCAATAGAATAGTTTACAATTAGAAATCATTGTTGAAAAGATCTTTCACATTGGAGGACAGTCTGTGAAGTGGTAAAAGTGCACGCAAGTGCTTATCATACCCAACATATGCATGGAATGCTTAAAGGCTCTGTCGCAGCCTGAGGGCTGACAGTTATGAAAAGGTTAATCTGCTGGCACATGATCCTGCATTCAAATTGCTCTCTACCATTGAATGGCTGGAATGGCCCACCAATTTGAAAGATGCAACTATATGCACCGGATTGATGTTTTAAATCACTACAGGACGGGTCTTTGAATTGCCTTAAACTGCACCACCACCTACCTGATATTGGTCTGTTAAAATTGACCAATATCTTCTGAAAGTAGGATGCAAAGTTAGCAATGACATAAAGTCAGCACATTTAATTTTAATAAGATTTCAAATGTTTTCCCTTTTCCTGTTTAATGCACATGATGCTCCATTATCCCACCAGAACAATGACTGGTGACTAATCGGAATGGCATTGGGGAAGACACTAAGGATCTTGTTTATCATAATTTGCAATCGTTTAAAAAAAAAAAAAAGGTTCTATCCTTTGTGGAAAATGCAAACATTTTTCATTAGCAGGATTTTATTTGCTTCAATGTTGACCCCAGAAGGCACACATTTACTGACAAATCAATATGCCTAGTTGACTGACCCAAATCTGAAAAAAAAAAAATGCACCACATTGAAATTAGCTATTTTAATCCTAAAAAAGCCATTTGGCCCACCATGGTGGTACATCGTACATTGGTTTTAAATTTAAATTAACCTATCTGTTTGTCCTCCCCACTCTTTTACATTCTCTATGAATTAGATTTTATTTTTACCTATGTAATGTAATTTTTGTTTCTATTATTAATCCGTTGTAATTACCTTTGTTACTTAGCTGTGAACATCCTCCAATGAAGTAACAACTCCCAACAGCAGCTGAATGCCCTGTTGGAGGCTGGATTTTGCTGAACAGCAGCATGAGCTGCTTGGGTCCTGCTGCGACCTGGTGTCTGAATAAGCTTCTCACCACAGGTCAAATTTACCCATTGCATTCGAAACTTGGTAGAATTTGTTGCATTTGGTGCAGAAGTTTAAAAACTAGCTACAGAAGTACTGATGCATTAAAGACGAACATCACCGGGAACCCATTCATCCTTTGAAGCTATCATCCTTTGAAGCTATCTTGGTTACTCTGAAGAAGGCCCACACTTTTGAACCATTTGCAATTCCTTGATCTATTATCCCTTCACATTGGTACTTAATCTAACCAAATGTTTGGAATTTTAATTTGACAAACCTATTTCTAATGCCAAACAGCAAATCTAACAGAATCTGGGTAAAGAGGCTCGAGGGAAACTATTTAGTTGCGACTAAAACTAGAACTTTCACAGCAAAGTCACATAACCAAGAAAGCAAAGAAACTGCACAATAATTCTAGCTCAGGGTGTGGGGAAGTGTTGGGTGGGTGACAATTAACATTACAGCATGCTCTAAAGTCATCATGCAAGTTGCAAATATATTGACCATTAACGGAATTAAAAACAGCATACAACACACTGCCCCTATATTCTGGTTACAATGCCATTATCACTGCCGTTCAATATTTCACACAAGCATTACTCTGGTTAGGGCAGGGAAGAAATTACATCTCAATTGATTCAAAATATGATTAAAGATGCAATACATAACAATTCTGATTTCATGTTCATTTTGAACTAGAATCCACCACTTACAGTAAGGACACTTCTAAATTACTCCTTTGGCTGCAAGACACTTTAGAGCAATGAGGGTATGGTGTGGATATTGAGGATGCATAATGGGAAAATATTGTTTTAAAGATGTCTTCAATGTAGCTCACTATTAGATTTCCTTTAACTTGTGGTTTTCATTTGCCGTGGTGAGCAAGTGGTTCAAAAGAGGCAAATAAGTTGCTTCCTGTCTAGTGGTTGGTTGACCAGCTTGAACGTATTTAGCTGACGCTAGTGTGAACTAATTCAACTTGTGGATTCTGGAAATAAAAGTCTGTGGTCTCTTTTGAAGTGTAGTGTGCTTAGGGCAGTGTGCAGTGTTGCCTAAGTGCGGTATGCAAGTAAGGAACTTTAGTGAGAAAAGGCAATATGTTTTATATAGAGAAAAAACAAGGGGACATTGGAATGTCTTTTAAATGTTGTTATAGTTTCTGCCATAACTACCTCCTTCAGCTGCTCAGTCCATACACCCTGTGTGAAACAGTTGAACCTCAGATTCCTATTAAATCTTTACCCTCTCACCTTAAATCTATTATTTCTGGTTCTTGATTCCCCGACTCTGGGCAGAACACTAGCCTATCTATTCCCCTCATAATCTTATATCACCTCTCATTCTCCCACGCTCTCAGGAACACGCCCTAGCCTGCCCAACCTCTCCCTACAGCTCAGGCCCTCTATTCCAGTAACATGCTCATAAATCTTCTCTGCACTCTTTCCAGTTTAACATCTTTCCTATAACAGGGTGACAAATCAAAACACATTATTTTAACTGTGGTCTCATCAGCACCTTGTACAACATAACATCACAGCTACTATACTGAAATCCCTGACTGATGAAGGACATGGAGCAGGGCAGGCTAGGACTTTATTCTTTGGATTGCAGGAGGATGAGGGGTGATCTTATAGAGGTGTACATAGAACGGAATAGATAGGGTAGATACAGAATTGGGGAATTTTACCCAGAATTGGGGAATCAAGAAACAGAGGACATGGGTATACAGTGAGAGGAGAAAGATTTAACAGAAACCTGAGGGGCAACGTTTTCACAAAGTGGGTGAATGACATATGGAATGAGCTGCCAGAGGAGGTAGTCAAGGCATCCTCAATATCCACACCATACCCTCATTGCTCTAAAAGACATTTGGGCAGTTACACAGATAAAAGGTTTAGAGGGATATGGGCCAAACGTGGGCAAGTGAGATTAGTGTAGATGGATCATCTTGGTCAGCATGGGCAAGCTGGGCTGAACGGTATGTTTCCATTCTGTATGACGCTATGACCTGCATTTATAAAGGAGAGTCGCTGGAGCTGGAGATCTTAGTTTTGATGGTGAAACTGTTAACGCATTCATTGAAAAGGAGTTAGAGTTTAAAAATAATGAGGTTTTGTTATATTCGTACAGGGTGTTGGTGAGGCCCCATCTGGAATAGTGAGCATAGTTTTGGTCCATTTACTTAAAAAGATATAGCAATGTTGGAGGCCAAACAAAGGATTAATTCCTGGGATGACCTTAATGCAACAAGGTATAAGTTGAAGGTACACAAAAAAGCTGGAGAAACTCAGCGGGTGCAGCAGCATCTATGGAGCGAAGGAAATAGGCAACGTTTCGGGCCGAAACCCTTTTTCAGACTGATCGGGGGCGGGGACAAGAAAGGAAAAAGGAGGAGGAGCCTGAAGGCTGGGGGATGGGAAGATACAGCAGGGGGACTGAGGAAGGGGAGGAGACAGCAAGGACTAACAAAATTGGGAGAATTCGATGTTCATGCCCCCAGGATGCAGACTCCCCAAACGGAATATGAGGTGCTGTTCCTCCAATTTCCGGTGCTGCTCACTGTGGCCATGGAGGAGACCCAGGACAGAGAGGTCGGAGACGGAGTGGGAGGGGAAGTTGAAGTGCTGAGCCACCGGGAGGTCAGCTTGGTTATTGCGGACCGAGCGGAGGTGTTCGGCGAAACGATCGCCCAACCTCCGCTTGGTCTCACCGATATAGATCTGCTGACATCTAGAGCAGCGGATGCAATAGATGAGGTTGGAGGAGATGCAGGTAAACCTCTGTCGCACCTGGAACGATTGCTTGGGTCCTTGAACGGAGTCGAGGGGGGAGGTAACGGGACAAGACACAAGGTATAAGTTGAGATGTTTTCATTGGGGGCAGTTCGCTTAAATCTGAGGTGCACAGAAATATCTTTGAGCAGAGGGTGATGGTGCATCAGGCTTGAGGAACTTGCATAGAAACATAGAAAATAGGTGCAGGAGTAGGCCATTCGGCCCTTCGAGCCTGCACCACCATTCAATATGATCATGGCTGACCATCCAACTCAGTATCCTAGTGGATAAACTTGATGGCTTACTCCTGCATCCAAATTGCTAATATGTCCTGCTGAATCAACACTGGTGCAGTAGTTAGACCTGTTGCCTTACAGCCTAAATGGCTTGGCACACAGCTAGTAGAGCAAATGCCTTACAGCGCCAGAGACTTGGGTTCCATCCTGAACGCCAGGAATGCAGCTAACAGCAACACATTCTCCCTGTGGCTATGTGGGTTTCCTCCAGATGCTTTCAAATACACGAACGTCATAGATTAATTGGCCACTGTAAACTGCCATGAGTGTAAGTGAGAGGTAGAATCTGAAGGGTGGAGTGATGAGAATGTGGGGAGAATATAAAAAAAGGATAAATGTATGATTGGTGTAAAAGGGTGGTTGAAACTCAGCAAGGACTTAGTAGACTGGAGGGCCAATTTCCATGGTGCATTGTTCCGTCTGTAGTTTCTGGTTAATTCCTCAGCTTGAGTGCTATCTGCGTGGAGTTTGTAAATTCTCCCTGTGACCGTGTGGGTTTTCCCTGGGTACTCCGGTCTTTTCCCGCGTCCTAAAGACGTGCTGGTAGGTTAAGTGGACACTGTATTGTCCCCAGCATTTGTGAGCGGCTGGTGAATTGGGAGTTAATAAGAGAATGAGACTGCTGGGAATACTCTAAAGACTATGGTTAAATGGCCTCCTCTATATCATATGAAGATGTGAAAGTAGTGCTTTATCAAGAAAAAAATACTTTACAAACTATGGGAATATGGGCTAGGAATAAATTTTGGATTTTCTAGACTCTCTGGGATTGCATTTAATCGACATACTGTTGTAGAGCAGATTGGCAGTACAGAATCTGTGAGGGGTGGAAATTGAGATGTATGTGACTTAGCTATGATAATACAGAAAGATAAGATTCACTATAATAAAATTCTGTGGTAACCTTGAATACCAAAGGGTCTGGAAATATTGAGTCATTTCATACTCACTTAACCTCGCTGATGCTTATTCAAACTCAAAAGAGATGAGGTTGTCTCTAGTGTGTAAAATTAAAAATTAATACTTTTCTTTACCTGCAGGGTCCAAAGTTTTGGAGGGAATGACAGACATTGTGAAATGGAATGCGTTGTCTTGAATGCCACTGGGCATATCAGTACACCTTTGCAAATTTCAGGATACACAGAGTAAATACAATACCAGACTTCTGTTAAATTTCTATACATGAATGTAAACGACACAACACAACTTTTTGGGCCCACTTCCTATTCAAGCTGTGGTTTGTTTAGCCAGTACATACTAGTCAGAAATCAGAACTAAACATAGGCATTAATCACCAAAGTAAGCTTTGCACTCTTCACCTACAGGGAACTGAGAGTAAAAAATGAACACTTGGGAGTTTCAATTTCAAATGTTCATCATTACATTCTACATATGCAGTAAAAGGTCAAGCACTAATTTTAGCATAATATCAAAAGCAGTCAAGCTTTGACAAACAATGCTGAGCGAACAGCGAGGCTAACTGCAAGTATAAAAGTGCTTGAAATCCACCAACCTCACTGCAGAGTCTTCTCCCAAACCTGTGGAGGTATTTGCCAGTTAAAGTAATTAGTCAGAAAATAATTGTTAATGTCTTCCCAATCTTACCTGGGAAAGAACGTTCAAGAAGAACAGAACACTTAAAATTATAATAAAAATCAGGTCCTCATTTTGATTTCTGAATGTAAGAATCTTGAATTGCTGGAAGATTTTCCTCATGGATAATGCACAAATAACCACAGAGAATGCTTTCCAGCTACTTGGGGCCCCCACCTTCCTCTCCTCAAGAGTATTACCAATTATTTCCTCACCACTTGCCTGTGTCACCAGTTTTCTCATTAGCAATTACTTTCTTCTTGTCCACTTTAGATTGAAAGATCACTCTACAACCACATACACTGGAACTTTACTCAAACCGTTTATCCTACTCCAACCCCTTCTGGCTTGAACTCTAACTCCTTCCCATTGTTGTGGTTTTAAAAAAAATGCTGTAAACTTCTGGCTTTTTAAAAACACTCACCAGTAACTATTTTTGAAGCTGTAGCAGCCATGTTAGAAACCGTGTGCTCTGCAGGAATGGAAGAGCTTGCTGTGGTGGCTGTTACTGGTGGCTGCGGAGGTGGTGGAACATTGGGTCGGTTTCTTGGTTTTGGCACCGGCCGTGCCCTTGGTAAGGTGGCAAAATGAGGAGAAGGCTGGGACTGTAGGTCCTGATTTGCAGGAAAACCCTGGGCTTGTGTAAAGTGCTGAGTTAGCTGGAAACCGGCACCATGTGTCCCTAATGGAGGTGTGCTTGGGGGAGTGGGTGTGCCAGGGGGACTGCTGGAGGACTGATCCACTGCTTGCTCACAAGAAGCCTTGCAGGGATATGGATTAGTAGGCTGCGCTGGAGGTTGAGGAGGGGGATGATTTGGGGCCTGAATAATCATCTGATTATTAGAATGTCTGCGAACGTGGGTTGTGGGTTGCGAAGGCGACTGGCCATGGGACTGTAGAGGACTATGGTTTCCAGGCGGAATTGGAGATGTACAGGCAACTTGGCCAGGCTGTTTTGGTGAATGTGAAGAGGCTTGGTTAACAGGCGGACCTGTTCCATGAGCCGCAGGCTGTCCAGGTGGTGGATTTGAAGGCTTTGGAGGAGCAGGAGCAGGCTTCTTCGTTGCTAAAAAGGAAAACAGAAGTGGTTAGTTTAAACATATACGAGATAATACGTAATCGCAGGAAAACCCTACGTTTCTCGTACTCCTTTAACATTTTTCCATTCACTTTGTACTCACTTTATTTTCCTTATGAAAAGGCATTTAAAAAAATATTTTGACTGAATTTTGTGTTTGGTTGCATTTTGTCTGCTGTGTGCCCATCCATTCCAAAACCTGTTTTTTCCCCTCAATATTCCATTGTCATCCTCCTTATGTCAGATTTGCTTCCGAATTATTAATTAAAGAACACTAGTGCTTCAAATACATAATCCTGGAGAAAATCATTACTACATCCCTCTCTCCAGTCATTCCTTTACTCCAGCTGACTATTAACTAAGCGCACTTTGCGCTAGACTCCTGGTTCTTTTGCCTGTCCACAGCCTTCACTGACAAATGTGTGCTTTTTGACTATTGAACCGATCAAGAAATTGATCATGTGGCAGTATTTAAAAAAAAGAATCTGATGAAAGATCATCAACGTGAAACATTGTTTCCCCCACCGCCCCTACCATCGGAAACTGACCGACAGTGACTATTTACATCCTACATAGGTTCTCCAAAGGCAGTGGGTGAGTGGTGGTCTCATCCACTGGGGTTCTACATTTATAAATGACATGGAATTGCAGCTTTCTGTCCCATCATCTCAGATTTCCAATAAAATAGCTGTGTACCACTGGGAACAGTGTTGGAAGCATTAAATTACAGTAACAGATTAATGAATAAGCAAAAATGTGGCAAATGAACTTCGAAGCATACAAATCCAATTTGGCTAAGAAAACTGGAAGAGATTCTCTAACTGACCAGTACCAGTGATCTGACAGATTTGGGAATCTAATCATATAAAATGTCATGTCATAGATAGATCCAAAGTATAATCAAAGGAGGCTAACGGAATGTTGGGCTTTACATACGGAGGACTAGAGTACAAGATGATGAAAACTGCACTGCAGTCCCTGGTTGGACCACACATAAAGAACCCAGGATATGTGACGATATGTAAATTACAAGGAAATAAAATCCTCAATTCCTCAATCTTTCAAATATTTATTAACTTCCACAATAAATCATTGAGCATGTGCAGCATGGAAACAGCATGGGCCAACTTGTCCATGCTGACCAACATGCCCCATCTACACTAGTCTAATGATCTACATTGCATCTAATGATCTCACCCTTCTGAGGCAAAAATTACAGAGACTTTCCTCTCTCTAGTTCGAGATTCTGACTATTCTGTATATGCCCCTCATAATGTTGTAAACCTCTGTTAGATTACCCCTCCACATCCTGCATTCCAGTGAGAACAAACCCAATTTATTTTGCAATATTTTCCCCTGATTTGTCCTGAATGTTGTTCCTTTGTTTAAGAAAGGTAGAGATAAACCAATAAAAGGGACAAATTTTATAGGAGATGTGTGGGGCAAGCTTTTTCTTTTACACAGAATGGTGGGTGCTGGAAGTGGGTATGATGGTGGAGGCAGATACGATTGTGGCATTTAGGAAGCCTTTGGATAAGCACTGGCATATGCAGGGAATAGAGGAATATGGATCACGTATAGTCAGAGATTAACTTGGCATCATGTAGAGACACAAATAAATGATGGGTCTTTGTCCCAAACATTATGGAGGACACGAAGTCTGTGGTCTGCACCTTCTCAATCACTTTTCTTATTTCCCAGTTATCTTGGACTGAGTGACACCTCTCGTTTAAAGTACCACCAGTGTTTCATAAACCTCATTTATCAAGGGTTGATTACCTTCAGCATCTGAGCTATAGCTTGGAAAATATTTCATCCTAAAATAATGATACCCTTTAATAACAAAACACTTTCACAGTTCCCAAATTCACAAAGAGGATATGCTTCTACCCATGTGACTCTAGATGCCACCTATTTGTAATAAAAATGGTGTAGAGAATAGTTAGTAATGAGAACGTACCTCTTCTGATTACATGTGGGCTAGGACCAGATGTAACTGGCCCTGGAGCAACAGAGAGCTGACCAGCTCCTGTGCCAGTTGGCTGTGATGGATTCTGGCCTGTACTGGCTATGCTGGCACCATTCTTCAAAGGTGACAAGGTGCTAGCAGGATCTTTGGACTTTGAAAAACTGAAAGGCATAAAAGGCCTTCATGAGATTGAGTCAGGACATGAACAAAATACAATTACTTCACAAAGATTTCAGAACACATTTCATCTGGACAGTTGTCCATTTTACATCTCCACATACCAATCGGGATGGTGAAGATAGTGGATCCCACAACTCTTTGGACCAAAAACATTGTTGGTAATTTGCAAGGGTGGAAAACAAACTAATCAAAAATAGTGGCTTAAAGTCTTCTGACATTACTCATTAGATTGTGTGCCCTGTAACAAATGATGTTACACTGCAAAGTAAAATAATGCCCCAATATTATTTCAATCGCATCAATGGTGCCAATGTAGAGATGGTTGAGAGCTTTCATGTTCCTTGGCATAAATATCACAATGTGTCCTGGACCAACCACACTGAAGCTATGGTCAAGAAAACACACAAATGCTTTAATTCCTCAGAAGACTAATGAAGTTCAGCATGTCCCCAGAGATTCTTTATTTTTTTTAAATATTTATTTTATTAGAAGCAACTGTACAAGGAGAAAGTAATTGACATAACAATTATACAATTTTTGTACAGCTTCAATTTTAACATTTTATAAACTAATAACTAAATCGGGAAAAAAAAGAAAAAAGGAAAGAAAGGGAATGAAGAATAAAAGAAAAAGAAAAGAATTTTGAAAAAGACAGGAAAGAGAAAAAAGAAAACCCCCTGAATTAACGAAGTTAAAAAAGCGGAGATATATCCCACTACCCTTCCCTAGCGTCGGTTTGTCCACAGAGATTCTTACCAGCTTCTATAGTTGCACCGTAAAAAGCATCCTGTTGGGATGCATCACAGATTGGTTTGATTACAGTTCTGCACATGACGGCAAGAAATTGCAGAGTTGTGATGTAGCCCAGAGAACAGTCTCCCCCCCCCACCACTGACTCCACCTCGCTTCACGATGGCCTTATCACCCTGGTCATTCGCTCATCTCTCCTCTTTCATTGGGCAGAATATATAAATGTTTGAAAGTATGTACCATCAAATCCAGGAGCAGCTTCTTCCATGCTGTTATCAGATAACTGAATGGTCCTCGTATAAACTAAAGAGTCGTCCCAATCTTCTAACCTATCCCAATGCGAACCTTGGAATTTTTCTCTGTGCCCATGACATCATAATGCTGTAATACTATATACTGCACTCTGGTATTTTTCTCATTGTTATATCTGTTGTGCTGTGTTTGGCATGATTCCACTCATGCATAGCATGATCTGACTAGATAGTATATGGGCTTTTCACTGTATTTCCATAGTGTGATAATAAACTAATATGAATAATAGATGTCCCACTGTATAAGACAAAATCTGCAATATAAGTTATTTGCTAAAATATGTGGGGCAACCTTGATGAAGCTAACAGGAAAGAGAGTCACAGAGTTCATGCTGGTCATTACGCACCCATTTAAAACATTTTCCTTCCATTTCCAGCACATTCCTGTCAACTTACCCCATATTCTATCATCCACCTACACACCAGGAGCGATTTGCCACCAATTTATTTCAAGTCCCCAACATTGGTAGCTATGATCTTCTTTCAGATTAATTTCCTTGCTACAGTATCCTTCAGCACATTTAGTAACGTTGGTAAAGCCACTCCCAGTAATCTGTGCCAAGAATTGGAACAGTGTATGACTTGCATAGCTCAATCAGAAAAAACAAGGCAACCAGATGAGGGCCAAGTCCAAAACATATTGGGTTTGCAGAATTAACCCACACGAGGGCTTGACTTGACTTGACTTGGCTTGGAATCTACACATAGGCATCAAATGCACATAAACAATAGTACAGGTAGATTCATTCTGCTGTTAGCATGGAAATCTAAAAACAGTACAGTTTAGATGAGAAAATCAACCCTGTGGTCCCTGTTTCATACAATCCAGACAGTTTCACCTTCAAATTACTCATTTTGAACAGTTGCAAAAGTTCTTATAAATCTCCCACATGCAACATGAAATAAACACAAATTCATGTGGGAGAGGGAGGAGGGGTAAGGGGGAAACTGCTTCCCAGTTGCTTCCTGGCTATTTCTCCGAGACGCGTCCTCGCCCCCCCCAGCTGGATCGGAGCGGTCTTTCCTACCGGAGACCGGGGACGGGACCAGAACTTCGGCAGCGACGGCGTGGCGCTGGATTCACCATGGAGCAGGCGATGCCTTCCTGGATCGCCGTTTGAAGCGTTGGGCCCCCTGCTCCAACATCGCGGAGCTGTGTTCACAACATCGCGAAATCACTGCGGCCATTTGCCGAGGGCCGCCAGCATTGAATCTCCGCCCTGCGAGGCCTGGGGACGTCGGGAGCTGCGGACTCCGGTAGGAAGCCGAGCTTGGCCTCCTGTTCCAGTGTCGGAATGCCAACATCCTGGCCAGCGGGCCTGAGTGGCGGAATGCCCGTAGCGGCGACTGCGGAGAGCGAACATCAGAGGAAGATGACTGACTTTGGTCCCTTCCCTCCCAGTGAGAAACTTTTGATTCTACTATGCGGGGATGTTTTATGTTGAACTCTATCGTGTGTTGTGATCTTTATTTTATTGTATGGCTGTATGGTGATCACATTTCACTGTGCCAACTGGCACATGTGACAAATAAATGTATCTTGTTGGTGACTGCATGAACCAGATATCCAGTAATAGATAACTCATCAGAACACACGCCCCCATGCTGGAATGGAGGACTTTAAACTGAGACACTCCCCCAACAATCCTGTTGCTCAACTCCAATTTGTACTTTAGCCAAATATTTTTTAATCCAACACAAATACAAACTTCTGAAATACTTCTGAGATGTAAAAGCCACAGGGCTATCATAGTGAATGATTTTCACTTCCCCAAAATTGACTGAGACTTCCTTAGTGCAAACGCCTTCGATGGGGTAGAATTTGTTAGGTGTATCCACGAGGGCTCCTTGAAACCGTATGCAGGTAGCTCAAGGGGCCACACTGGACCTTGTATTGAGAAATAAGGCTGGCTAGTTCCAGTGGAACAGTATTTGGGAACATTGGTTAAACTGATACATTTTAAGAAAGTTCTGAATAAGGATATGTCTGGACCTTGGGGGAAAGTACAGAGGATGGTGAATGTCGGGAATGCGCTACCGGGGGTGGTGGATGAAGTAGACACATTAGTGGCATTTAGAAAATGTTTGGATCAACATAGGGAATGGAGGGATCTGGGTTATGTGCAGGTAGACAAGTGATGGTCTTGACATCATGTTTGATACAGATATGGTGGGCCATAGGGCCTGTTCTTTTGTTGTGCTGTTCTATGTTTTACTACATCTGATTTGAATGCCCAGTGTTTATGCAGGTTAAAGTCTTGCATGATTACTGCATGATGGACTTGGACCCCAAGATCTCTCGAACTTCGATGGTGCTAAAGTGCACGCCATTAATTGTATATTTTCCCCTTTCATTCAACTCCTAAAGAGCAACACCTGACACTTTTTCGGATTAAACTCCATCTGCCATTCCTCCATCCATTTCAGTAACTGATCTATACACTTTGACTGCCTTCCGAACAGTCTGCGACCCCAGCAGTCTTGGTGTTATCTACAAACTTACTAACCAACCCGTCTATGTTTACATCCAAGTGAGGGAGATGAATTCAATGAAGGTTTTTCTGGATCAATATGCTGGAGTAACTAAATAAAGAGAGGCTATTTTGAATCTCATTTTGTGCAAAAAGGGGTTGATTGATAATCTTTGTGGAATCCTGACGGTAACGTAGTAGAATTTTACATTTGTCTTGGAAGTGATGATAAACTAATTCTATACAAAGAAAATTATGAAGGTGTGACAGGAGAGTTGGCTATGATTGATACAGAATATTCATTCATATAGCAGGTGAACAAGCCCTTCGGCCCAACTTGTCCATGCCCACCAAGATGCCCAATCAAGCTAGTCCCATTTGCTGTGTCTGGCCCATATCTCTCCAAGCATTTGCTACCAATGTACCTGTCCAAATATGTTTTAAATGTCTTTTACATGTAGTTGATGAATGACAGCAGAATTCTAGGGCTGCATGCTCCTATTTCCCATTTTTTGACTTCCAAAGCAGGTTGATATGCTACTTGAAGGAGAAAATCAGGTTGATATGCTACTTGGAGGAGAACTGGTGACCACATGTGCCTGCTGCTTTTGTTTTGCTGGACAGAAAATGTGGCGGGTTTGGGATGTGACGTTGGAGTAGCCTGGTCAAGTGTCTGCAGTACATTTTGAAAATTGCATATACTATAACACTGTGCACCAGTGGTGGAGGGAATGAACATTTAGGTTGGTGGATGGGGTGCTAATCAGATTGATTTCTTTGCCATGGCATTGAGCCTCTCAAGAATTGCATTCTTCTAGGCTAGATGAGAGTGCTCTATTACACTGCTGACCTGTGCTTGTAGATGTTGGAAAGGCCTTGGGCTGCTAAAGGGGAGTCACTACTGCTGTATATATGCCCTGTGAGCTGCAGCTGTAGCCGTTGCACTTATGTGAATTGTCCAATTGAGTTTCTGGTTAATGGGGACCCCACGATATCGGAGTGGGTTGGAAGACTCAGTGATAGTAGACATCATTGTAATTTAGCCTCCCTCTGGTGCAAAACATTACTTGCCTAGCATTTTCTGTGGTGTGAATGTCATATGTCACGTATCAAATGATGCTTAAATCTTGCTGCATGCAGGCAGGGGCTGCTTCATTTTATAACAGCTGTCAATGGAATTGAACAACTTAACATTGGAGAACACCCTTATGCCTGACCGTATGATAGCTGAGCCAAAGTCACTGATCTGAGGAACTCCTTCAGTGACTCTGGTACGATTACACTCCTTCTAATCATGCTTTGAGATCCCACACTTTCCCTAGGCCTGAGAAACTTAATTGTTGGTGTTTAAAATAGAATAGACATTGAAATAAAGATAGACAACCTCAAAACCATATAAAAATGACCAATCCATTTCCTACTGATGGACTGAACATTTTCAAACACCATTGGTCAGTTATTGGTCCTTTTTTGCAGTTTCTGAAAGAATTCCAGTGTTATGATTCAGTGCATAATTGCAAACAAGAATTTAATTGCAGACAAGAAACAAATCAAAAAAATCTTGGATTTTACTTTACAAATTAATCGTATAAATATTCATCTCTCTAAACCCCAACATTCATTAAATGTGGAGTTTATACCTTATTCGACCCCATATACTTCTGTCCTGTTCTGTTACATCTAGAATTCAACAATAATTTCATTCATCAGACTTAACTTAGAGTAATCAATAGACAGGGTATTACAATGTCATAGATTTCCAGGTGAAGGTACACTACAAAGTGAACAAAAATGGCAGCCCACTTTTAAACACGACAAACAGCTAGCTAATGTTGAAGGAATGCAATTATATTAACTGATGTTAGATGTGACAAATAGATAAAGTAATTTCTTGTTTACTTTATCTAAAATTAAGACTCGGGTATGGAAACCAAAGTTAGTTGAACTACATTTAAAACAGATCAGACAAGGAGCAGAGAGCAAAGCAAGAAGTTGCAGGTGCTAGAATCTGAAACACAAAAATAAACTGTTGGAAAATCTCTGTGATATTTAGGAGTCAAAACCCTACATCAGCATTAGAGATTGAAATGGAAGGATGGCCAGTACAGCAAACCCTTGTATTATGGAGGGATTGCATTCGTAAGAGAACCATCTGCGCCTTGATTTTCCATTATGCTAGCCCATGAGAAAAATTGACAAAATGTCATTTCTGCTGGATTTTGTGTTTAGTTTTATTTTTATTCTTATGTAAATTTTGAGCATATTTCTATTATGTATCACAAATATTTTGGTAGTGATTCATGAATTATTTAAGGCTGAATTTATGATATCCAAACTGCTGTAACACTGCACATAAGGTATTTGAAATGTTGTTTCTTCGGGAAATGTGGCCTCCTCTCTGCTATAGTTGATTATCACGTCACGCACATCCACCATTTCCACAGGTCTACTCTTACCATCACCCTCCTCTGACAAAGCAGAGATGGAGTTCCCCCAGAACCTCACCTTTCACCACATATCCAGCATATTACCCTTAACCACTCTGCCAGTCATTTCTTCCCATCAACCTCTCTTTGTTCACCGCAGGGAACACTCTCTGCGTGTCTCCCTGATCCACTCATCCCTTCCCTCCCATCTACCCTTCTCTAGACCATGGGACTTTCCAATGCAAGGAGGTGTAACACTCGTCTCTGTACCTCCTCCTTCATCAAATCTGGTTACCAAAATGGCCCTTCCACATGAGAGAGATTCACGTGCATTATCCAACCTCATCCACATTATCTGGAGCTTGCGGTTTGGTCCCCTATATTGATGAGACTAAACATAGACCAGGCCATTTTGCAGAGCACCTGCGCGGTCACTGCAGTGGCTGCCTGTAGCTCTATGTTGCATGTCATTACATCTCCCCTTCCCATTCCCACGCCATCCTGACTGTTTTTGGCTGACTTTATTGTCACCATGAGGCCAAATGCCAATTGGAACACCACCTCAAATTCTGATTGGGAGGCACAATGGTATGAATACTGAGTTTTTCAATTCGTGGTAACCCATACCCCAGTGTTCCCTTCCTACTTCCATGAGTTCTCCCAGATTCTCCCCCCAATTTGTTCACCTTTTCCCATCCTTTCCTCCTCTACCTGGTTCTATTTGTCTCCAATAGATGCTGCCTGACCCACTGAGGTACTGCAGCATTTTGTGTCTACCTTCTATTTTTCCAACCATTCCACCCCATGCTCTTTCCCCCCCATCTGGTTCCACCTATCATCTACCAGCCCCTGTTCTACCTCTCTACCACACTTCTATATACTGACCATCTTTCTTCTTCATCCCAAGATTTGATACATGATTTCAACCTGAAATGTTGATACGTCTTTTTTTCCTACACAGATGAGTTTTTCCATCAAATAAGGAGCATGCTAAATTAGATTTTGGCGAGCTACCTTTTTGTTCTGTTCATCTGTCAGCAATCTTTTTTTCCCCAAATGTGTTCACTTCTATTTAAGAAGAATGAATTCTGATCCAACCAGTTTGCAATGGGGCATTACCTTACAGAATCTTAACCACTTACATTCGTTCAGTGACAGCTTATTTTGTCAAATATCAAATAAATTATCCAAATCATTTATAATTTGAAATACCCTTACCAGCTGAAATGTCACAATTTACAGTGGAATATGGATCAATGCTTTACTGTTAAATAAAATACCAATCCCATAGCAATCAAAAATGACAAAATCCCTTTGTTAAAATAATGATATATAATTGAAATAATCTCTGGATCAGATATTGGAGGCAAAGAGACAGTCATATTCCAAACAATGGTGAACCGTGGCTTGAACAGGAAAACCTTAATTGCCCTGTCTTTTCTAATTCTTTAGGTTAGAGCACTATAGGATTCTACCTGCATCAGTGACATGGATGCACTTTCTTCAACAGCCACAATATGTAACATGGACCAATACCAAGTACATACAATTGGGTGAATCATTCAGTTCAATCCTATTTTATAATTTCTTTCAGAAATAATTGGATAGGAAAAGTTTAAAGAGATATGGGCCAAACGTGAGCAGGTAGTAGTATAGATGGATCATCTTGGTCAGCATGGGCAAGTTGTGCCGAAGAGCCTGTTTCCATGCTGTGTGACTATGAATCTATGACTCTGTTTACTTTCTTGTTTTTGTTGTGGGCAAAGGCATGTCTTGATTTCTGCTAAAATATCTATATGCCTGATCCTTTATAGAGAGATCAAAGGTTCTAGATTGAAGTACAACTGTATTCAACGCCGTTTCTTACCTGTTTTCGTCAGCTTCCTGAGTCTGAGGCTCTGTCACACTAGCAGAAGATAGCGCAGTGGCTGGGCAAGGGTCAAAGCCCAAGCCGGGTTGCTGCTGCTCAATGATAGGTACAGCCTCGATAGGAGGGGGAGGCGGCTGGACAGTTGGGGATGTGTGCTTCCTGGACAGAGTGCCAGCTCTGCGAGGATTCAACTGAGGGTCAATAATCTTTACACCAAGGCTACAGAAAAGAGAGAAAATGGTCCATGCAGGTCACAGCTAGCATACACATGTAAACTTCAACAAAGAGCACCACAATAAATTGCAAAACAGGGAAAGGATGCACGACAAAATGAAAGCTTGAACTTACAGACGCATAAATGCAAGAAAGCTTTTAGTCATGACCTACAGGTACACAAGTTAATCCATGCAGTTCAGAGACTGGATGCTGTGACTTGAACATGACAACCAAACACAGCAGGGAAGCAAGAAGGATGTGGAGAATTATCAGAGTTTTATATAAGTATCACTTGCAACTGCCCTGGATTTAATACATGATGAAATAAGGAAACATGCTATATTATATATAATATTCTGAAAGGTTTAATTCCCCTTGAAAAGATTCTACAAGTCTTCTTCACATCACTTGCAAAGTAAAAATGGCCATTCAAATAGTATTGTGATCTCAAAAGAACACACTGGGCCTTTTGGCCTGCTGACTGAGTCTACGGCCTCTTGGACAGCAAATTTTAGCAACACATTGTATTTACTATTCACCCCAAAGCAATGAGACATTCTGCAAAACATTTGGAAAAAGGGAAAAAACAGATTTTAATACCTTGAAACTTTCCTTATGCTGCAAAGAGACGAGTTGTTTTTGGTAGGAGAGGGCCACGTAGAGAGAACAATTATTAATTATCTACTTCAAATTAACTATATTAAATAATCTGTTGGTGAAATTACTTAAAGTTGACTAGATAGTTCAGTTAAAACAATTCTCTATTTCATCTGATGGGAATCACGTTTATGTATAAAATATATGCAGCGGCCCATTGACTTTCCAAAGAAAGTGCAGTGATTGTGAATTACAACACTTTGCAAATTTCAGACAGCATTTTTCCATGTCATTACTACAGTGCATTTGGAAGGTATTCAGACCCCTTCACGTTTTCCACATTTTGTTACATTACAGCCTTATTCTAAAATGGATTACATTTTTTTTAAATCATCAATCTACACACAATACCCCATAATAAAAAAAGTGAAACAGGTGTTTAGAAATTTTTGCAAAGTAATTAAGAAGAAGTAACTGAAATATTCAGACCCTTTATTCAGTACTTTGTTGAGGCACCATTGGCAGCGCTTACAACCTCGTCTTCTTGGGTATGACGCTACAAGCTAAAAACATCTGTACTTGGGTAGTTTCGCCCAATCTTTTCTGCAGATCCTCTCAAGCTCTGTCAGGTTGGATGGGAAGCCTTGATGCACAGCTATTTTCAGGTCCCTCCACAGATGTTCAATTGGGTTCAAGTCCGGGCTCTGGCTGGGCCACTCAAGGGCATTCAGACATGTCACGAAGCCACTCCTGCGTTGTCTCGGCTGTGTGGTTAAGGTCGTTGTCCTGTTGGAAGGTGAACCTCCACCCCAGTCTGAGGACCAGAACGCTCTGGAGCAGGTTTTCATCAAGGATCTCTCTGTACTTTGCTCCGTTCATCTTTCCCTTTATCTTGACTAGTCTTCCAGTTCCTGCCGCTGATAAACATCCCCACAGCATGATGCTGCCACCACCATGCTTCACCGTAAGTATAATATTGGCCAGGGATGAGCCGTGCCTGGTTTCCTTCAGATGTGACGCTTGGCATTCAGGCCAAAGTTCAATCTTGGCTTCATCAGACAAGAGAATCTTGTTTCTCATGCCTTTTGGTAAACTCCAAGCGGGCTGTCATATGCCTTTTACTGAGGAGTGACTTCCGTCTGGCCACTCTACCACAAAGGCCTGATTGGTGAAGTGCTGCAGATATAGTTGTCCTTCTGGACGGTTCTCCCATCACCACAGAGGAACTCTGGAGCTCTGTCAGAGTGATCATCGGGTTCTAGGTCATCTCCCTGACCAAGGCCTTTCTTCCCCGATTGCTCAGTTTGGCCTGGTGGCCAGCTCTATGAAGAGTCCTGGTGGTTCCAAAGTTCTTCCATTTAAGAATGACGGAGGCCACTGTGCTCTTCGGGCCCTACAATGCTGTAGAAATTGTTTTCTACCCTTCCCCAGATCTGTGTCTCGACACAATCCCGTCTCGGAAGTCTATGGACAATTCCTTCGTCTTCATGGCTTGGGTTTTGCTCTGACATGCACTGTCAACTGTGGGACCTTATATAGACTGGTGTGTGTCTTTCCAAATCATGTCCAATCAATTTAATTTACCACTGGTGGACTCCAATAAAGTAGTAGAAACATCTCTAGGATAATCAATGGAAACAGGATGAACCCAAGCTCAATTTTGAGTGTCATTGCAAAGGGTCTGAATACTTATGTAAATGTGATATTTCAGTTATTTCTTTTTAATTACTTTGCAAAAATTTCTAAACACCTGTTTTTTCATTCTGGGGTATTTTGTGTAGATTGATGATAAAAAAAGAATTTAATCAATTTTAAAATAAGGCTGTAATGTAACAAAATGTGGAAAAAGTGAAGGGGTCTGAATACTTTCTGAATGCACTGTAAATGGTAGTGTCTGCCTTTCTCACAGCTCATTGAGGGCTGGGACACAAAGAAAGCCACTCATCAACATATAGTTGATGCTGGCATAGACAGGATTTAATTCGAGAATTCACATTACATTTAATAATATTTATAGAAACCAGGACTTCCTGATTTATTGCTTATTAATAACAGAAAAATACTGCATGTAAACAGGCTTGTATCTTCCGTTATTTCAAAAGTGAATCACTTGGCAATATCTTATAAAATAGATGAGGAAACATATCCATTAGACACTAGAGGCATAATCATTTTGAAAGAACGTATGCCATTTCTGTAAACAGTATGCAGAGCTAATAAAGACCATGGGTTAAATAAATAATGAACATTTTTTGGCAAATAAAAATTTCCCTCGTTCTATACAATGTCTGTTGTATTCTAATAACTTAGCATGTTATAGAGTTGGAATAATAAAATCAAAGAGCAAATCAAGTTATTCTGAGAACCAGTACAGTTGCTGCAGTCTGAGATGAACTGGGGATGCAATTATTTGTGTTCAGCCACATTGAATTGCTTATTATCTCAGTTGCTGCAATATACACACCCTACATGCATTGAAGGCAAAAATAGACACAAAAAGCTGGAGTAACTTAGCGGATCAGATAGCATCTCTGGAGAAAAGGAATAGGTGACATTTCGGTTGAAGACGGGTCTTGACACGAAACGTAGCTTATTCCTTTCCTCCAGAAATGCTGTCTGACCCGCTGAGTTACGCCAGCTTTTTGAGTCTATCTTTGATTTAAACCAGCATCTGTCGTTCCTTCCTATACATTGAAGGCACATCCATTTGCACCAAATGATGGTTTCTTTGGTCATCCTTGTCCAATAACTTTGTCGAGTCAAACCCCAATTGAGATTTCAGCATAAAATCCAGTCCACCTGCTTCATGAAAGAAGCGCTTTTGGAACATAAAATCAAGACCTTGTGGCTTCAGGAAGAGGACTGAAGGGCATCACTCCATATTCCGAGACCGTTGGAGACTCAGTTGGTGCTCTGTGGTGTCACCACCAAGGTAATTTTATTATTTGATTTTTGTAGAAACATACAAACAGGCCGTTGTATTAACATTACTGGTGCTTCAAATAAAAATAATTATGAACCTTTATGAGTTTGTTAGCTATTATGACATAATCCCTGTTCTTTCACATGAGCATACCTTTCTTTTTTTGATAAATCCTCAACAGCTGTCACACTGATAGGCCTTTTCCTCTCCAGTGTGTTACTGTCAGTGTCACCACCAAACATAGGTAGGTTATTAAATTGATTGGCAGGAGTCATTGGAGTAAACATGCCTGACACGTTGAAATCCAAGTCTGTTACAAACAGGAACAAAATACTAATTATATTTGTACAATTACGGCAAAGACTACAAAATGCAAAACAATGCTACCACCTCTAAACTGTGTCGGAATAAATTAATGTGGTCGCAAAAATATAGTGCCCTCCATAATGTTTGCTCTGTACTCCACAATTTCAGATTTTTAATAGAAAAAAAAATCACATGTGGTTAAAATGCACATTGTCAGATTTTAATAAAGATAATTTTATACATTTTGATTTCACCGTGTAGAAATTACAGCAGTGTTTATACAGTCCCCCCATTTCAGGGCACCATAATGTTTGGGACACAGCAATGTCATGTAAATGAAAGTAGTCATTTTTAGTATTTTGTTGCATAACTTTTGCATGCAATGACTGCTTGAAGTCTGTGATTCATGGACATCACCAGTTGCTGGGTGTCTTCTCTGGTGATGCTCTGCCAGGCCAGTATTGCAGCCATCTTTAGCTGATGCATGTTTTCGGGGCTAGTCCCCTTCAGTTTTCTCTTCAGCATATAAAAGGCATGCTCAATTGGGTTCAGATCGGGTGATTGACTTGACTACTCAATAATTGACAATTTTTTAGATTTGAAAAACTCCTTTGTTGCTTCAGCAGTATTTTGGGATCATTGTCTTGCTGTAGAATGAACAGCCGGCCAATGAGCTTTGAGGCATTTGTTTGAACTTGAGCAGATTAGATGTGTTCATACACTTCAGAATTCATTATGCTACTACCATCAGCAGTTGTAACATCAATGAAGATAAGTGAGCCAGTGCCTTCAGCAGCCATACATGCCCAGGCCATAACACCCCCACAATGTGTTTCACAGATGAGGTGCTATGCTTTGGATCTTGGAGAGTTCATTCTCTCCTCCTGTCATCACTCTGATACAAGTTTATCTTCGTCTCATTTGTCCACAAGATCTTTTTCCAGAACTGTGATTGCTCTTTTAAGTACTTCTTGGCAAACTGTAACCTGGCCATCCTATTTTTGTGGCTAACCAATGGTTTGCATCTTGCAGTGTAGCCTCTGTATTTCTGTTCATGAAGTCTTCTGTGGAGAGTGGTCATTGACAAATCCACACCCGACTCCTGAAGAGTGTTTCTGATCTGTCGGACAGGTGTTTGGGGATTTTTCTTTATTCTTGACAGAATTCTTCTGTCATCAGCTGTGGAGGTCTTGCCTAGCCTGCCAGTCCCTTTGCTATTAGTAAGCTCACCAGTGCTTTCTTTCTTCTTAATGATGTTCCAAACAGTTGCTTTTGGTGAGCCTAAGGTTTCGCTGATGTCTCTAACAGTTTTATTCTTGTTTCTCAGTCTCATGATGGCTTATTCGACATTCATCAGCACAACTTTGGTCCTCATGTTGATAAACAGCAGTAAAAGTTTCCAAAGGTGATGGAAGGACTGGAGGAAAGGCTAGGCGCTGAGAGCTCTCTTATACCTGCATTAAGGAGGCATTTAAACACACCTGTGAAGCCATGTGTCCCAAACGTTATGGTGCCCCAAATAGGGGGGACAATGTATAAACACAGCTGTAATTTCTACATGGTGAAACCAAAATGTATAAAAATATCCCTTTAATAAAATCTGACAATGTGCACTTTAACCACATGTGATTTTTTTCTATTAAAAATCACAAATTGTGGAGTACAGAGGCAAATAAATAAATTATGGGTCTTTGTCCCAAACATTATGGAGGGCACTGTATGTTGTGTGTAGCTAAGAAGCAAAAAGTAGCGACTCTAATGTCAAACTAACCGATATGGAAGAGAACACCAAGCCGTACTTACCATCTGGGAAGAACCAGTCAGCATGCTGGATAATCGGATCAATGATTGTAACCACATGGACAGAGGTAGCTGCAGCCAGGTCTGCAGGAATCCTTAAAAATGAGAAAAGAAAGAATTTCTTAGATGTTCTTGACTATATAATTTATTTACAGTTCCTATCCCAAAACAGTAAAATGCAAAAGGTTCCACAGCAACTTTTAAGAAATTTGAAATTTTGTTACAGGCACATACATATCATGGGTTAAATAATGAATATTGTTTAGTAACAAATTGGAAATAAATAAAATTCAGACATGAAAATACATTGAATAAGAATTGTTTTGCAGCTTGATGTTAAAATATCAATCAGGTTTGACTATTGTACCGACTGCCTTATGTAAGGTGCTGCATTATCAATATCTGAACACAGAGCATGGAACGGACAGCACAGAAACAGGCATTTCCGCCCACAATGTCTGTACTAAATATAAAGCCAAAACCAACTCTTACCTACATGCATATAATCCATATCCCTTCATTCTCTGAATACCTTACCTAAAGTATCTTAAATGCGACTATTATATCTGTCTCCATCATCATCCCAGCAGCATGTTCCAAGTACTCACCATCCACTGTGTAAACAAAAATGCCTCACGCATCTTAGACAATAGGTGCAGGAGCAGGCCATTTGGCCCTTCGAGCCAGCATTCAATGTGATCATGGCTGATCATCCCCAATCGGTACCCCGTTCCTGCCTTCTCCCCATATCCCCCGACTACTCTATTTTTAAGAGCCCTATCTAGCTTTCTCTTGAAAGCATCCAGAGAACCTGCCTCCACCGCCCTCTGAGGCAGAGAATGCCACAGACTCACCACTCTCTGTGAGAAAAAGTGTTTCCTTGTCTCTGTTCTAAACGGCTTACTCCTTATTCTTAAACTGTGACCCCTGATTCTGGACTCCCCCAACATCAGGAACACGTTTCCTACCTCTAAGTTTGCGATAGAGCTACGATTTTCGCCAGTTCACTCGCCGTTCTCCTGTGCTGCGATTGCACCAAGTTTGGCTCTGATCAGTTGAATGTCGTGAAAGTTAGCGAGGTTTAAAAATAATAAAAACTGCGTGTGCGCAGACCGATCTCTTCGCCTGCCAGCAGTACCACGTGGATTATTCTCTTCCCCTGTCACTCCCCGGGACGGTCCGCCCTTCCTGCGCCATCGCGTCTCTACTGGAGCTGAGGATGGCCTGCGGAGGTTTCCAACCGAACATTCGGAGCGACCCGAAGCAGCCCAGCCCCGCCGCAAGCAGCCCAGTGTCAGAGACCCTGTCCAGCACAGCCCAGCCCAGTCAGATTCCCAACCCGGAGTCGGAGATGTTAGCAAACGGAAATGGGAGACTCTGATCCCGGCGGAGAACGACCAGCGACCGCTGCGAGTCCCCATCGCACTGCCAATTCCAGCCACCTGGTCCCCCTTGCTGGTCTTTTTGAAGCAATTGGAGACTCAGATTGGAGTAGTGAGAGGGTAAAGATGTTTGTGAAAACCTCAGTTAGCTGATCTGCATGGGCCCTGAGGAATCAGCCAGGGACTCTATCCGGACCAGTTGCTTTCTGCAGACTCACTCTCTAGAAAGTCAATCTTACGTCTGTCTTAGTGGCTATAGTCTTTCTTTAATCTGATTCACTAAAGCCATTCCAAAGACCCTGTTGCCCCATCTAATCGCCCACATGAGTTCCTTCCTCCTTGGTTTATATTGAAAGTAAATTATACAAACAGAAACCAGAAGGGTTGTTGCATGTCTCCACATGCCCGTGTATGCCAGAACTTCTATGCACAAATTTTCAATCTATATCCACACCAGTGCTGAGATTCAGTCCCCTTAGTACCTCGTATTTCTGAAACAATATCAAAGCAAGGAGGTCCGTACCCAGTTAATATCAATTCTGCACAGATTACTTGATGGAACTGATCGTACTGTATATGCCTTAAATGTAAGTGATAGAAGATAGAACAGATATGTCCCTGATCAGATGGTCAAAACATAATGACACATTATGTGCAATACAAGTTAATCACAGTTCAAGTGGGAAGAAAAATCCTAGATTTCTGCTCCTGTGAGTCCTTTAATAAAAATAGTTCATTCCAGTTATTTTTCAGTGCTTTTTGTTGGTTATGTGTATACAGAATAGATCTGAATTGGATAAATGCTCTCTGGGTTTACACAAAGAACTTTTGGTTCAGTTCGTCTGATGAAGGGTGTCGACCGAAAATGCCCCCTATTGGTCTGAGAAGGGTCTCAGCCTGAAACGTCACCTATTCCTTTTCTCCAGAGATGCTGCCTGACCCACTGAGTTACTCCAGCATTTTGTGTCTATGTTCACTTGGGCAAGTCAGCAATCTATGTCCATGTTGAGAATTGATGAAGGGTCCTGCACAGATGCTGCCTGATCCACCAAATATTTCCAGCATTTTGTGTTTTACTTCACGAAAAAAGTAAACTTGATCTATACAACCATGAATAATTTTGTTTCTCAGGATTTCAGAGGTTTCACTCTACAATATTCTAAGAAAAATGTTTTTTTTAAACTTTAATACACAGCTTGCTTTTTCTGTCTGCTATATTGAAGCGTTTTCATTTGTTTAGCTCTCCTCAGAAAATTAAAGCCAGGCAGCACCTCACTGTAAAAGCAGCAACACACTTACCCTTCGTTTTTAGCCCATAGTAGGTTGGGTCCCAGCACAATTGCAATGTTGGTGGGAGTCATTTTGTTCATCTCACTATATTGTGCAAGTTTTGAGAGAAATTTTATAAGATACCTGTTCAAAGAGAACAATTTCAGTTACAATTCTGGAAACATTTTATGCTGAATATTAAAGTTTGAAAATTCAATTCAAAATTCAACCAATCTCTTCAACTTATTTACATCACTACGATTATTAGAGATTTACAACAGGGCATTCTGGCTCCTCTTTCATTTCCTTACATTTACTGCATACCATAATAATAACCATGCTGGATCTCCTAAAGTTGACAGTGAAGATATCCATTTGAAGCTGCTAACGAACACAATAGGCAGCCCTCGTCTACCAAACCACCACATAAACACTTGCTTTTCCGGAGAAGCTCCTAAAATGCCCCAACCTCCTTAATGGGTCTCACAGAGCAGCCGTGTAAGGCCCTTCACAGAACAGCATAGAGTGTTCAGGCAATTCACATAAAGGATCCAATTACAACAGGATGATCTCAAGCACAGCATAACGCCCTCAATGAAACCATCCAGATACTTCAGGAAGCACTCAAACAAAAGGAATGCACTATGAGCATAATTGATTGCTTTTGGAAACTAAATCTCTTTTATTTTAATGGAAATAATTATTGAGCAACAGCATAGAAACTGGCCTTTTCGCCTAAGCTTATGTCGCATGTCAAGCATCCATCAACACCCATTCTATTTTATGCTTCACATTATCCCATCGACAGCCCCTACATTCTATCACTCAGTGACTGGGAGTTGTGATGCGGAAGCTGCACTGCAGCAGTCAGTGGCACCTTGCTGCAAAGTCAGTCTAGCACTATCTCATTTTACTCATTGCTGAAAATATTCAGCTGAAAAATGGTACCCTCTTCACTTATTTTTTTTAATGATTGAGAAACTCTACCTGAAGTTAGAACTGTGGGACTTTGGCATTTTGCTGCAGATTAACCAGAGGGCTTGCAGTTTCTTGTCTGTTTCTGGCACACTGTGAGGGGATAGAATCAACGTTAGTGAGTGTTCAGTGGAAAATGGTCAGTTTAGCAATCCACAGGTGCTTTATTTTAACATGCCCACATTTTATGTTCCAAAAAATATATTGTACAAAACCAAGAGTAAATGTGTAGGATGAGGTATTAGCTCTCACCTCGCAGCCTGGACCCACTCATCGTAGAGCTGGAATGTCAATAAAGGTTCGGGAAGTTCTCTCAGATATGATTTTAAGGCACCTGAAGGCAAAGAGACACCAACTATCTGTAACTACACGTCATCAGGTACATCACCTGAACAGGTGCATTTTCCTTTTTAGGAGATGCCTCTGCATGTACATAATGCATGCTATAATTAACAATGACAGTAAACATGAAGTGATAAATGGAAATATTACTATTCCAAAGTTTCCCCACATACAGAATTTCTGATCCACGGGCCCATCAATTAACATTCAGTATCCTGAATATATCAACTGAATATTAATAATAATAATAATAAATTTTATTTATGGGCGCCTTTCAAGAGTCTCAAGGACACCTTACAAAAATTTAGCAGGTAGAGGAAAAACATGTAAGGGGAATGAAATAAATAGTAGAGACATGACTAGTACACAAAGTAAATACAGAATTCAATACAAAACACAGTATGAGGCAATTAATCCACAGATGAAAAGGGACGGCACGTGGGGCTAAGGATAGGCAAAGGTGAAGAGATGGGTCTTGAGGCGGGACTGGAAGATGGTGAGGGACACGGAATTGTGGATCAGTTGGGGGAGGGAGTTCCAGAGCCTGGGAGCTGCCCTGGAGAAGGCTCTGTCCCCAAAACTGCGGAGGTTGGACTTGTGGATGGAGAGGAGACCAGCAGATGTGGATCTGAGGGACCGTGAGGGTTGGTAGAATATTATCAGAATGCTACTCAAAACGGACCACTGTTTACAGGGAAACCATTCCTAAATTCCACATTCTAATTTATCACCTCGATTGATTTTCCAATTAATGGGTGTTGTTAATATTAAAAAAACATTAATGCTAACTCTTTCAAATTATTCTCACTATTAATGTCTATCCAACGTCTAACACTGCTGAAATGTGTGAACACATAAAATGTCATGAAAAGCACCAAAAACTGCACCTAGTGGAAATTTGAAATAAAAACAGAAAATGTTGGAAATACTCAGCAGTTCAGGCAGCATCTGTGTAGAGAGAAAAATACTTAGTAGTAGAAGACTCAGGCAGCTAAGTTAAACCATTCACCCATTTCATCCCAAAAAACATTTTGGGAATCACATTTTTCATAAATACTAACTGTTCCATTTACTTCCAAAATGTATTGACTTTTATGTTGTACACCCACCTGCAACTGCATGTGGGTCAGAATAAAATTCCTCAAGCTGGGAAGTAGAGCAATCCAGTGCAGCTTTTAGTTTTTTCAGTTTGGAGGCTCCAGGAGCAATCCGGAAAAGGCCCTGCATTACAATGAGGAATTTTCATTGCCCAAACAAAAATAATTTACAACACACAAGATTTTTACAGACTGCACCAAAATATGATCACAATAATAAATATGGCCCAAAATGTTACATGCATGGGATCATGAGTGCATCATGCTTTGAGCCAATAATAATAATATTTTATTGTCATTGCACACAAGCGCAACGAGATTTGGTATACAGCTTCCATCCGATGTCATAACATAAATAACTAATACAATATTGATTTAGATATTTAGATACCCCGAGAACATGGATTGTAAAAAGAACAGTAAAATAGTCAAAACAGTTCAAACAGACTAATCATCTTGCATGCATGAAAATGATCCCAAATTTCAATGGATACTCTGCGCAGTACGAGGAACATAATTGTACAATTTAAAATGGAAATTTTGATAATAGGTACCCTGTGATATAGAACGTTTCACAACCAGATGACCCATGATTCAAATGGTGCAACTGACTAAAGGAGATAATTGATTTCTGTTCCTGATATTCATAAGATTCAATTATGATCTTGAAAGAAAGGTGGAAGTAGGGTGGCAGGTATCTAAGAATGAAAATAGGAATTTAATCATGCATGTTTATATGTTTTAGTCAATTAATACCCACCTCCTCTTTCATACCAGTTTCTAACAGCATCATTACACAAGCCTCAATCGGGAGAGCTATCTCACGGCCACTACGCTTCAGGTGTTCTTCCAATTCCGTTCCAAATGCAGGCTTCTCTGTCCATGTATCTGACAGAAATTAAACAGACAAAAGCAAATTAATCCAGTAAACAAAATAAATCAATGCATTAATCTCCACAAATAGTTTTTTTTTACCTGTAATGTCTCACTGATGTTTCACTTGGTCTCTAATATTTAAAATATTTATTTAGTGTACAGATTACTTGAATAAATAACTGATGCAAAGCATTTTCAACACGCTGTTCAAAGTCTCTTTATTTAAAATAATTAAATCGATCATCACCTACCACTGTTTCAGTTAATCGGCCATGAAATTAAAATGGAAAAAACATTAACAATCTATAGTAATCAATCTATAGTAACAATCTATAGTAAATCACTAATCTGCAGTAGCACTGATCAGCGGACAAAAACTAAGTTGGAAAAACAGCTGATAAAATTATAGAATAGGTATTTATCCAAAGGGTGCAAAGAAGTGAACAATAAAAAGCTGATAACATGCTGCAATACCTTGTTGGTTTTGGATCATTGGAAGAACTCGATCTAAGACTGTTAGTGATTTTCTATGGTAATCTGCTTGTGCTTCCAGTAACTGAGAACAGAAACCACATTGTCAACAAAAATTCCATTAGCTTCAATGCTTACCAAAGTATTAACTCGAATTTGTCAAATGCAGCTCTGCCATATCTTTACAAATCAAAATGTTAAATTAAATGAATGTAACAAAGCTAAATGCTTACAAAGTGTCAGTGCTTACCGTTACAAAATATCTTGCATAATCACCTTCTTTGGAAATAAAGTTGTACATATCAGCTGCAAGTTGATCCTGTGGACAGAGAACCTTTGTTATTGCATTCAAATAGCCAGCTTCTCAGATAATACACAATAGATAGGAAAATAGATTAGCAATACGAAACTACTAGTTGATGACATACAAAGTTTGAATATTCAGATTGACCTGGTAGTTACAAATTGCTTTACATTTAAGAACAATTATTTGTAATCCTCATTTAAACAAACATCAATACAGATGATGTGATTACTGAGCTCACATTATCTTTTCTTGCTGGAGTTTTAAGATTGCCTTAGCTGCTGTACCACCAGATGAGGATTTTAAGATTTCAAAACCAAATTGAACATAGAACAGTACAGCACAGGAATGGGCCCTTTGTTCCACAATGTTGGTGCCGAACATAATGCCTAGTTTAACTGATTTCATCTGCATGTGCATGATCCATTTCCCTAAAAGCCTCTAAAACACCACTATAATATCTGCTTTCACCACCACTCCTGGCAATGGGTTCCAAGCCCCCGCCACTCTCTGTGTACCCCCCCCCCCCCCCCCACATAGCTATGGCCTATATACTTCCCTCAACCTCCAGCGTTTCAGAGAAAATAATCCGAGTCTATCAAACCTCTCTCTGGAGCTGAAACCATCTATCGAGGCAGCATTCTGATAAATCTCCTCTGCACCCTTTCCAAAGCCTCCACATCTTTCCTGTAATGGTGCAACCAGAACTGCATGATATACACCAAATGCAGCCTAATCAAAGTTCTATAAAGCTGCATCATGGCTTCCTGACTTATATTCAATGTAGCAATGAAAGCAAGCATACCTTCCACCTTCTTTACTTGTGCTGCCACCTTTAGTGTGCTATGAACTTGGGATTCCAAAATCTCTCTGCACATCAATGCCGTTAAGAGTTTTGCCATTAACTATAGACTCTCTCCTAACCTACAATCTCTCAAAGTGCAACACCTCACACCTGCTCGAGTTAAACTCCATCTGCCACTTTCCTACCCTTTTCTACAGCTGATCTATATCCCACTGTATCTTCTGACAGCGTTCCTCACTGTCTGCAACTCTTCCAATTACGGTGCCATCGGCAAACTTACTCACCAAACAATCTACATTTATGTGCAGGTCATATGTATATGTCACAAACAGAAGTGATCCCAGCACAGATCTCTGTGGAATTCCACTGTTCACAGACCTCCAGCCAGAATGTCTACCATCCACCAGAACCCTTTGTCTTCTATGAATCCATACAACTAAGTCACCGTGAATCCCGTGCACCTTAATCTTCTGGATCAGCCTACAATGAGGGACATTATCAAAAAGCCTTACTGAAATCCATATCTAAAATATCTACCCCCCTAAATCCATAAATCTCCTTCATTATCTCCTCAAAAAACCCAATCAAGTTAATAGTGAGCAACACAGGGTCTCCACAGGGGACGGTCCTCCCTCCCTACTTGTTCACCATCTACACCTCGACCAGATATAACTCGGACTCTTGCCACCTGCAGAAATTCTCGGATGACTCTGCAGCAGTGCGTTGCATCAGTGAGGGGAGGGAAGCTGAATACAGAGGTGTAGTCAACGACTTTGTTGAGGAATGTGGGTTGAATGACCTGCAGCTCAACATCGACTAGACTACGGTGTTAGTGGTGGACTTTAGGAGGAGAGGAACGCCCCTGTCCTGTTTCCATCAATGGTGTGGACATGCAGTTTACCAAGGAGTACAAATACTTTGGAATTTACCCGGACAGTAAACTGGACTGGTCCAGGAACGCTGTGGCCCTGTACAAGAAGGAACAGAGCCGGCTGTACTGTTTGAGAAGGCTCCGCTCCTTCAACGTCCGCAGAAAGATGCTGCAGATGTTGTACCAATCGGTGGTAGCCAGTGCCATCCTCTTCGTTGTCATGTGCTGGGGCAGCAGGGCGAAGGCCGCGGATTAACAAGCTAAATAAAGTTCTATCGTATCGTAAGATACGATCTTCCATGTACAAAGCCATGCTAGCTATCCCTAATTAGCCCATTCTCTTCCAAATAGATCCTATCTCGAAGAATTATCTCCAATAGTTTTCCCACCATTGGCGCGAGGTTCACCGGCCTATTGTTCCCTGGACTTTCTCTACTTCCATTCTTAAACAAAAGAACAACACTGATACGTTAGTGGCAGTTAAAAGATTTTTAAATAGGCATATGGATATGCAGGGAATGTGAGTGAGTTATGTGAAGGCACATAAATGATGATTTTGGTATCATGTTACAGGCTGCACACAGACATTATTGTGCTGTATTGTTCTACATTAACATAGCAACCAGCTTTATTGGCACCCAATCTACCCCACACCAACATTCATCAAGACAACTTCTCCAACTTGCACCAGGGCAAGTGCAAAAAAGGCACATAGGAGCATCTCCACGTGTAGGTTCCCTTTGAGGCCATATACCATCCTGCCTTAAAAATGCATTATTACTTTGTAGTTATTAGGTGCAAATCCTGTTGCTCCATATCCAATAGTACTGTGGGAATACCTTTACCTAAAAGATTACAGCAGATTAAGAAGGTTGCTCAGCAAAGCATTGGTCAACAAATCATGGCCAGTTAAGTTCTGATCTCCAAAATATTCAAACCAAAATGCCCCAAAACAAATACTTCATAAATAAATCATTGTTCATTCCCTCAGAATTTGCAAGAAAGAAAAAATGCAAAAAATATCAAGTTTTGTCTGTAGTGGAAATAACGTAGACGTTTAGAACTAGCACATCCCTCACAATAAAAATGATCTAAATAGTCTGGGTGTGAATATAAACCAATCATAATCAGTGCACCCAAATCAAAACGGGTGTTTAAACATCAAGCTTTGATTTTCCAAAAGCACATTTTGGTTTCTGCATTTGGACTGCCACACAAGTCAGGCGACACAGTGGTGGAATGATAGAGCTGCTGCCTCTCTGCGCCAAAGACCCAGGTTTGAATTCTGACTACGGGTGCTGTCTGTGCGGTGTTTGTACGTTTTCCCTGTGGGTCTCCTCCGCAATCTCCAGTTTCCTCCAAAAATCGCAAAGGCGTACGGGTTTATAGGTTAATTGACCTCTGGTATGTAGGGAGTGGATGAGAAAGTGAGATAACATAGAATTAAGTGAACAGGTGATCGATGGCCGGCATGGATTCAGTGGGCCGATGGGCCTATTTCCATGCTGTACCTCTAAACAAACTAAAGTGATTGTGTTGGTCCTCTGGTTGCCTCCAACATTCCAAAGACTTGCCGGTTTGTAGGTTAACTGATTTCTGTAAATTGCCTCGAGTGTATAAGATGCGAAAGTGGAGTAACATAGAATCAGTGTACGTGTAATGAATGGTCGGCGTGGACTCGGTGGGCCGAAGGGCCTATTTCTCTAAACTAAACTAAACAAACCTACTTTACAGAGTTCCACTTTATTTCCAGCTTCATCCATTTCCTCCCTGAGGGAGTCCATCTTTGCTGCTACTGCCTGAAAATTGGCTCCTGAAAACGCGGCTTTGTGTGCTTGGTTATACCTGGAATAAAACAGGCCATGTATTTACTTTAAGTTCCAAACTAGGCACCACATCAAGCAGTCACAACAGTCCTTTAGCTAAACCTAATCCACTGCATGTTTTTCTTTAGACCCAGATGTAAATTTGCCGTCAAATCCCTAATGCTCAAATAAAATGATGCTTGGAACCAAACGAAATACAGTCATGAAAACTAAAATTCTCATCTTTTACAAACCCCAACAAAGATAGTCTTTTATTGAAATAAACCTCCTTTTGATTTGAATGATCATAAGGTATCAGCCATGATCCTTTGATGGGCATAATCACTAATGTCAGAAATGAAAACATACAACTGGCTAACAACCTACTTGCAAACATCAATATCCGGTTCCACCAATAAATTCATCACCATTGGTTTGAAATGATAATTGCATTGTTCAGTCAAAGTACAATTTTAAAAAACGTTACCGCATTTTTGCTGAATCCCAGTCAAGTACAAGTTTAGCCAACTGTTTCCTCTGCTTCTGAATGTTAGGAATCTCCATCTTTAAAAGGATATACAAAGACAAGTAGAATTTTAAAAAGATAACTAGAATAAGACAGGCTTCCTATATAGTTCCAGATAGTGCTCTGGTTTGACATGTTTTGAGCAGCTAACGATTATATGCGGCTCTTGATCGAGAAGTTTAGGGTTCAGATGCCAAGACATTTGACATCTAGACGGCACAGTGGTAGAGTTGTTGCTTTATTGCACCAGAGACCCGGGTTTGATCCTGACTACGAGTGCTGTCTGTATGGAGTTTGTACGTTCTCCCCGTGACCTGCGTGGGTTCTCTCCGGGAGCTCCAGTTTCCTCCCACACTCCAAAAATGTAGAGGTTTGTAGGCTAAACAGCTCGGTAAAATAGTAAATTGTCTCTAGTCCACACATAGACTGGGAAACACATTCTGTAAATGGGCTGGATGGCTTGGAGTTTGTAAAATGTGTACAGGATAGTTTTTTGCAACAATACATAGCAGTACCTACTAGAGAAGGGGCGGTACTGGACCTCCTGTTAGGAAATGAGATGGGTCAGGTGGCAGAGGTATGCGTTGGGGAACAGTTCGGGTCCAGTGATCACAATACCATTAGTTTCAATATAATTATGGAGAGGGACAAAACAGGACCTAGGGTTGAGATTTTTGATTGGAGAAAGGCTAACTTTGAGGAGATGCGAAAGGATTTAAAAGGAGTAAATTGGGACAGTTTGTTTTATGGGAAAGATGTGGAAGAGAAATGGAGTACATTTAAAGGTGAAATTTTAAGAGTACAGAATCTTTATGTCCCTGTTCGGTTGAAAGGAAATCGTAAAAATTATAAAGAGCCATGGTTTTCATGGGAAATTGGACATTTGGTTCGGAAAAAGAGGGAGATCTACAATAATTATAGGCAGCATGGAGTAAATGAGGTGCTTGAGGAGTATAAAAAATGTAAAAAGAATCTTAAGAAAGAAATTAGAAAAGCTAAAAGAAGATATGAGGTTGCTTTGGCAAGTAAGGTAAAAGTAAATCCGAAGGGTTTCTACCGCTATATTAATAGCAAAAGGATAACGAGGGATAAAATTGGTCCATTAGAGAGTCAGAGTGGACAACTACCTGCAGAGCCAAAAGAGATGGGGGAGATATTGAACAGTTTCTTTTCTTCGGTATTCACCAAGGAGAAGGATATTGAATTATGTGAGGTAAGGGAAACAAGTAGAGTAGCTATGGGAACTATGAGGATCAAAGAAGAGGAAGTACTGACACTTTTGAGAAATATAAAAGTGGATAAGTCTCCAGGTCCCGACAGGATATTCCCTAGGACATTGAGGGAAGTTAGTGTAGAAATAGCAGGGGCTATGGCAGAAATATTTCAAATGTCATTAGAAACGGGAATAGTGCCGGAGGATTGGCGTACTGCGCATGTTGTTCCATTGTTTAAAAAGGGGTCTAAGAGTAAACCTAGCAATTATAGACCTGTTAGTTTGACGTCAGTGGTGGGCAAATTAATGGAAAAGCTACTTAGAGATAATATATATATAAGCATCTGGATAAACAGGGTCTGATTAAGAACAGTCAACATGGATTTGTGTCTGGAAGGTCATGTTTAACTAATCTTCTTGAATTTTTTGAAGATGTTACTCGGGAAATTGATGAGGGTAAAGCAGTGGGTGTTGTGTATATGGACTTCAGTAAGGCCTTTGACAAGGTTCCTCATGGAAGGTTGGTTAAGAAGGTTCAATGGTTGGGTATTAATGGTGGAGTAGCAAGATGGATTCAACAGTGGCTGAATGGGAGATGCCAGAGAGTAATGGTGGATGGTTGTTTGTCAGGTTGGAGGCCAGTGACGAGTGGGGTGCCACAGGGATCTGTGTTGGGTCCACTGTTGTTTGTCATGTACATCAATGATCTGGATGATGGTGTGGTAAATTGGATTAGTAAGTATGCAGATGATACTAAGATAGGTGGGGTTGCGGGTAATGAAGTACAGTTTCAAAGTCTACAGAGAGATTTATGCCAGTTGGAAGAGTGGGCTGAAAGATGGCAGATGGAGTTTAATGCTGATAAGTGTGAGGTGCTACATCTTGGCAGGACAAATCAAAATAGGACGTACATGGTAAATGGTAGGGAATTGAAGAATGTAGGTGAACAGAGGGATCTGGGAATAACTGTGCACAGTTCCCTGAAAGTGGAATCTCATGTAGATAGGGTGGTAAAGAAAGCTTTTGGTGTGCTGGCCTTTATAAATCAGAGCATTGAGTATAGAAGTTGGGATGTAATGTTAAAATTGTACAAGGCATTGGTGAGGTCAATTCTGGAGTATGGTGTACAATTTTGGTCGCCTAATTATAGGAAGGATGTCAACAAAATAGAGAGAGTACAGAGGAGATTTACTAGAATGTTGCCTGGGTTTCAGCAACTAAGTTACAGAGAAAGGTTGAACAAGTTAGGGCTTTATTCTTTGGAGCGCAGAAGGTTAAGGGGGGACTTGATAGAGGTTTTTAAAATGATGAGAGGGATAGACAGAGTTGACGTGGAAAAGCTTTTCCCACTGAGAGTAGGGAAGATTCAAACAAGGGGACATGACATGAGAATTAAGGGACTGAAGTTTAGGGGTAACATGAGGAGGAACTTCTTTACTCAGAGAGTGGTAGCTGTGTGGAATGAGCTTCCAGTGAAGGTGGTGGAGGCAGGTTCGTTTTTATCATTTAAAAATAAATTGGATAGTTATATGGATGGGAAGGGAATGGAGGGTTATGGTCTGAGCGCAGGTATATGGGACTAGGGGAGATTATGTGTTCGGCACGGACTAGAAGGGTCGAGATGGCCTGTTTCCATGCTGTAATTGTTATATGGTTATATGGTAGTGTGTGTAGGATGGTGTTAGTGTACGGGGATCGCAGTTCGGCGCAGACTCCGTGGGCCAAATGGCTAGTTTCCACGCTGTATCTTTAAAATTGAAACCAAAAAAGTTTCACTTATATTCCAGAAGTTGGGAGCATTGCTTACAGGTCAAAGAGTATTCTAAAGCTGAGTAACACAAAGAGAAAACTGGAGCTAAACATTAACATTTCTGCAGTGCAGAGACAAAAAGAGCAACACATCTTTTTTTACTCACCTCTGCTAAATTGCTGAATGGATCAAGGATATCCTTCTCAATTTGAAATTCAAAATTAGCAAGTTCAAATGCCAGTTTATTCTCTGCTTCACCACATGTTTCCAGCAATTTCCTGAAACCAAATGTTTACAAATGGTTACAAAGTATTACTGTGAACCTGTTTTTGAAAAAGCTCAGATACCTTCACTTTCTTTTTACTCTTTCTCCATTGAGTGTGAAAATTCCAGCCTTTTGGTATTGGGAAGAAAAAGGAATAAGTGTTGGTCTTAATGAGAGAAGACGAGAGATGTGGGTGCTTATATCTACAGATTCCAAGTCAGAAATGATTGAAGAACAAAAGTGAAATGGAATGAGAGAGAAAGGCCAATTTTGCAGAATCAGCGATGCCTTTTCATCTGAGGGGGCAGTAGTTGCTGCAATGGGGTTTGTTAATGTTGTTTATAATAAAGTAATATACCTTTACCACATTAAATGTCCCAGTAACAGTCCATCATTATGCTGCAATTACATGAAAGGCATGGCTGAATCGATTCCAATATATGAAATCTTGGATGCAAAATACATACCTGCTCAACTATTTCCTCTGGCAGCATGTTCCATACACCCTCCACCCTTTGTGTAAACAAGTTGCCACTCATGTTCCTATTAAATCTTTCCCCCCTCACCTTAAACCTATGTCCTCTGGCTCGTGATTCCCCTACTCTGGGTACAAGTCTCAGTGCATTTACTCTATCTAATCCCCTCATGATCTTATACACCTCTATAAAATCACCCCTTATCCTGCTATGCTCCAAGGAATAAAGTCTAGCCTGCTCAACCTCGGCCGAGAGCTCAAGCCTGGCCACATTGTCATAAGTCTTCAGCTTATCAACATCTTTCCTATACCAAAACTAAAGACAATACTCCAAATGTGGCTTCACCAATGTCTTACTGAATATAATTGTAACATAACCTCCCCACTTCTGTACTCAATTCTCCAACTGATGATGGCCAATGTGCCGATAGCCTTCTTACCCACCCTATCTACCTGTGATGCCACTTTCAATGAACTATGTACCTCCACTCGTAGATCCCTCCACTCTATAACACTCACCAGAGCCCTGCCATTCATTGTGAAGGTCCTGCCCTGTTTTGACTTCACAAAAATGTAATACCTCGCACCTAGGAAGACACAAAATTCTGGAGTAACTCAGTGGGTCACACCTATCTGTATTAAACTCCATTCATCATTCCTCAGCCCACCCACCCAACTAACCTTCTTCACTATCCATGATACCACCAGCTTTATTGTCATCTGCAAACTTGCTAATCATGCCTTGTGCATTTTCATCCATATAAACCACAAACAGCAAAGGGCCCAGCACTGATCTATGAGGCATTCCAATAGTCACAGGCCTCCAGTCCAAAAAACAATCTTCCACTATCACTGCTTCCTTCCATGAAGCAGATTCTCTATTCACTCCGTAAGCTCTGCCTGGATCCCACCAATCTAACCTTCCAGAGAGCCTGCATGCAGATCCTTATCAAAGAACATTATTAGAAACATAGAAAATAGGTGCAGGAGTAGGTCACTCGGCCCTTCAAGACTGCACCACCATTCAATATGATCATGGCTCATCATCAGTACCTGTTCCTGCTTTTCCCCATATCCCTTGATTCCGTTAGCTAAATCTAACTCTTGCTTGAAAACGGCCAGTGAATTGGCCTCCACTGCCTTCATTGGCAGAGAATTCCACAGATTCATAACTCTCTGGGTGAAAAAGCTTTTCCTCATCTCGGTCCTAAATGGCCTACCCCTTATTCTTAAACTGTGACCCCCTGGTGAACCTACGCTGCACTCCCTCAATAGCAAAAATGTCCTTCCTCAAATTAGGAGACCAAAACTGCACACAATACGCCAGGTGCGGTCTCATCAGGGCCCTGTACAACTACAGTAGGACTTCCTTGCTCCTAAACGCAAATCCTCTCGCAATGAAGGCCAACATGCCATTAGCTTTCGTCACTGCCAGCTGTACCTGCATGCTTACTTTCAGTGACTGATGTACAAGGACAAGGACACCGAGGTCTCGTTGCACCTCCCCTTTTCCTAATTTAATTCAGATAATGTGTGTCGGAAAGAACTTGGATAGGTTGGGTGTGGGCAGATGCAGGATAATGTGGATAAATATGATGCTATCCACTTTGGTGGCAAGAACAGGAAGGCAGATTATTATCTGAATGGTGGACACAAAATGCTGGAGTAACTCAGCGGGTCATGCAGCATCTCTGGAGAGAAGGAATGGGTGACATTTCAAGTCGAGACCCTTCCTCAGACTGTAGAGGAATACCACCCGCTGAGTTACTCCAGCATTTTGTGTCCACCATTCAGATAATAATCTGCCTTCCTGTTCTTGCCATCAAAGTGGATAGCATCATATTTATCCACATTATCCTGCATCTGCCATGCATCTGCCCACTCACCCAACCTATCCAAGTCACCCTACATCCTTCTCACAGTTCACACTGCCACCCAGCTTTGTGTCATCCGCAAAATTGAAGATGTTACATTTAATTCCCTCGTCTAAATCGTTAATATAAATTGTAAATAACTGAGGTCCCAGCACTGAACCTTGCGGCACCCCACTTGTCACTGCCTGCCATTCTGAAAAGGACCCGGTAATTCCTACTCTTTGCTTCCTGTCTGCCAACCTGTTCTCTATCCATGTCAATAACCTACCCCCAATACCATGAGCTCCAATCTTGCACACTAATCTCCTGTGTGGTACCTTATCAAAGGATTTTTTGAAAGTGCAAATACACCAATCCACTGGCTCTCCCTTATCTATTCTATTTGTTACATCTTCAAAAGATTAATCAAGCACGATTTCCACTTCATAAATCCATGCTGACTTTGTCTGATCCTCTCACTCCTTTCCAATTACATCTTTAATAAATATGTAGCTGTGCTTTAAATATAATTTGTCACATGGTGTTTTATCAGTAACGCGCTTCATTTCATATTTTATTGTTTTGTGGATTACCCTCTATTATTTGAAGTCAAGAATTTTAGCTTGTTGTGTCAAAAGAACCTGATTCTAAGGTAGTATAATTACGCAAAAAGTACTTACATAATGAGAGAGTCATCGCCCAAGTAGCCGAGTCCTTCTTGCATGCTTTGGGATAGAGCCATAAGTGGCAACTTTTTCTGAAAATATTTTAAAAAAATTAAATCTTTAAGGAAAATCAATTCACAACTACACCACTGAGTTTGACAGAAGAGGTTATCTTAACTCCCATTACCTAAAGCTCAAGCAATCTCATCTCACCCAATTCTCGTCAAAAACATTCCCTTACAAACCCATTTCATTCTGTTGCTGGATACACGTCCTATCGAATAGATGGGTAGGTAGGCAAATGGGGCTCTGTTGTTGGTAAGGAATGAACTCCGAACTTTTGCAAGAAACGACATAGAATCAGAAGATAGAGACATAGAGCACGGAAATAGGGCTGTCGGCCCAGTTTGCCCATGCAGACCTAGTTACCCCTGTGTTTGGCCTCTGAACCTTTCCTATCCATGTACTGTCCAAATGTATTTTAAATGTTATTGTAGTGCTCTGCTTCAACTATCTCGCACACCAGCTCATTCTATATACCGACCATCTTCTGCATGAAAAAGTTTCCCCTCAAATTCCCATTAAAACTTCCCCCCCTCACCTTAAACCCATGTCCTCTGGTTCTGAATTACCCAGCTCTGGGTAAAAGACTCTGCAACTACCCTAACTATTCTCTTCATAATCTTGTCACCTCTATAAGATCACTTCTCATCATCCTACATTCAAAAGAGCAGTCCTAGCTTGCCTAACCTTTCCCATTAGCTCATGGCAGAGCTGCCAAGTTTTGTCAGAACATTTCAGTATTCTAGTACCTGAAAATCAGTATTTTGCTGAGGAAGTCAGTATTTTAACATGGTGCCATTTTGCTAAAAAAAATGTTGTTTTTTATGTGCAGTCATCCCCATGTAAGAGTACAAGAATGCACAACTTTGTTACCAATTGACGTCTTCTACGCACCTTACCTGACAGTGCATTCATTGCCATCTTTGTATACTGCTGTTTGAATGGCTGCTTCCTGCATTTAGCACCAGATGATGATGTAGAAGCCATTTTGGAAGCCTCCCTCTCCCTCTCCCCCCCCTTCCCCTCTCCCCCTCCTCCCCTCTCCCCTCTCCCCTCTCCATCCCCTCTCCCCCTCTCCTCTCCTTCCCTCTCTCCCCCCCTCTCCTTCCCTCCCCTCCCTCCCTCCCTCTCTTCTCTCCCCTCCCCCTCTCCCCCTTTCTCCCCCTTTCCCTCCCTCTTCCTCCCTATTTTTCTCCCTCCCTTGCTTATTCCCTCCCTCCTTCTCCCTCTCCCCTCTCCATCCTCTCCCTCTCTCCACCTCTCCCTCTCTCCATCCCTCCCTCTCTCCCCCTTGAGCCCACCCACTGTTCTGTAAAATCAAGGCCAATCCCAATGTAACTGCAATCCCACTGGTACCCTTTCACCACTAGGCTTATCCAGGATTCTACCACTGCCTGAAAATTAATCAAAGGCGCAACTACCACTGAGAAAGAGAATTCAGAAGGCTCATTGTCGTACGAGAATTTTCCTGAACAGTCTGTGACCCATAGCGCTATGTGTAAAGCCCACAGCGCTCCAACTGGTAGCGCTATTTTTAGAACCCATAGCACTGCAGCCGACAGCTCTTCGTTTAAATTCCCACGGGTTAAACTGTCAGCGCTCTGTTTAAACCTGGAGCGGGACAGGCAGCGACTCTGGAGAGAAGGAATGGGTGACGTTTCTGGTCGAGACCCTTCTTCAGACTGAACTGCGTATTTAACAATACAAAATCGTACATCTGTATTCTAATCGCATTTCCGTACAAAATACGGGCAGTCCGTACTACATGGCCTCAAGTCCTGGCAACATCCTCGTAAATCTTCTCTGCACTGTTTAAGCTTAACAACATCTTAATATCTTTCCTACAGCAGGGTGACCAAAACTGAACACAATATCTTGTGCAGGTTAATGTAACATCCTAACTTTTAAACTCAATACCCTGACTGATGACCTTCATGACCATCTTATCTACCTGTGACACCACTTACAAGGAACTATGTACCTGGACTCCTTGATCCCACTGCTCTACAACACTCCCCAGAGCCCTGCCATTTACTGTGGAGGTCCTCAAGCCAACTTGCCCAACCAATCAAAATTCTGCTTTAACATTTGATATCCATCTTCGCTATCTACAATACCACCCACTTTAGTGTCATCTCCAAACTTACTAATCATGCCTTGTATGTTCTCATCCAAATCGTTGATATAAACCATCAACAGCAATGAACTAGTCACAGCCCTTCAGTCTGAAAAACAACCTGCCACCATCACACTCTGCTTCCTTCATTGAAACCAATTTTCTTGCCAATCGGCTACCTCTCCATGGTTTACAGATGTAGAATCCTTGAGGGTAGTATTAAGAAATTACAACGGTAAAAAGACTCTGATGGGAGTATATTCAGGCCTCCGAATAGTAGCCAGGATGTAGGGTACAAATTACATCAGAAGATAGGAAAGGCATGTAAGAATGACAAATGAGTGGTCATGGGGGATTTCAATGCACAGGTACACTGGAAAAATTAGATTGGTACTTGATACAAGAAAAGGAATTAGTAGAAATGCTTACGAGATGGCCTCTTAGAACAGATCGTGGTCAAGCCCACTAGGGAAAAGGCAATTCTGGATTTGCTTTTGTGTAATGAAACAGATTTGATTAGGGAGCTTAAGGTGAAGGAATCCCTAGGAGGCAGTGATCATAACATAGAATTTAACCTGCAGTTTGACAGGGAGAAGCTGAAATCAGATGTATTGGTAGCACTGTTAAGTAAAGGTAACTACAAAGGCATGAACGAAGAAATGGCTAAAGTTGATAGTAAAGGGACCCTAACAAGAATAACGGTGAAGCAATGGCAGGGGTTTCTGAGCGTAATTCGAAAGACACAGGATCTTTTCATCCCAAAGAGGAAGAGACATACTAAGGGGAGAATGAGGCAACTGTGGCTGACAAGGAATGTCAAAGACAGCATAAAACTAAAAGAGAAGGCATTTTATATGGCATGGATCAGCATTCATTTCGAGAATAAAAGCAGGTATGTAAGGCTGAGGCTTTAAGGTGCTGGCAGTTCTGGATGAGATGTAATTTTCTTTAGTTTAATGTCAGAATAACAATATACATTGTCTACAATCCCTGTAAATGATACTTTAGAAAACAAGCTCACATTTACATCTTCAAGAGAAATCATTTAAAAATGAATTGAGTTAAAATACCAGCAGGAACATCTCATTGCCCACCCTGTCATGCATGTACAACAGTATTACTTACACATCGTTTGTCCACGTCGGTGCCCTGTTGAACTTGCAAACACGCAGCCAGTCTTTTATGAATAGTATGAGAAATAATTCTGATTGTATCCATCCGCTTCTCAATCTATGTCAGAAACATGGAGGACACATCACATTAGGTATTACTCTCCATTTTCTGATCATAAAGTACAGATATCAATGCTTTGTTATATATGTTTTGTTTCCTCAATCTATAAATTCATGATAGTTATTACAGGAATAAATATAAACAAGAAATTAGGAAAGTAATCAGTTTGGTAGCATCAACTGACCATCACTTGCAAATGAAACATCAAGAGCACTTTGGTTTTTAAAATAAAATAGACAAAGTTTGTCTTAATATATTTCAATATATTTCAATAGCATGCCTTGCAATTTGAAAAACATAAATAAGCACCAATAGTTTGTTGGTGATGGATTCCGACCACTTCCAAGGCTTTATTAGTTAATCTGGGATAACACAGCAAAGAAACACCGTGAACATTCTGCCACACAATCTCCAACCACCTCACCTGTACCACATATCAGTTGCCAGGTTTTGTCCTACCCTCACCTCTCTTCCAGTTTTCGCCCCCCCCCATTAGGATTCCGTGTAGAGTTTGCACATCTGTGTAGAGTTTGCATGTTCTACCTTTGACTGCACTGGTTTCCTCCAGGTGCTTCAGATTCCTCCCACATCACAAAGACGTGTGGTGGTCGTACCTCTTGCCTGATGGGAGAATGGAGAAGAGGGAGTACACCGGATTGAGACTGGCCCTCGATTATGCTGGTGGCCTTGTCAAGGCAGTGTGAAGTGTAGATGGAGTTAATGGAAGGGAGTTTGGTTTGCGTGACGATCTGGGCTACGTCCACAACGTTCCACAATTTCTTGTTCTCTTGGATGGAGCTGTTGCTAAACCAGGCTGTGATGCATCGTGATAATAGAAATTGGTGACATGCTGAACTTCCTTGGTGCACTTTCTTGGCCATAATTTTGATGTGGTTGGTCCAGGATAAATTGCTGGTGATACTTCGGCGATTTCAAATGTATGTGTACTGCTTCGCTTCCTGAAGTCAATCACAATCTCCTTTGTCTTGCTGACATTGAGGGAGAGAATGTCTTGAAACTAGGTTACAAGGTTCTCAATCTCCTTTCTGTACTCCATCTTGTCATTATTTGATATCGGGCCCACTACAGTGGTCTCGTCTGTGAACTTGTAAATTGAGTCTGAAGAAGGGTCTCGAGCAAAAACATCACCCATTCTTTCTCTCCAGAGATGCTGCCTGTCCCAATGAGTTACTCCAGCATTTTGTGTCTAACTTGTAAATTAAGTTGGATTGGTATTTGGCTGCACAGCGATGAATGTATAAGGAGTATAGTAAGGGGCTGAGAACGCATCCTTGCGGGGCACCGTAAACTAAACAATCTGAAATGCTGCCTTTCAGAAATGGCATTAAGTTCTATTGAGTGACACGTTGGCACTATTTCTAGAGCAGGGAACTAACATAGAAACGTAGAAAATAGGTGCAGGAGTAGGCCCTTCAAGCCAGCACCGCATTAAATATGATCATGGCTGACCATCCAAAACCAGTACCCCGTCTGGCTTTTTCCCCATATCCTTTGATTTCCTTAGCCCTAAGAGCTAACTCTAACTCTCTCGAAGTCACCCCAGTATTATCTTTTATCAACACCATGCAATAAACTGTTTGCAAACAGGCTGTTATCTTTGAGATTACAACAGTGCCAACACTTCTAAAACACTTCATTGTTTGTCAAATGTTGTATGACATCTTATACTGTGAAAGGCACTTTATAAATGGTAACTATTTCCTTTCTTGTAAACAGTGAGATTTTATCCAAGACATGCCAGTAAGCCATCAGCATAATGTCTCACTTTTTCCCCCCCCTAAGTCTAATATTTTCACGGGCTTCCTCCTTGTCCATTTCCTCATCCACCTTTCCATTTGTATCCAGCAAATGTTGTAAGCATCTAAATTTCAAGGCATGCTTCTTAATTTTGTTCTCACTCACATTGTGAGAGTGAGAATTTCAGATTAGTTTATTATCACATACACCCAGGGTGCAATGAAATTCAGAGTAAACACTACATGTAATAATGATAGATATAACAATAAGAACAATAAATACAAACAGCAGTATGGTGAAAAGATTGTACTGCAATCTGAAGTAGTGCAATAGAAAAACTAAAGTACAATAATGGAATAACTGAATGAGGAGAGTAAAGAGTAAGTTTGTGGCAGCATATCCGAGAATGGGTTGTGGAAAAGATGACTGGTTCAGGAGTCTGACAGCAGACATGATTCATGTGTTTGCAGATGACACTAGGATGGGTGGTATCGTAGGACGTGCAAATGATTTATCAAGAATGTAATGACCTGCCGACTCATCCCTGGCTCCCACCATCTCCCCAGCCATTTGAAGACCCGGCTTCCGACCCTACTCTCGACTCACAAGGTGGGAGCACCACACTCACCAGCTGCTACTTCTTGCTGTCGGCAGTGACTATATCCGCTCCGTGCACGATCACGGCCACCTGTTTCTCCGGTCACCCTGACCAGTTAGCCTCCCCCCCCGTTGCCTACTCCTTCTCCCCCATAGTCACCGACAGAGAGGGGAGGGAGCCCCACAGATATCAAGTTTAGTTTTAAACTGAAATGATACAAAGCGCAGAGTAACTCAGCCGACTGAATCAGTCTGAGGAAGGGTTCCGATGTCGCCTATCCATGTTCTCCAGAGATTCTAACCCACTGCACTACTCCAGCACTTTCAGTCTTTGTCTATTTACCATAATCTGCAGTCATCAGCAATAATGGACATCACTCCCTCCGCTATGGTCCGTTATAATGAGGGTTTACTGTAAATGGAAGGGAGTGGTGTCCGTTATTGCACTCTCCAATCCCAACATCAAGGGGATCTACAGGAAATGCAACCTCATGAAAGCAGCTAATATAAAAGATCCACACAACCCTGGCCACGCTCTCATGTTGCTGCTAAAGTTGGAAATAAGGTTACATGAGCTGGAGAATAGGGACCTCCAGATACAAGAACAACTTCCTCCTATCGCTGCCTCAAAAAGGCTGGCAGTATCATCAAAGACCCACACCATCCTGGCCACACACTCATCTCCCTGCTACCTTCAGGTAGAAGGTACAAGATCCTGAAGACTGCAACAACCAGGTTCAGGAATAGCTACTTCCCCACAGCCATCAGGCTATTAAACCTGGCTCGGACAAAACTTTGATTATTAATAACCAATTATCTGTTATTTGCATCTTATCATTTTATTTATTCATGTGTGTATATATTTATATTATATTTATATGGACACATTGATCTGTTTTGTAGTAAATGCCTACTATGTTCTGTATGCTGAAGCAAAGCAAGAATTTCATTGTCCTACCAGGGACACATGACAATAAACTCACTTGAACTTGAACACTATCAACTATCAGGCTTGAATCTTACTGCATAACCCTAACCATAAACCTGACCTTGGAAACTATCTATTGTGGGCGTTGTATAGGTTGCACTATGTACTTTGGTCTGCAGTACTATGATTTAGTTACCGCTATTATTGATAATTTATTGCAATATTTATTGTATATTTATTTGTTGTTGCACTGATGTGTTTCTCAAGATGCAGCAAATAAGAACTTAATTGGTCTGGTCCTGGTGCATATGATTTTTGATGGCCTTTCTTAAATAAAAAATCTCATAACCTTCATTACCTTTTACTTTGTTTTACGCAAAATAAAGTGATTGAATTTAATGTCCTCTAATAGGATGCTGTATTTTAATGAATACAGGAAAATGTACACATTGCTCACAATTAGTGCATTCACTTCAATGATATATTGCTTGCTACCAACAACAAAATCAAAAGATTACCTGCAGCAGGTCATCGCTAAGTACCTCAGTCTTCTCAGCTCTGAAACGTAAAACACCAATGATTAGAATCACATCTGAAATCTGGAGGAAGAGTAGTAAACCCAGTTACAGGAAAGTCTAAAACATGTCATTAATGCAGCAAACTGTCTCTTTTCAAGTCCATTCATGTGTTTGTTTAACACTTTCATTACCATCAACTCCGCATACTTTAGTCCTACACTTCAGTCACTTCTATCACATGCTCAGCACGTCCATGTGCCTATCTAAAAGCCTCTTTAATGCCACAAAGGCATCGGTATCCACTGCCACCCCTGGAAGTGCGTCCGAGGCCCCCATCACTCACATCTCCATTAAACTTTCTCCCTCTCACCTTATAGTCATGCCCTCGATTGTTAGACATTTCCACCCTGGGGAAAAGGTTCTGGCTGTTTCCCCTTTCTATGCTTCTCATTATTTTATATGCTTCTATCAAGTCTCCCTTCAACCTCCAACATTCCAGAGTAAACAATCCAACTATATCCAATCTCTTCTTGTTCCTGAAACCTTCTATACAGGCATTGTTCTGGTAAACCTCTTCTGCATCCTCTCCAAAGCCTCCACATCTTTCCTGCAATGGGGTGACCAGAACTGCACACAACATTCCAGATGTAGCCTAACCAAAACCCTAGAGAGCTCATCATGACTTTGACTCTTATATTCAATGCCCCTATCAATAAAGGCAAGCATACCACATGTCTTTTAAACTACCCTATCTACTTGTGGTGCCAAGTTCAATGAGCCGTGTGCTAGGATTCCAAGATCCCTCTGCACATCAATGCTGTTAAGGGTCTTTCAGGGTTTACAGCCTCTTTGATTACCCACAGCATGCTGATCCGGCACTTTGATCAACGGGCCTGTAAATGACTTCCACATGTCATCTGCTTTGCCCCAATTTAATACATTCCCCCAACATCTAGATGTTTCCCTGTTCAAACCAATCTTAAAACTTATGGCGTTGTGATCAAAAATGCTCTTACACCATAACGCCAGTCACCTGGCCAGGCTCGTTTCCCAATGTAAATTCCAGTATGGTCTACCTGGAAAATATCCAGCTTATAGAATTTTAAGGAAGCACGAGAAAGATACAAGAGTAAGGGGGTGCCCTACAGAAAATTCAATGTGGTAGAATAGGGAAAGGAAGGGAAACGGCAGTGACTGCAGATTTATGGCCTGAATCCTTGCGAGCTCCACATTCTCTGCTGGAAATTAGCATGATGAAACAGAGGAAAGAGTTTAGGAAGAGATGAATACAAATACATGTTCAGTTAGTCAGATTATTTCTGACATCCAACTGGGATTGGAGCAAGCCCACTGCTGAACATCATCTTAAATCAGCCTTGTTATAAGATACTCCCAAACATAGGAACTAAGATTAAAACCGAGTACCAATGACTTACACACTGCTTCAATGCTTCACATTATTTTAGACATGCTGATATTTTAGACATAAAGATCCGTGTCAGTGTGTGGCTCATTCCACCCATCTTTGTTCCATGCTCAGCTATTTTGCTTCATCCTGAGGCAATGTTCAAAAACAAGATAAAGGATTGAATGTCCCCAACTCAGCCATTCTTTGGAAGATCAGCCAAATTACCGCACAATTGAAGGAAGAAATTGATGAGACCGGCAAAATATTACAAAAGGAAATCCTGTGGTTGTTGAGTCTACATCCAGCATCTGTATTTTAATCATTCCTCAGAGGCCAGTTATTTGTTAATACTGGGCCCATGCAACTTGAAACAAGTTCACAGGAAATGCTCTGCTTAACGATTTGCCAAATTAATGTAGCAACAACAGATTTAAATTAGTCAGGTTGTATTTGCATTTGTGGCACACTGCATTCAGTATTAATAATTACTCTGCTCATAATTCCAGTGTTTAGCTGAATTGTTTTAATATTAATTATTCTTTCTATTTATTTCAACTCCCTTATTTTAATAGAAGATTAAAAGGATGATGAAGAAATGGATACAAGAAGAGGCCTTGCTATAGTCCAGAGCTTTAGTGACACCATAAGGAGCATGGGTTTCAGTTTTGATCTTATTTCCAAAAATTAACTTCGAAATAAATTGTTGTAAACAACTTTCTTTTATGTAATTTATGACCTTGAATCGACTGGCAATGTTTAGGATTCCCATCATCAATACCCTGGTGGACACCATTGTCAAATAACTCAACTGGACCAACCTCATAACTCTTGGCTGCGAGAGAAGGTTAGAGACTGGGTATCCTGTTGAACGTAATTCATGTCTTGATACCCAAGAGTGAGGAGTTTGATAGATAATGTTCCTTTTCTTGGAAGACAGCAGTGCCAACAACTCTGAAGTACCTTGATATCATCTGGGACATAACACCATGCTTTATTGGTATCCCATCCACCACCTTAAACATTAAATCCCTCTTCCACCACACTGTAGTTGCAGTATATACCATCTATAAAATGCACTGGGTAGTTACTCATCCAGACTGCGCCTATATCTTCTGACACCTTTGCAAGAAACAACAAGGGCAGCAGGTGGATATGAATACCATGAGCTGCAGGTCAAGTCACACACTATCACAAATGGAAAATATATCAACAGGCTTTCTTCTTTGCTGGATCAAAATCCTGGAACTTTGTATCCAACAGGTTACCAGCTTCTAAAAAGTTCAAGTTCAAGTGGGTTCATTGTCATGTGTCCCTGTATAGGACAATGAAATTCTTGCTTTGCTTCAGCACACAGAACATAGTAGGCAAAACAGATAAGTGTGTCCATATACCATAATATAAATATATACACATATGAATAAATAAACTGATAAAGTGCAAATAACAGAAAATGGGTTATTAATCAGAGTTTTGTCCGAGCCAGGTTTAATAGCCTGATGGCTGTGGGGAAGTAGCTATTCCTGAACCTGGTTGTTGCAGTCTTTAGGCTCCTGTACCTTCTACCTGAAGGTAGCAGGGAGATGAGTGTGTGGTCAGGATGGTGTGGGTCTTTGATGATACTGCCAGCCTTTTTGAGGCAGCGACTGCGATAAATTGCGATAAACTGCAGTTTATCCAGAAGAAATATCTTATTCTAGTACACCTTCACATTATTTCACTTTAAAATAATTGGCCAGCGGTACAGCAAATATTTAGGAATGCTAATGTGATGTTAGTCTTTATTGGAAGGGGTATAAAGTATAAACACAGTGAAATGTTGATGCTACTTTACATATGCTAACAAGACCACAACTGGGGAATCCACATTTAAGGATAAAATTGCATTAGAGGTAGAGCAGAAATTATTCACAAGGATGATTCCTGTGATCAAGTCACTGAGCAGATCCAAGCTTACTGGAGTTGAGAATGAGTGTGACCTTATTGAAATTTTGATTGAAGCGTATTGATGGTGTGGAAACCGAGAGGATGTTGTTCCTGTTGAGGTATCTAGAATCAGGTGGCATTTTTTTCTGAATAAGGGTTGCCCATTTAGCACAGAGGTAAGGATTTCTTCTCTCAGAGACTTTTGATTTCTTTGAACATAAAACTATTAATGTGGAATCATTGACTATATTGAAGGTAAAGATTGACTGATCACCGATTGGCTTCTCAACTGATTTTCAGTCTTTTTTCTTACACTTGAATGTATCCCCATTTATGGGTTGCAGAACTGTATGAGCTTTCAAGACAAATCTGAAAATAAGTCACAAAAATAAAAAATAATCTGAAGTTAAATAATGTTGCGGCGCCATTACTGTTTTCAAACAGTCTGGCCGCTTCTTCTGCCTTCCAATATGCAAAAAAAAAAATCCTCTATTACCGATGATGTACCGTGGTGTCATGATATTATGTTGGTGACTTTTCTTATTCCTTGTGTTACCCCCATTATGCTGTACTCCATTCAATGTAGGTTTTGCAAGCCCGCACTTGCAAAATTCAGAATGAATACCTTATGCGAACATTCTTCAGTTCAGCTTGATGAAGCATGAATTAGAACAATCAATTAGGTAGTACCATTAATCTAGTCGGACAGGTTCAGGGACAACTGCAAATGTAAACAGTGAGCACGCTGTCTGCAACGACAATGGAGGATAAAGGTAAATTATTCTGCAAGTTTACCACTCACAAGTTGTTGAGTGAGCATTTAAGGATATTGATCTGGAGTTCAAAATACTAATACTCTGGTCTGACACTGGAAGGCTATTTTAAATTTCCACGACAGAGCATATCACATGTTCAGCTTTGGAAATGTACCTTTTTTCCACCCAATTATCTTGTGTGGTAAGTTAAGAGCATGAAATAATAAAATATAAAAGCACAGTTGTAACAGCAACGCAAGAACCATTACCTGAATGTTGATGGTTAGAGACACAATGCCAAGACGTTTTCACCAAAAATACCAACAGCTATTTTTAACTCAAAAATTACTAGTTTCCTCAAATGTCATGTTTCAATTGTAATACAACAGAAAGAGACAAATGTCCTCAAAAAGTATACAAATTTCACAGAATTTTATATTACTTAAAGTGGGTTACATTCAGCCATGCCCTTGGCTCAAGTCTTGTAGGACTTTCAAGAGCCCGCACAATGTTTGGGATTGTTCACAATGCTTGAAGGCATAACATTCACTAAGGAAAGACATTTAATGCCGAGGGCAGCAATTGTTTGTGGTAACTCAAAACTTGGTATGGGCACGTTTCTTTCCTAGGTTGAAATATGGGTTCCTAAAAAAGGCTGCATTGTAGCCTTCTTATAAACATACCTAAGTTTGTAATGAGGCATAAAAACGAACTGAGAGAAAATCTTTGGAATTACTCGCTTTATGCCAGGATTCTTCAGCTGAAATATTTGTGTGAAATGGATGCACAAATTATTTGAATATAAACTCGCAACAAATATATTTTTTAAAAGGCACAACATATACGTAGAATGGCAATGCATTCACAGACATGTACACCAAATAACTATTGCTTGTAAACAAGGAACAGAAATAAGCCAAACTTACCTAGTGAGTTACCAAACTTCCCCACAGCCATCAAGCTATTAAACCTGGCTCGGCCAAAACTTTGATTATTAATAACTAATTATCTGTTATTTGCACTTTATCATTTTATTTATTCATGTGTGTATATATTTATATTATAGTATATGGACACATTGATCTGTTTTGTAGTAAATACCTACTATGTTCTGTGTACTGAAGCAAAGCAAGAATTTCATTGTCCTATCAGGGACACATGACAATAAACTCACTTGAACTTGAAGTGCAAAGAAAGCACAGCAGCATCCCTGCGGCTACTTTTTCATCCTTAGATGTTTTGACTGGTTCTTAAAACTGCAGATTATCCAGAATAAATGTCTCTGTGGTATGCTTTCAAATAAATTGCCTTTTTCCAGAAAAACAAACCTGAGGATTGTGGAATTCATTTACCCTGTGCCCGACATTTCAATCTGCTTCATATTTAGAAATGACTGAAGAATATAGCCGCCATTAATCATTGAGTTCATTAGATAGAAGCAGCATCAAGAGATCTGATATTAGAAGTGAATGGATTTAAAGAGACATTATAACTTGTAACGGTGGGCATTTATGTCACGAACTTGTACGAATCACCACAAAAATGAATCTGCATTGCTGTACTCCAAGCTGGAGAACCCGGTCAGGGTTTCATTATAAATGCACCAGAGAGTGCCAGATGTTGAGAAGAGAAATCTTTGATGCCAGAAAGGTCTCCATTCATAACACAAGCCAACATCAGGCAAGTAGCTCCAGAACGGCGATGCAATGCGGGAAAAGGTGCATAACAGAAGGAAGTTGGAACGGACTTAAGTAGCATCAAATTTATCAACTCTAATTTAGTTATTTAGAAAAACAGCATGGAATCAGGCCCTTCAGCCCACGCTGACCAGCGATCACCCATATGCTAGCTCTATCCAATACACTAGGGCCAATTTAGAGAAGCCAATTAAGCTACAAACCTGCAAGTCTTTAAAATGTGGGAGGAAACTGGAGCACCCAGAAAAATCATGCAGTCACAGGGAGTAAGTACAAATGCTGTACATATATTACCCGAGGTCTAAATCGACGCGGGTCTCTGGCGCTGTACGGCAGCAACTCTACCGCTGCACCACTGTGCCGCCCATATCTTGACATCTACCCTGTTGTGCCCCATTACAACCTTACATTGCATTACAATGTCTTAATATGATCATTCCTCATTCTTCTCAACTCTGAAGAATACAAACCTAAGTTTTCCGCCTCTGAGTAAAATACAAAGTGCTGGATTTGTAGCAGGTCAGGCAGCATCCACCATGACAATGGACAGGCAACGTTTCGGGTTGAGACCTTTCCTCAGACTGAAAAAAGATCCCAATCCAAAACTGAAGAAGGGTCCCATCCCAAAACATGAGCTCCTCCAGCACTCTACGATCTGCTCAAGATTCCTGCACCTACAGTTCTGTGTGTCTCCCATTTATAGCCTTTCTGGTCCCTGGATTTAACCCTGGGAATCTCCTTTGGAATGACTCAGTCATATAGCACAGAAACAGGCCCTTCATCCCAACTTTCCAATGCCGACCAAGATTCCCCATCTATGTTAGTCCCACCTACATGCTATTGGCCCATATCCCTCTAAACCTTTCCTATCTATGTATCTGTCCAAGTGTCTTTTAAATGTTGTTATAGTACCTGCCTCAACTACCTCCTCTGATAATTTGTTCCATATAACCATCCTCTGCTGTCTCCTTTAATAGGCAAGGTAAAACTGTGCATGGTATCCCAGGCATTAGCTCACTATTGCCCTGTACAACTATAACAAAATGTTCTTCTTTCTAAACTCCAACCCTCTTGCATTAAAGGCCAATGCAACATCTGCCTTCTTAACTGCAAGGGGCGATTGCCTGTTAACGTTTTGGTTTAGTGTATATTTTCTTTGTTCACGCTCCTTAATCATATCCTAGAACGGAATAGTTCTCAATTCAGATGCCCAACATTCTTACCAAGTATGGTAATAGTTGTTGCAAAGGAGCACAGAACAACTAGGATTTATATAGCACATTTTACATGGATAGCATGCTTCACAAAAGGGTTATCACAGCAACACTTGACTCGCAGAAACTAGAAACAAGGAAATGCACAGCCTGACATGCAGGGTATTTTCTACGGCCCTGCATTTTGCAGCCTTTATATTCCTTTGTTTGCGCTCATTCTAAATGCTTTCATTAACGTATCGCCCGATAACTTCATCAACTGCCAATCATTACAGCCACCTGATCAAAGATATTCTCTTTGGTCTCTCCTCAGCCGAGCTGCAATTGGAAACTAATCTGTTGATCCTCTTTCCTAGTTCCGAGAGAAGTGTGTTTCAGCTGCATTTCTTTACTTTGTTTCTCTCCAAAGATGCTGCCTGACCGCTCAGCGCTTCCAACATTTTCTGCTTTATTTTAGATTTCTAATACTGCAGTATTTATTTAATTCCATCACAATCAGGCAGATTCTCCTAATCCATCAAAACTTTTTCTTTCCCGCAGGTGATGCAACAACCATAGCTCATGATACGGTCTTTCACAATGGGTGATCTTAAGCAGTGGTCTTAACCTTAGCATTTCATACTGACATACTTCAGTAGAGCAACCCCTTTCCATGTCTCTGCCAGCTCTCAAAAGTAATCCAATAAATCGCTCTCCTGATAGAAGCCAATTAACCTGCACATCTTCTGGTGGTCAAGATTGAACCTGTGACTACTGAGGCAGCAGCCCTACTTGCTTCACTATTGTGCTGCCTCAAGATTTGGCTGAGATAGTGATCTTATCTCTCTAGAGTGATTCAGATTCAGATTCAATTTTAATTGTCCACTCCATCTAAAAGGGAGGACACAGTTCAGCACATAATGAAATACACCAGGAGACTGTAATGACAAGGATCTAAATGGGTAATAAACAAACCTTCAATGTAGAATCAGAAGTGGAACTAATGGCAAGCTCCATGGTGGGGATGCATAGAGAGTCATAGGACCATACAGCATGATAGCAACTCCTTTGGCCCAACTCATACATGCCGATCAAGATGTAAATCTGAATTAGTCCCATTTATCTGCATTTGGCCCACATTTCTTTGAACCTTTCTTGACAATGTATCTGTCAAAGATATTTAAATATTGTTATAGTATCCATCTCTACCCTTCCTCTGGCAGCTCGTTCCATATATGTGCCAAACTGCATAAAAAAGTTGCCCCTCAGGTCCTTAATAAAGTTTTATTTTTCCACCTTAAACCTATGCCCTCTAGTTTTAGATTCTAACTAACCCTAGAGAAAAGAATATTACCATTCACCTTATCTATGATCCTCATGTTATAAACCTCTATAAGGTCACACGTCAGCCTCCTGCACTCTGTCCAAATTCTCTTTTAAGAAAAGGTGAAATTAATGGCTTCACTGCTCAGTTGCAGAAAGCCATGTGCCTCAAAATTCAATAATTTCTGAATAGTCACACCAAATACCTGTTGCACAATTAGCTGGGATGTAATATTTCATTATAATTCTACTGAAAACGTGGATTGCTTACCTGTTTAAAGTGAGTCTCAGCATACCAGACTTCCCCAACCCAAGGGCTCCAGCTCGGAAAGGATACAGATGGAGAAGGGTACATAGAGAAGTAGCAATATCTTTGTTTAAATATAGTCAAATGGAGGTGGGAGCAAGCTTCTGTCCAACATTATGGTACAGACTGTTCGTCAGAGTCTATTAATACAAACGAGAACCAGGCCACAAAATAATCTATTCTAATTTGCATGCAGTTATCAAACAAACACCATTGTTTGCAAAGGTTGCAGGATATTGTCTCTCAATTATCCTATGTCAATTACAAAACAATCTTCTGTTGATATTTATCCAAAGTTCTCTTGTTAAACAGTGTAACATCCAGTGATACTTTAGGACACTGAAAATAGTAATTCTCTGTGGGACATCCTGGTTTTATACCATGGCCATAAAATCATAGAGGGATGGAAACAGACCATTTGGCCCATCTCGTCCATGTGGGCACCCATCTGTATTCATCCCATTTTCCAGAATATGGCCTGTATCCTTCTCTGCCTGGGCAATTCAAGTGCTTGGCCAGACACATTAAATACTCTGCAGTGCATTCTAGAGACTCACCACTCTGAATGAAAGAGGACACCTCACAGCCCCTCTAAATATCTCCCCTCTTATTCTAAATCTATCTCTATGACTTTTATCTACCTCCAACATTTCCTGTAGTCTACCCTATCAGGGTATCATGCCTCATAATGACTAAATATCAGGAGTCACATAATCCCTTGACCAATTTCATCCTGGGTCTATTCAAAATAGTGTGATTATTCGTTGTTATTACATTTATATATTATTCCACTGTATGTGATTTACCCTGGATTGGTTTTGGTACCACGGGTTAGTGTGTATAGGAATAGATGGAAAAGTGAGGAGAATGCATAACTGAAGGCCTGTACAGCCTAGATGGGCTTTACGTTTGTAGATGATTGAACCCTTTCTGGGAAATATGTCTGTGGATACTCCTGCCAGCTGGTCTACGTAGGTTGGGATGACACGGCGGGACTAGTTGCTTTCTGTGGGTTCACTCCCAAGAAGGCCGATCTGAAATCTGCGACAGTGACCATGGGTACAGGTGCATCCTAAGGGTCAGGGTGGAATGACGTTATTGCACTGACCTTTTCATTGAACGCATTGAGTTCATCAGAGAGGGACGTGTTATTGCCTGCAACCCTATCCATTAGTTCATGCAAGCCACAATCAACAGTTCAGAACCCACAGAAAGCAACTAGCCCAGCCGTGTCTTCAGGACATGCGTAGGCAGGAGTATTTACAGGCATCTTTCCCAGAATCAACAGGACATCAGTACGGTTATCCCAGGGCACTAGCCTGGTCCAGAATTCCGTCTTGGCATCCTCGATGAATTTGTCAAGGTTCTAAATCGATTTATTTTACTGCTTGGGATTGTTTGACTTGAATATCGTAGACACAAACTTTATCTGAGAGTACACTTCATGATTCATCCACTGTTACAGATTGGGAACACTCGTATTGTCTGCTTTGGTACGCATTCCGCTACATATTTACTGATGAAGTCTGTGATAACAGTGGCATAATCATTTAGGTTGGCTGTTGAGACCTTGAATATAGACCAGTCTACTTACTCAAAATAAATTGTGAAGTATCTCATCTGTTTCCTCAGACAAAATAAAATAGGCAAGTCTAATGGAAGGAGTAGGCTAAACAGGAGGGGGAGCATGAGAAGACCGGTGGGTTTAACGGCATTTACTTTAGCGCAAGGAGCTCACAGGTAAGATGGATGAGCTAAGCATGGATCAGCATTGTTACAATCATGGAAACGTGGTTGAGGGAAAGGAATGACTGACAACTCAATATTCTGGCCTACAGGTTTGATGTGCCATAGAGGAGCACGCGCAAAAGAGGGAGTGACGTACTGCTGATGATCAGGAAGGGTAGTGTCAAGTGGCATACAGCATACACTCTATATCTTCCCCTTAGCTCTACCTATTGTACTTGAGTTTGGCTTAATTGTATTAATGTATTGCATTATCTGGCCTGATTGGACGCAAGCAAAACAACGCTTTTCACTATACCTCAGGACGTGACAATAATAAACCTAAATCCTCCATTCCAGGCAAAGTCCTGGTGAATTATGATAATCAAAAATTACCCCCGAGTCGTGATCAGTTTGGCAAGTGGGCTGAGGAATGATCAATAGAATTTAATATAAACAAGTATAATAAGTACAATTGGACAGGTACATCAATAGGAATGGGACTAGCTTACATGGGGCATCTTGGTTTGTATGGACAAATTGGTTCAAAGGTGCTGCATTTTGGAAAGTTAAACCGGTGAGGGATCGTCACAGTGAATGGCAGGGCCCTATGGCGTGTTGTAGAGCAGAGAGATCTACAACAATACTTAAGACATTTGGACAAGATAGCAAAGGTTTGAAAGGATACAGGTCAAATGCAGGCAGGAGGAACTAGTGTAGATGGGGCATTTTGGTTGGCACAGTGAAGTTAGGTAGAAGAGTATTTCTATGTATGACTGGCTCTATAAGGGTAGTAGTTGACCTTGGATGTGAGAGGAGGTGTAGAGATTGGTGTGACGTATCCTGCAGTGGCTTGGGAAAGTACCTGGAAAGTATTTGAGTTGGTTAAGAAACGATGAGTGAAACAAGCCATTACGGTGGAAGCGGCCATACAGGTGAGGGAGAGGTTCACTGCCAAGGAGAGTGTAGTAGAGGGGAACTAATTGGGTGTCAGTTCAAGGAAGAACTGAAGGGCCCTGAAGCCTTCCTGGTGGAGAAAGGAGGTGTGAAGGCTTTGTTCAGATGAGTGCAGTTTGTACTTAGTCAATTCATAATTCAGTGTAAATTATTTAAAGAAATTACTTCATGTTTTTCAATGTTCAGCACTTGAAAAAATATCACGGAGAAGTAGCCTTTGTTCATCCATGGGTAAGATGAGGCAGTGGGAGACTAGGAATTGAAAGATATTGAAGTGTTGGAGAGAATTTGTGGTATCTTGGATGTAAACCAGAAGGGAATTAATAAGCGGGATCAAGACATTTGGAGAGGAATTCTGTGGGCCTGGGACAGGCAGAAACAAAAGGGGCCCTGCTTATGGATTTTGGGAAGGAATTAGAAACGGACAGTGGTGGGGAGAGTGGGTGAGAATATAACATTATGGAATAGAAATGTTGTGGAGCGTAGATCGCAGGAGGTGTTGAGGTCAGTGACAGTCTGGGAGATGGTGGCCTGGTGTTCGTGCATGGGGTTGTGGTCAAGGAATATGTATGAGAGGGAGTCTGAGAGCTGACATCTAGCCTCAGCACACTGCAAGGGCACTTCCCTTGTCAACAGGATTGTTCTTGATCTCCTCCATTGCCAGTGTGAGGCCACATACAAACGGAGGAATAGCATCTCATATTGCACTTGGGTAGCTGAGAACCCAACAGTACGAACATTAAATTATTTGGTTCTTCAGTTCAAAGGTAGTTCAAAGGTAGCTCAAAGGTTGCTCCTCTCACCAGCAATGTCCATATTGAAACAACAAATACTATAAAATGCCCTGTTGAACCAAGCAAGACACTTACAGAGAAATGTCAGAGCACAAACTGATCGTGTTTGGGCTCTGACATTTATGGTATGGTAGACAAAAATGCTGGAGGAACTCAGCGAGTGAGGCAGCATCTATGGAGAGAAGGAAAAGGTGACGTTTCGGGTCGAGACCTTTCTTCAGACTGGAAAAAAGTATTGTCCCTTTGCAATAATAAATAGCTTTATTTTTTTTTTTAATGTTGCAGCAAATGCAAAATAAATAACCAGAAAACATAAAATAATTCCTCTCATTCAACTTTTACAAAAGCTGCAATATTAGTGATGGGTGTGTTTACCAATTCTAGCACTGAATGATATTGGAATTATTGCAAGTACTTGTGGAAAATTGCATCGTTGGATCACTATAGGTTTTACTTTTCATGCCTCAAAAATTACATAGATGTTTTGTTTTGCATTATCCCAAATTCTTGATTCCTCTAATTACCAGAAAATTACCTGATTAAGAATGCTGTTTTCGGGTATGGCCAGATATAGATTAGTTGGCAAGCTGGGCAATAGCAAATGGAATTTAATCTCAACTAACATGAGGTAGTGGATTTTGGAAGGTTAAATAAGGGTGGGGCACATATATAAATGGCAGACCTCTGAAGTGATGCAGTAAAGATGAACTTTGGGGGAAAGCCCCAAAATACCCCAAAATGATATTACAGGTGTATATGGTGATGAAGGCAGATGGGATGAATTGAACATAGGACAATAAACTTGACTTGACTTGGAGACACAAGAGACTTGCAGATGCTGGGATCTTGAGCAAATAGTAATCTAAAATAGAGACCATTTTCCCCTCAACTCCTTGGTTCATTCATCCCTTCCCACCCAATACTCCCCAGATATTTTCCCCAGCAACCGTAGAAAATGAAAAACCTCCTCTCTCACTTTCATCCAGGAACCCTAGCTGCCCTTCCAGGTGAGGCAGAGATTCACATGCACTTCTTCAACCTCATCTCTGTATTAGGTGATCCCGATTTAGCCTCCTGGAATTCCTGGTTGCTAACCATTTTAACTGCCTTACCACTCCCATATAACCTTTCAATCCTTGGCCTCCTCCATTGCCATTGAGGCCACATGCAAATTGGAAGAACACACCTCATTTGGCTACACCCCAACAGTATGAAGATTGAATTTCAAGTAATATATTCCCTATCCATTCCTCTTTCCCTGCTCTCTTTTCATAAGTTCTCCCACCCCCAGGTACCGCATTTTTTGTTTATCCTCTTTCTTTCCCCTCCTCCCACAGTCTTCCACCCACATCCCTTTCTCCAGCTCTACATTTCACTCCGCCTCCTCTCCATATCTGATGGTCTTGTCTCCTTCTCACTTTTAACTTTTGTCACTTACTCCATCCATCTGCTAGTCAAACCCCCCTCACTACATCCTCTCTTTCTCCAGCTTTCTCTCCCCATGCCAGCAGTCTGAAGAAGGGCCCCGACTCAAAACATCCTAATTTCATAAGTCATAGGAGCAGAAGTAGGCCTTCCAGCCCATCAAATCTACGCTGCCATTCAATCATGGATGATCTATATTTCTCTCCCAACCCCGTTCTCCTGCCTTCTCCCGATCCTTTGCCCATTGCTTCCAAAGAAGCTGCCTGATGCAGTTCCTGCTTCACTCTGTTATTTTGACTAGAACATGGCCTGGATTCGAACATTTCAGTTATAAGGAGAGATACGGACAGGCAAAGTTTGTTTTCCCTGGAGTAGTGGAAAACAAGGGGTGACCAGGAGAGGTATATAAAATTACATATAATAGAAGCATATGGTATAACAGGCAGACAAGACATGGTGGGTTGAAATGCTCGTTTTTATGCTCTATGACATTATGACACTATAACAGTGACAAAATATGTTGATTCCTGCCTTGAATGCCATCAATGTCCGATTTGCCACAGCCCTCTTGGAGAGAGAATTCTAAAGATTCACTGTTCGCCAAGAAGAAATTATTCATTTCTGTTCGAAAAAGTCTACCTCGTATTTTGAGATTGTGACCCTCGTCCAAGACTCTTTACAGGAGAAGCATTCTCCCCAAATCTACGCTGTTCACAGATAAATGTGGGATGTTTCACCTTGACACATTTCATGCCTAAATGAGATAAAAACTCATTCTTCTTAACTAGAGCACAGAATCCTAGCCTACTCAATTTCTGCCATATTTCACTAGAAACAAAAACAGTAATCAGTCAACAGAGTTCTGTCTGTTTGCTTAATTATGCATTACACATACTTTTCCCCATCACAGCATGGTGGCGCAGCAGTAGAGTTGCTGCCTTACAACACCAGAAACACGGATTTGATCCGCACAGGTGCTTGTACGGAGTTTGTACGTTCTCCCCGTGACCTGCGTGGGTTTTCTCCGAGATCTTCGGTCTCCTCCCACACACCAATGACATACAGGTTTGTAGGTTAATTGGCTTGGTATGAATGTAGATTGTCCCCAGTGTGTGTGCGCGATGGTGTGAGTGTGCAGAAATCACTGGTTGGTGCGGACTCGGTGGGCCGAAGGGCGTTTCTGTGCTGTATCTCAGAACTAAACTAAAATGTACTGCACACGGATGGATTTTAAACCAGATTATAATTCAATCTTCTGACATTATAACATTTGGCACGGTGCGTCAAAGGCATAAACCAAGATGAGAATACAGTCTGTTCTCAGCATTTCACAATTCAGAATGCATTGTTCGACTTGTTGCCATTGTGTACTTCCTGCTTCAACTATTCCCAGCATTTGTAATGACAACATAACAAAATTTAAGTAATACAATTTACAATGGCTCAAAGACACTGGGGAATGATTTGTCATCATGCATAGGTACGATGCTCAAATTTGCATGCCAATAATAATAATATTTCAGGCACTTAGTACCTTTATAATGTTAGCAATTTTTGTATTTATTTCAATATTACACTATATATGGTGCCACAATGGCAGGATTCCAAACAAAACTCTCAGTATTTAAGGTGCCGTTCTGCACAACTGCATTTTGCAAAATACCCTCGAAGTTGGTAGCACTGTTCCAGTCATATTAGCAGTTGTTTTGAAAGTGCTGTGTGCATTGACTGGAACAGCTTATGACATGAGATGGCAACCTTGTTTCCGGGAAGTATTCTGGAGCTAGACACCAAATACTGGAGTAACTCAGCAGATTTAACTTTCTGTCCTGCTGTACTTGAACAAAGCTCTAATCATTCTTTACAGGTCTTCAATAATGAATGAAAAGGAATAAAGATGAGCTTGGAATGCATACACTTGGAAAAAGTAAGTTTTCAATTGTTCTATCATAACATGATTTTGAATATAGAAGTTGAGAGGTTATGTTGCAGTTGTATAAGACGTTGGTGAGACCACATTTAGAATATTGCATTCAGTTCTGGGCACCATGTTATAGGAAAGATATTGTCAAGCTTGAAAGGGTTCAGAAAAGATTTACGAGGATGTTGCCAAGACTAGAGAGTGTGAGCTTTGGGGAGAGGTTGAGTAGGCTGGGTCTCTATTCCATGGAGCGTAGGAGGATGAGGGGAGATCTTATAGAGGTATATAAAATCATGAGAGGAATAGATCGGGTAGATGCACAAAGTCTTTTACCCAGAGTAGGGAAATCAAGGACCAGATGACATAGGTTCAAGGTGAAGGGGAAAAGATTTAATAGGAATCCGAGGTGGATGCATGGAAGGTAGTTGAGGCTGGGACTAGGACAGGTTTAGAGGGTTATGGACCAAGCACAGGGAAGTGAGACTAGGGTAGCTGGGACATTGTTGGCCGGTGTGGGCGAGTTGGGCCGAAGGGCCTGTTTCCACTGTATGACTCTATAACAGTAGAAGCTCAAAATATTTATGAATGCTATTGGGAAAATTATTTAAAATATTTTCTGCAACATGAATATCAAAACTTACTGGATCCTGAACGTGCAATTCAAACATCTTCATGTTGATACATTGAACTCACCAATATTTGTTCGTTCTGGGGCCAAGAAATTGTTTGGTGCCTGGAAAACGGCATTAATTCAGCAGAGTGCAGGGAGGCCATTGAACATTTTGTTCAAAAGGCCCATGGCTGCAAATTCCAAAACACAATGGAAATGTTTGAGGTCCCTGGTGCAGGGTCAGAAATAAATTGGCTTAGTTCAAGTCAGGTTATGGAATCCAAAAGGGCTCCAAACACTTGCTGGGAAAAGTGTCAGTTATACAATTGAGAGGGAGATGTTGGGGTGCGCTTATGTATGTTAGATGGCCTACCTGTTCCCAGTGGCAGATTTCAAATTAGCAGCTTCCAATTTTGGGGCAATGGTGTCTCAGGTGACCTGTTCTGGGCCCAACATGTACATGTCATCACCAAGAAGGTGCACCAGTGCCTATACTTTCGTTGAGGTTTCAGGAGATTTGGCTCGTTAAGGGAATCTACAGATATATTAAGAGTAAAAGGGCTGGGGAGAGATTTGGCCCTCCTAAAGATCAGCACGGCTATCTTTGTGTAGAGTCACAAAAGATCTGAGAAATATTAAATATTTCTCATCCATTTTATGAGGAAAAGATCATGTAGACTAAGGAAATGAGGCACTTTGCGTCTTTTCTTGTAAACCAACATCTGCAGTTCCTTGCGTCTCCGACTTAGCAGGGATAGTCAGCATGGCTTTGTGCATGGGAAATCATGTCTCATGGATCTGATCAGAGGTCTTTGAAGAGATCGCCAAGAGGATTGATGAAAGTAGGGCTGTGGATGGTGTTTATATGGTCTTTGATAAGGTCAAACATATTTGGCTGGTTTGGAAGATGAGATCCAATGGAATTCAAGGTGAGCTAGCCAATTGGATTCAAAATTGGCTTGGAGGAAGAAGTCAAAGGGTAGTTGTGGAGAGCCGGCAGATCCGTTCACATTGCTGACTTCTGAGGCTGACTTTGTGTGCCTGTTAGTCTAGCAATACAGATAATCCAGAAAGGCTCTGGAATCAAGGGTGCTGGAAAATCGTGGGTAAATCTGTACTGATGTCTTGTTTTAAAGTTTCTTTTCACCGTCTGGTACAATTCATGTTTTAGTGTGTCGTGTGCATCTATGTGCCTGTGATGCTTTTTATGTACCTTAAATTTAAAAGTGCAGTTTCCAGTTTCAAACAGAAGATAAATCTAATAATTAAACTAGCACTGTGTGTATTGTGAAAGTCTTCCTAGTTATTTGTGAATATATCTGCAAATTGAATGATCCAAACCTATAATTCTAAACCATTTAGATTTGTATAAATGATAGAGAATCTGACATGCTGACTATTTTCTTGAGATAAACACAGGCTGTAATTCTTTCATCGTTCCGTTCCTGGTACATATGACAATTAAACACTCTTAAAACTCGTGTGTTTTGTGTGGGGGGTAGTGTGGGGGGGGGGGGTAAGGGGGAAACCGCTTCGGTCGCCTCCTCCATGGAGAGGCGAGTTTTTCCAGGTCGCCTCCCCCATGGCCTAACATCAAGGATCGGCGCGGCCTTTCCCGGAGACACGCCCGGGGCTTAAGCGGCGGGCGCAGCGTGGACACTCGTTGTGGAGCGGGTGAGCCCTCGCTGGGGCTCACTGGAGGGAAGCGCTCCGTTTCGTTGGCCTGGGGCAGCCAGCAGCCTGAAGTCGGGGTCTGCAGAGCTCCAGCTGGTGCGGCGTCTACAGCCCGGGATCCCTCGTGGGGGACCCGGGGGAAGAAGAAGCCATCACTGCCGGCCCGCGGCCAACTTCTACCGCGGGGCCGGCATGGACTCACCATCACCCCTGGAGGGGAGCTTCGACCGCCGGCCCTGCAGTCTACGGTGCTTCTGGCTGCGGCGGAGTCTTTAAATCTCGACCGATCGGCCTACACCATCTTAATAGCCCTTTTTCACGGGGCGACTTGACGCAAGATGTAGCCAGAGTGGAGTGGTCGTGGTCTAGCACGATATCACACGATATAACGGGGGTAGAGTAAAGAGTTCCCATGGTACTCGGCAATTCTGTCATTTGTGCGAGTAACTTGTCCGTCTCCCGATCTTTCCCGTTAATCGTGAATGAACATCATGGACTGTAGTGTAGTTAATCACGTGGCACAAATGATGTTACTTTGTTGTCACACACTATATTGGTTTTTTTCACCCGAGCTCTTTAATGAGCTGAAGAATAATCTGTTTTTTTAGACAAATGTTGTTTGATGTGATGCACCTTCTCTCAATATGTGCAAGAAGTCATCTTTTTATTTTGTCAAATATGAATAAAGACTGTGTCTCACATTGACCGTGATGATTGTGTTATTTTATGATGCACTGAAAGGTTAAACTTTCAGTGTGAAGAAGGCTCTCGACCCGAAACGCCACCCGTTGCTTCTCTCCAGAGATGCTGCCTGCCCCGCTGAGTTGCTCCAAGCAACTGGTGTCTATCTTCAAAGGCTCTCTCTCTCTCTCTCTCCCCCCTCCCCCCCCTGTAAAACTGGGACCCTGGTTCTGGACTGCCCCAACATCGGGAACATTCTTCCTCCATCTAGCCTGTACAATCCTGTACATACGATTAGACAGGTATCTAGTTATTTAATTCAATTAATCATTTCTATCGCCCAGCCTCTCATCTTTCAATCGGGTTCGGCCAGGAAGGAACTGCAGATGCTGGATTAAAACGAAGATAGACACAACATGTAGCTCAGCGGGACATGCAGCATATCAGAAGGGTCTCGACCCGAAATGTCACCCATTCCTTCTCCCCAAAGATGCTGCCTGCCGTCGAACTTATTCTCTTTAAACCGGCATCTGCTGTTCCTTCCGACACATACACAAGAAATAAGCAACTTTTCGGGCCGAAACGTTGCCTATTTCCTTCATTCCATAGATGCTGCTGCACCCGCTGAGTTTCTCCAGCATTTGTGTGTGTGGGTGGGAGTTGGGGGTAGAGAGATAAGGCAGCCTGAGGAAAGGCTCGCCTGTCAATTTCCCTCAGTAGATGCTGCCTGGCCCGCGGAGTTCCTCCAGTTAGAAACTGCTTTCAGACAAAAAGAGACACACTGACATTAATGAAATGTTTGTTAGCTAGTTTTATTAGATTTGTATGTAAATAGCAAACTGGCTGGATTCACACTATCCAACTTCCGGGTTCACCGTTCGCAGGAGTTCCCACGGTAATCGCAAGAGTTACTACGGATATTGCACTGGCCACTACGTTCATAAAATGTTGCAATGCTCAACCACAAGTGTACAAGTCACTCTTGGAAAAATTCAAACATGTTTGAATTTTCTCCCGAGTACCCAAGTTACACGATTACCTGCCGTTAGCGCCACGGTGGTCCACGAATGCCGTACTGTTACCGCACGAGGTTCCCACGATGTTAAACTCTGGTTACCTCTAGCGTCAAGTCGCCCCGTGAAAAGGAGGTTTAAAGCCGCGGTCTCCGGTGAGGAAGAGCCGATCCTGGACTGACTCTGGACTCTGGTCCTGTCCACGGGGGGGGGGGGGGGGGGGGGGGGGGGGGGGGGGAGGGAGGACTGGCCAAATTTTGTGCCTTCCACCACAGTGATGAATGCTGTGGTGGATGTTTGTGTTACAGTTTTATTGTGGTTGTGTGTTCTTTATTGTACTGCTGCTGACAACCCAAATTTCCACCGACCCTGGTTGTGTGGCAATAAATGATATCTATCTAACACACTCTATGCTCTGTAATAGGATAATTACAATGAGGTGTCACGTGCACTCAGAGAAAATCAGCCTACATCCATCATGCATAACTTTAACCTAACTATAAGAGGCAGTACAATGGTACAGTGGTAAAGCTGCTGCCTTACAGCACCAAAGACCCGCATCTGATCTTGAACTCGGATGCTGTCTGTACGGTGTTTGCACATTCGCCCTGTGACCGCATGGATTTTCTCCAGGTGCTCTGGTTTCCTCCCACACTCCAGATATGCAGATTTGTAGTTAATTTGCTTTTGTAAAATATATCCCTGATATGTATGATACGGGTGAGTGTTGGTTGGTTGGCATGGGCTCGGTGAGCCGAAGGTCTTGCTTCCATGCTGTATCTCAAAACTAAACAAAACTAACAAACATAATTTATGTTACCCTAACACACAAGCTGAAATGAAGGAACAGGTACATATGAACACTGTTTTTTAAAAACTGAAGTTCTCTGTTGTATCTCACAATAACAATCGTACAAAATACAATTTGTAAACTAAATAATCCTAACAAAAACATCTTTGTCTTTGCAACCTGAAACATAAACCATTCCTTGCCCCCACAGATTGGCTTGATCCCTTCGTCCAGCAAATGCCTGGAAGAGCTGATCTGTGAGAAAACTAACTCCCCCTCAGAACAGCACATTACATTTATTTCTGCATGTGCCACTTATTTCTATAGAAGCCCATTACACAAGGAGCAAAATGCTTATTAATATAAAAGAATAAAACCCAGAATTTCTGTCATCATGGAAAAAGGGAAAAGCTAATATTTGCCACCTTTTTTGTTTTTAAAATGTTAAAAGCACATTTCAAACAAAAAGCATAAAATGGAGAAAAAAACATAAAATGCTGGAGTAATTCAGCAGGTCAGGCCGCATCCTTGGAGAACATGGATAGGTGATGTTTCGGGTCCCAACAGGTTGAGTTCCACCAGCATATCGCTAAATGTCGGGACCCGAAACGTCACCTATCCATGTTCTCCAACGAAGCTGCCTGACCAGCTAATTTACTCAGCACTTTAAGTCTATTTTTGTAAACCAGCATCTACAGTTCCTGGCATATGGTGTCATCAACATCCCAAAATCTATTCTAAGCATGCATTTAACTTTTGACCATTCTAAGCGTGCATTCAGCTTTGACCCATTGAAACATGTGCCAATTTGTGCAAGCCTCAAATTACACTCTTGACATTATTACTCTTAAGATTCTGCATTTTAATTTGGTGTCTTCTTAGCTCAAGAACATACAAGCAAAACTTCATTCCTAATATTACACTTGTTAATCCTAGATTCCTGCCCCTTTCACTTTGGTCTTTAACCCTTCTGCCTACTTGTGGGTCAAACGTAATTCCTAACTGGAGGTTTAAATGCCTACTAGAACAAAATTCTCCTCTTATCTGAAGTTCAGAGACCAGCTCAACAACTCAAGGTGCAGTACTTGTTGCTGATGTGGTTGTTGGAGAAGTTCCCAGTTGACACAAACTTCTAGACATTGGTCTGCCATCCCCATCACGCTTAATATAATCAGTTGAAGTTTCAGTTCCCTTTAAATATTACCATGTGCCACACAGAAAGTTGCAGCTCGCTCATACGAGGGAAATGTGAGAAATGGAAACAGGATGCAGTCTGGGCAAGTGAAAGCAGTTTCTGTGAGATGCACATTGCACAATGCGTGTTCTGATATGTAGGAAATTCAAATTATTACCTGACATTTGGAAATTACTTTAAACACAGAGACTCACATTTTACATGTAGATACTTAGAAATCCTAATCCCAAATTCCTGCTGAAACATTTACTGCAGCTTTTTCTTTTAAATGCATCACTCAGCTTTAATTTGGCTAACTGTCCAACTTTAGTTGAGCAACCCCAAGCTATTTCTAATTCTGATAATGACTGCCCTTTTTCTTTCCATTATGAGGGTGTTACACTATTATTAACTTTTTTGAGGTTGTTACTTTTATTCTACATAGTTTAAAACATATATTTGTGGATACATCGTGCTATTCCTGGCCTCAAAAAGATCAACTATCAGTAATGTGTAGGAAAGAACTGCAAATACTGGTTTAAATCAAAGGTAAATGCGGGAGTATCTCTCCAGAGATGCTGCTTGTTCCGCTGAGTTATTTTGTGTCTACCTTCAACTATCAGAAATGTTGTATTTAATCATATTGGTGGAATCAGCAGTATATTTCTCGTGACATCAATGATTTGGAATTGAACGTGCTATTTATCAATTCAAGCCACATAACTGGTCTCTCTCAACCTCTGATTTGACTTTCATACTTTTTCCTGTATTCTGTCGTCAAATCAGTTCCAATGCTTCAGGCAGTCAGGTGCCCTGTCATATAATGTTGAGCAATATGCTCAACTTGTTACCACTAGGTTGTCTGAAGTCACACATGATTTATACTGTCTATAAATTATAAATTCAGAGTGGGAATGGTAATAATTTTTCTTTTTCCAACTAAAACTTTTATGATCAATGTATATAGTGTTCATTAAACAGATATAGCTTTCAGGCAGTAGAACCCCACCCCCCTGCCCCCCCCCCCCCCCCCCCCCCCCCCCCCCCCCCCCCCCGCCAAAACCCACATCAGTCTGAAGAAGGGTTTCGGCCAGAAACGTTACCCATTTCCTTCGCTCCATAGATGCTGCTGCACCCGCTGAGTTTCTCCAGCATTTTTGTGTACCCACATAGAATTTCATGGCCTTTTACAATCTGATGCATTTGATTGGGGAAGGAAATTATATGGGCACATTGTATGTTAATTGCAATAACAGTTTGAAATAATAGAAAGGGGACATAGATCTTAAAATTTGTAGTATTGCTTAAAACCTTGATAACACAATATGATTTTTAAGTCCGTGAAATTCACATTTTAATCAAAACTAGAAATCACAATTTACAAAAAAATGTCCCTACATGTTCCCCATAGTCCATCACCAATAAATCACATTGCAATCATTCTCCTCATGGATATAGTAAAACACGAGTTAAAGCCAGCTTGCAAAAAGTTCCAATCTTCAACAAAATCTACACCGCAGGTAAACGGCATTTGTTATTAACAATCTACAAAATACAGTCACCACATGCTTCATTTTATGCGCTAATTTCCATAACCATTTACACATTGATCTTTAATTCCTTTAGATATAATTGCTCCTATTCATTGATTGCTTTCTTGCAATGTTGCTGCATGTACGCTACTGATGTGTTTCTAGATAATGCAAATAATTATTTAAATATATATATTTCATCCTATAACTCTTAACCACATGGAATAGTAAGGATATATTAAATTTATGTATACTTCACATTATTTATTTATTAACTTTATGCAGGGCACATGCTGAACACAGTAAAGATGATCTAATGCAGGTTTCAAACTGAGAAATGTTTATCATTGTGATATTACCATCTAACATTATTCTATTGAAGGATTTTAGGGAAACCTCCAAAGCAGGTCAGAAGTGGGGGAAGAAAAAGATTGTGAACAATGTTCTTTATCATTCAATAATTAAACAAACATTCTTTTTTCAAATTTCACCTTGCTGCTTGCAACCGCAAAGGTGCCCATAGGTCAGTATATTGGCCTGGTCATTCCCAAGTACATCCAATGTGGGCTGTCTCTAACCAATCCTATAGTGAATCTCAAAAAGATGTCTGGCCGCTTAACTGCATATGCAAACTGAAACTTCAGGGATGGGTACTGGATGCCATTGTTTCTGGCCTTCAGAAAAATGGCAAGGATTATACATGAGCAATTTAATACTCTCAAAAATGTGGTTAGTTGGCAGAATTCCAGTTTATACTCAATGATTATTGCTTGAAGACAAGCTTTAATGGTGTGCAAGACAAGACAAAGTATTGGAGTAGCTCAGGAGATCATGCACTATCTCAGGAAAACATGTTTTCCCTCAGGTGATGTTTACCTCCAAAGCCATTTTTCTCCCACTATTTATTTCAATTAATTTAAGTGATTTTTAGTTTAGAGATATAACATGATTACAGGCCCTCGTCCAACCAATCCAGGCCAACCATGAATCACCCATTCACACTAGTTCTATGTTATGCCACTTTCTCGTCAAATCTCTACGCACTAGAGGCAATTTAGTGCCAATTAACCTACAAACCCACGTGTCTTTGGGACGTGGGAGAAAACCGGAGTATCCAGAGGATGCCCACAAGGAGGATGTGTAAACACCACACAGACAGCATCCGAGGTCAGGATCAAACCCAAGTCATTGGATTATTGAGGCAGTAGCTTTACCAGCTGCACCACTATACCACCCTTATTCAATTTTACTTCAACATTTCTTTTAATTCCATCCTACCAAATATTTTTGTCTCCAATCCTTACCTCAGGTATACAGCCAATTAAGATCACAACAATTAAGCCAATACAGCCAATTAATACAGCCAATTAAGATCTGCTATTCTTTTCCAAAATTCTTTCTGGCATTCTGAATTTTTATCTACACAACTCCATTGCGTTAAGACATACCATTTATATATTGTACAATTCTAGGAACTTTTCAATTATCAACTCTGCCTCACTGACTTGCATCAGCCTGACTCCAACATATTTACAGAATCCTTATTATTGACTCAATAACTGTTTTGCAATTCACTGAAAGTCCCAACCTTTACTTCTGCTGTGGCTGACTGTGATCACCATCCACCATAATGAAAAAACTATGAAGCTCTTGTCTACCTGCACATTCTTCCACTTTCCTTGGGGAGATAGGAGAAGGAGGAGCGGGAACTGCTCTACTCCTCTCTGATGCCATAGGGAAAAACTGGAACAAATTACACTCACTCTTGCCCAGTTAAAAGCACTCTCAAAACTCCAGATCAGAAGGTTATGGGTTTGGCCTTTACATAGGCATGAGCAAAAAGAAACCCAACTGATACTTCAGTATTGAAGGTGAATTGAAGATTGGTCTAATTATGTGATAAACCCAAAACGGTCTGGTCTCTCGGGTGGATGTAAAAGACTCATGACACAAAAGAGACTAATTATTTCCAATATTTGCCCACCATTTATCTCTGAATCGACATTTTTGAAAGCAGATCACTTGGTTATTACAAAATGTTGGATAAATTTAGCAGGTCAGGCAGCATATGTCAATGTTTTGGTTTGGGACATTTCTTCAAACTGAGTAAGAGGGAGAAACTGGAAAAAAGAGGTGGGGAAGATGCTCGAGTCAATTATTAAAGATGCAATAGCAGCGCATTTGGAAAGCAGTGAAAGGCTCGGTCAAAGTCAGCATGGATTTATGAAGGGGAAATCATGCTTGAATAATCTTCTGGAATTTTTTGAGGATGTAACAAGTAGAATGGATAAGTGAGAGCCAGAGGATGGGGTGTATCTGGACTTTCAAATAGCATTTGACAAGGTCCCACAGAAGACATTCATGTGTAAAATTAGAGCACATTGTATTGGGGGTAGGGTATTGACACAGATAGACAACTGGCTGGCAGACAGGAAACAAAGAGTAGGAATTAACGGGACTTTTTCAGAATGGAAGGCAGTGACTAGTGGGGTGCAGCAAGGCTCAGTGCTGGGACCCCAGTCATTTACAATATGTATTAGTGATTTAGACGAGGGAATTAAATGTAACATCTCCAAGTTTGCGGATGACACAAAGCTGGGTGGCAGTGTGAGCTGTGAGGAGGATGCTAAGAGGCAGCAGGATGACTTGGATAGGTTGGGGAAGTGGGCAGATGCAATATAATGTGGATAAATGTGAGGTTATCCACTTTGGTGGCGAGAACAGGAAGGCAGATTATTATCAGAATGGTGTCAGATTAGGAAAAGTGGAGGTGCAACGCGAAATGGGTGTCCTTGCACATCAGTCACTGAAAGTAAGCGTGCAGGTACAGCAGGCAGTGGAGAAAGCTAATGCCATGTAGGCCTTCATAGCGAGAGGATTTGAGTATAGGAGCAAGGAGGTCCAACTACAGTTGTACAACAGGGCCCTGGTGAGACCGCACCTGGAGTATTGTGTGCAATTGTGGTCTCCTAATTTGAGGAAGGACACAATTGCTATTGAGGGAGTGCAGCATAGGTTCATCAGGTTTATTCCCAGGATGGCGGGACTGACAGATGATGAAAGAATGGGTCGACTGGGCTTGTATTCACTGGAATTTAGAAGGATGAGAGTGGAGCTTACTTAAGCATATCAAATTCTTAAAGGATTGGACAGGCTTGATGCAGGAAAAATGTTCCCGATGTTGGGAGGAGTCCAGAACCAGGGCTCACAATTTAAAAATAAGGGGTTTAGGGCTAAGATGAGGAAAAACTTTTTCATCCAGAGAGTTATGAATCTGTGGAATTTTCCGCCACCGAAGGCAGTGGCGGCCAATTTACTGGATGTTTTCAAAGGAGAGTTAGGTTTAGCTCTTAGGGCTAAAGGAATCAAGGGATATGGGGGGAAAAGCAGGAATAGGGTACTGATTTTGGATGATCAGCCATGATCATATTGAATGGCGGTGCTGGCTCAAAGAGCTGAATGGCCTACACCTGCACCTATTTTCCATGTTTCTATTGGCAGATGGCAGAGTATTTAAACAAAGTCTGGAGACGATATTGGCATTTATGAGGAAAAGGAACATAGAAATGCAGGGATTAGAGGAATATGGATCATATGCAGGCAGATGAGATCAGTTTAACTTAGCACCATGTTCGGCACAACCATTGTGGGCCAAAGGGCGTGTTCCCGTGCTGTACGGTTCTTTGCTAACTCTATGTAACCTAAACTAAGATAGCAGAACTACTAAATTAGGTTCAATTATGACCTCTGGTGCTGTCTGGAGTTTGCACTTCGTCTGGAGTGGGCGTTCTGGTTCGTACATTCCAATAGTTTTGGTTTAGGTAGTCTTTTGGCCAATGGAAATTGCTCATTAAGTGTAGATGAGAAGCAAAATCTGGGAGAGTTGATGGGAATGCAAGGAGAATAAATTACAGGTAGAGCTGGCAGAGACACAATGGGCTGAAATAGTCTCCTCCATGGTAAGGAAATAGAAATAAAAGTTGATGGTAAAGATGCCATAATAAATGGATGTCTGATTTGTGACATATTTGAGTCCGTATAAAACAAAGGCTTCAACATATTTGTACAGGTGCACAACCTTTTATCCGAAAGCCTTGGGACCAGACACTTTTCGTAATTCAGAATTTGTCGGTCTTCGGAATGGAAATTTTTTTGCGTAGATTTTAATGGCTGGCTCAGTGGTAGAGTGTTCGGCTCATATCCGCAAGGTCGCGAGTTTGCGCCTTGATCCCGGCAGTTACTCGGTCACGAGTTTGAGTCTTCAATGTAGGTTTTTTTTTGCAGAATAAATGTTTGTATGAAATGCAGTGTAGGAGAGGTGTACTGACTGTGTGGGCAGAACTTTGGAAGTGATTGCCCACCAGTCTAAAAAGCCGCTGTGTCTCCCTGTCCCTGGGATAGCAGGGGGCGATCAAACAGCACAATAACCCCCTCCCCCTCCAACTCCAGAGGAATTCGCTCCCCGATGGGCCGCTACGGCGACAAGTGGCAGTTTGCCCACAGCCCGAGCTGCGCCACCCCAAGAACACCTTGCACACCATCAGCTTCTGCCCCTACGTTTTCCTCTGGAGTTGGAGCGGGGCTGGGCTGGAGTTGCTGCTGGTTGTGGGTCTCTGAGATCTCCGTGCTTGCAGTGGGCCTGGGGGTCGCTGTCCCGTTGGTCCTGACGTCTCCGGCCACCCCCCTGGACTGGAGCTGAGACTGGGAACTGTACCGCCCTTGCCCCCTCCCTCTGCAACTGCAAACAACCCCACTCTCCTGCAAGGGCGGTACAGTTCCCGGAGGATAGCAGGTGGCCGGAGACGTCAGGACCAACAGGAACCCGCTCCCCGATGGGCCCCTACGACGCCCCGAGCTGCGCCCCGTCATCCGCAACCCAGGTTCCTCTGTAGTTGGAGCGGGGCTGGGCTGGGCTGCTGCTGGCTGTGGGTCTCTGGGTTCTCCGTGCTTGCGGTGGGCCTGGTGGTCGACGTCCAATTGGTCCTGACGTCTCCGGTGACTGCACTGACCTGCAGCCATCGCCGACTTGAAGACAGTGCAAAGCCCCCGCGCCGGTGCAATGAGCGGGGAGCTGGAGAGGGGAGGGAAGGGGTCACACACATGGCCGGGGAGCAGAGGGGTGTAGGTGGGGTGAAACTGAAGGGAGCGACAATCTGCTGCTGCCTGCATGCTGAGTTAGAAAGTTCCCACGCAAGACTCACGATACACTGTGTATCGTGTCTACCGTGGGAACTTTTAACTCAGCGGGCAGACAGCAGCATATTGTCAATTATTAACCCTCCCGCGCAATATACCCTCACCTCTTTTATGGATGGGGATTTAGTTCCCCTTTCTTCGAGGACCGACCGGAGGTTCCGCTGTCACCTCTGCGGGCCGCCCTCGGTGAACGTCCTGTCTCCCTGTCCCTGGAATAGTAGGGGGCGATCAAACAGCACAATACCCCCCTCCCCATCCAACTCCAGAGGAATCCGCTCCCCGATGGGCCGCTACGGCGACGTGGCAGTTCGCCCACAGCCCGAGCTGCGCCACCCCAAGAACAAGACGTACCCCTTGCACACCATCAGCTTCTGCCCATACGGGGAGCGTGTTCTTCTGGAGTTGGAACGGGGCTGGGCTGGAGTTGCTGATCTGGGATCTCCGTGCTTGCAGTAGGCCTGGGGGTCGGTGTTCCGTTGGTCCTGACGTCTCCGGTGACTGCACTATGCTGCTAGCATCGCGGCGTGAAGACAGTACAAAGCCCCCGCGCCGGTGCAATGAGCGGGGAGCTGGAGAGGGGAGGGAAGGGGTCACACACATGGCCGGGAAGCAGAGGGGTGTAGGTGGGGTGAAACTGAAGGGAGCGACAATCTGCTGCTGCCTGCACGCTGAGTTAAAAAGTTACCACGCAAGACTCACGATACACTGTGTATCGTGAGTCTACCGTGGGAACTTTTTAACGCAGCTGGCAGGTAGCAGCATATTGTCAATTATTAACCCTCCCGCGCAATATACCCTCATCTTCTCTTTTATGAATGGGGATTTAGTTCCCCTTTCTTCGAGGACCGACCAGAGGTTCCGCTGTCACCTCTGCGGGCCGCCCTCGGTGAACGTTTTCAAGGACCTTTCTTCAAGGACCGAAAAAATGTCGCTATTCGGAGGTTTTCGTTATTTGGATCGTCGGATAAAAGGTTGTGCACCTGTACTATTCTTGAGCATGTAACATTATACAGTCAACTTTAAAGGAGTAACTTATCTTGACCCCAATTGTGTGAAGTATCAATGTAAATTTGTTGAATCAATTGTTCAAGAAACCTTGCGGTGGCATATATTTTTCTAAGCAATATAAAACCGACCAATCAGAATAATTAGTCATTATAATCTTCAAGTCGTAAGTATCCCCTTGGGATTGAGGCCAACTTGCTTCCACTCCAGTTCTGCAGCTTCTGATGAAGCGTTTGTGGGAACCACAGACACTTCCATCGATTGGCCTGGAGGTACCTGACGGGACAGGCGGCAAGTAGCTTCTGGAAGTATTGTGGTACACCCTGTTTATATTGCATTCTGCATATTCCTGACACACAGACTCAATGGCATCCTGAATACTCCTCCTCTCCTTTCAGCAGTTAGGAACAGAGATCCCAAAAGTGGGGAAATTGCAATTTATCCAAAGAAGCTCTAAGCAGCATAATGAGTCAAGTTGAGGTTATTGTCATGTCACCATTACAGTGATGAACAGGTATGATGAATGAGCAGTGCAACTTACAGCAAAACATGTTTATGTACTATCATAATTTTCCTGATAACTGTACAAAAGACATCACCAAAAAAGAGTTTGATCATTGAACATTAGTTAAAAATGTGGAGCTTTAACACAAACTGTTTTCATTTCTAAGTACATTGCTGTTGAATGTGCAGAGACTTGTTGCAAGACACTGTAGTTGTATAAGCTCACAATAATATCACAGCAAGTTATGATAAGCCTCGGGTAGAATGAGTCTAACAGACTTGACACATTCTGAAATGTCTACTCTTCTTAAAGGGCCTGTCCCACTTAGGCGATTTTTAGGCGACTGTCAGCGAAGTCACAGTCGTAGCGGGATGCCGAAAAAACTGCTTTTCTGGACCCACCCTACGACAATGTCTACAACAAGCTCCCACCTAGTCGATGCCAAGCTACGTCAACTGGCGACACAATTCCTTGTGACTTGGGACGTCCACACCAACGACAACCTTCGACCACACAGGCGACAACTTACGACAATCGAAGTTCACTTATGTCCACCCGCGACAAGATACGACAAGCTACAGCCCTTACGGCGACAACTGAAGACAGTTGGTCGCCGGTACCTGTCACCAGTTGACGTAGGTAGTCGCCAATGGAATTCACCGGTTAGCACCCGGCGTCAACCTACGATAGCACCTGCGACAGGAGAAGACCGGCAACGACAAGCCCACTGTCGCCGAAAGGTTTTGAACAGCATTTCAAAATAAATACCAAACAGGAGTTTTATTTCAAAATCAGATCAATTGGAAATATCCAAAAGGACGAAAGTAAACTAAACTGAATCTCTTTCCTTCCCATTTCTGACAAAGGATGCAGACCCAAATGGTTAAGTCTTGCTCTTCTACAGAGCACCTGCCATTATGTAATGTATAACTACTTTTCTAGCGCTGATCATGACAACCCCAATCGAAATAATGACAGCCAGAACAAAATCTGATCCACAATTAGAATCAATCCACATGTTAGACTGTGAAATTAAAGCATAACTGGTTTGAAACCAAAGCACAGTGAACAGACCAACCGTCAATGAATTCAGCCTCCTTCACAGGCAGCTGTTGTGAACCAGCTGTCCCTGCAGGTAGCTTTGTGGAACATAGAACAGTGCATCACCATTACATGCCCTAAGGCCTGTGCCAAACTTGCCAAGTCCAATCCTTATCTGCCTGCACATAATCGATATCCCTGCAGATCCATGTGTTTATTCAAAAGTTTCTGAAAAGCCACTATTGCATCTGCCTCCACCAACACACCCTGCCAGCACATTTCAGGCATTTACCATTCTATGTGCAAAAGCACTTGCCCTGCACATCATCTTTAAAGCTATGCCCTCTAGTATTCTGATATTTCCACCCTGAGAAATAACTTCTGACTGTCTACCCCATCTATGTCTCATCATTTTATATTCTTGAAGGTCTTCCCACAACCTGCAGAGAAAACAATCCAAATCCGTCCAACCTCTCCCTGTAGTTTATGCCCCTTAATCCAAAACTCATATGCCAAGTTGTTATTCATTGATTACAGCTCGGCATTTAATACAATCATCCCCTCCAAGGTGGTTATCAAAATCGCAGAACTGGGTCTATGTGCATCCCTCTGCAATTGAATCCTCGACTTCCTCATTCACAGACCAGTCAGTTCATATTGGTGGAAATCTGTCAGCCTCGATAACAATCAGCACGGGAGCTCCTCAAGGCTACGTGCTTAGCCCCCCGCTGTACTCACTCTATACTCATGACTGCGTAGCCGGTCATAGTGCGAACACCATCATCAAGTTCGCTGACGATACCACTGTTGTGGGGCGTATCACTGATGGGGACGAGTCAGAGTACAGAAGTGAGATCAACCGACTGACCAAATAGTGCCAGCACAATAACCTGGCCCTCGACATCAGCAAAACCAAGGAACTGATTGTGCACTTTGGAAGGGGGAGGATGGGGACCCACAGTCCCGTTTATATCAACGGGTCGATGGTGGAAAGGGTCAAGAGCTTCAAATTCCTGGGCGTGCATATCTCTGAAGATCTTTCCTGGTCCGAGAACACTGATGCAATCATAAAGAAAGCACATCAGAGCCTCTACTTCCTGAGAAGATTACGGAGAATCAGTATGTCAAGGAGGGCTCTCTCTAACTTCTACAGGTGCACAGTAGAGACCATGCTGACTGGTTGCATCGTGGCTTGGTTTAGAAACTTGAGCGCCCTGGAGCGGAAAAGACTATAAAAAGTAGTACACACTGCCCAGTCCATCATCGGCTCTGACCTCCTGTCCATCGAGGGGATCTATCACAGTCGCTGCTTCAAAAAGGCTGGCAGCATCATCAAGGACCCACACCATCCGGGCCAGCCACTCATGTCCCCACTACCTTCAGGTAGAAGGTACAGGAGCCTGAAGACTGCAACATCCAAGTTCAGTAACGGTTTCTTCCCCACAGCCATCAGGCTATTAAACTCGGCTTGGACACAACTCTGAACATTAATAGCTCATAAACTGTTTATTTGCACTTTATCTGGGAGATCATCTAGGCCAAGACGGATTGAGCGGCACTGGAGACACCCCGACTTTAACCCTCAATGCAAATCCTATATATGATGATACACTCTCTCTTGACTACACTCTAATTCACAGTTATGTTCAGATACTGTTTTCACCAAGAACATGCTGTGCACTACAGATTTTTGGTTCTTATTAATTCCCAAATGATTTTCCTTTTAAAAAGTCTGAATCTTTTACATCCTTTTTAGAATGCAATTAATCTGTGAGCAGGCATAGATTCAATGGGCCAAATGCCCCTCCTCTCCACAGCAAGGAAACATGAGGAATACCAGGAAGCACATAAGGAATCAATGGAAGTCCATCAATCGACTCAGGCACTTGAGATGTGTCAGCATTAAAATTAAAAGGCCCACATACATTGCAATATCCATAAAATAATTATGAAAAATATTCACAATACACAAGCTTGGGGGGAGAGGGGAGCGGGGGATGGGGGGGGGGAGCAGTGAGGGGGCTAGCTGGGGGGCCGGGGTGGAGGAATATGTAAAAATTTCACCGTTACCGCGTTGGGTTTCGGAGGAGATGTGAAAGAGAAACAGACTAACGAAGAGAGTTTTAACAGTTACTAGACCAAGGGAGACCCGTTGGATCCCGTCCCCTCAACGCGCGGGGGGGGGGGGGGGGGGGGGGGGGGGGGGCGGCGTCACACACACACACACCACCCCCCACACACCACACACGGGGGGGGGGAGGGGGTATGATGATTGATAAACATCTATTGACATGCTAATAACAACGCACTTGTCATCACCTCACTGCTTTACATACAACCATAACAAACATTTATGATAAGCTACGGGAAGCGGGGGAGGGGGCAGCAGCAGACGTTGAAGGGTGCAGCAGGGGGGGGCGGGAGATATAGGGGGCGGGGGGGGGGGGGGTGCACAGAGGGCAGAGGAGTGTTGGGGGCAGTAAGGTCAGTCATGGAGCACAGCGGAATGGTGGGGGAGGGTAGAGGAGTGGAGGGGGGGAAGAGGAGTGGAAGAGCAGTGGAGGAGGGGAAGAGGAGTGGAGGAGGGGAAGAGGCAGTGAGGGGTGAGGGGGCAGGGGAGTGGTGGTGAGGCGGCCAGTTCTCCAGACACGCCCACTCGCCGGGTCCGGGATTCTGATGAGGGAGGCGACCTGCGGAGGATAGGGGGCAACACGGCAACATGGGCGTCTCCGCGCTGCCCGCCCGTCCTGGACCCTCGACCCCGCCCCCACCCCACAAACGCCCCGATCGCCCCGCCATGGCGCGCCCCAGCCGAGCACACTCGCCTGCCCACGGTCTGGTTGGCCAGCTGCCGCATTCGGTTGAACTGCTTCTTCATGGTGCCTCCGTCCCGCGGCCCTCTGAGTTAAGCTGAGTTAGCGGCTGTACCCCGGCGTGCGCGCCGCCGTGCCCACCATGGCTCGGGGACCTCGAACCGTCTCCACGCTCGGCCTCGTCCGCCCCGCGCTCAACCGTCACAAACCCCGGCCGCCGGAAACTGCTGCGCGGCGCACTTCCGCTTCCAGGATCTGGGTGGAGAGTGGAATCAGAAGGTGTTTAACGTGCCCGGGGGTTGTTTGTTGGTGGTGGGGGAGACAGAGACATGTACAAAACGGCTGCAGTTGTACGGCAGTAGGACTGTACTTTCAGTATTGTCTTCGGTTTTGATCACACCGAGGGTTTTACCAGGACCAGTTTCTCTGCTTTATGACTGTTTATTGGCATGACGAAATTCCAAACATCCTTCCACCGCCTGTCACATCTTGATACAAGCAGTTACAAAGATCACTCCAACAGCAGTCATCAAAATGCAGTGTGCAGAGGCTGCTTCTTAAACACAGGGTGGTAGAGTTGCTGTCATGTAGTGACAAAAACCTGGTTTCTAACCCGATGCTGTCTGTACGGGGTTTGTATTTAAGATCCTATATCTCCCTGTGACCGTGTGGGTTTTCGTTCAGGTGCCCTGGTTTCCTCACACATTCCAAAGACGTGGAGGTTAATTGACGTATGTAAATTATCCCTAGCATGTAGGATGGAACTAGTGTTTGGGGTGATTGTTGGTTGGCGTGGACTCAGTGGCCGAAAGGCCCGTTTCCACACTATCTCTGATCTAAAGAAGTCCACTGAACACAGGAGATAATGAGTCTGAAACATCTGCAAGAGAAAGCTCTTTTACCAACCTACTCCTGTTGCACAACCCCACCACCCATTCTCCAACAATCAACTGGTTAATCAAGCCTTAACATGGTGTTCATAATTATACATATGCCTAAATTAGTACTCTGGCCATGTTCTTGAAAGCCAGTAAAATTCCAAGTCAGCTCACTGACTATTGTGAAATCCCAAGTGTGCTGTGTCTGGCTCATGAGGTGCCCCATTTAGCATGTTTCCATGGAACTTTCCATGGCTTTGGTTCCTCGGCTCCTTTAAACTTACTTGCTTCATTGGAAAACCTGCTATTCGACTGTGTAACATCCAGAAAAATTGAATGAATCTATGTTGGAGTATTAATAGTGAACAACATCCAATAGTCCAGATAACCTCCAGTCTTGGGCCCACAGCTCCCAGCCGCCAATAGTCTCCAGTGTGATGGATTATCAGAATTTTACTGGATCTCCCAATTTCTTTATTATGGCAGATCAATGCATGACTGGACACAACCACCTATATTCATTCTGTTTGTTTAGAAAATAAGAGGTTTCATTTTGCTCTGTAATTTACACCCTTCAATTGCCAAATATGAGCATATTTCAATTCATCTATTCCCATCTTAAATACAGCAGTAATTCATCCAAAAGGGCAACACAGTGGCGCAGCAGTGGAGTTGCTGTCTTACGGCGCCAGGGACCTGGGTTCGATCCCAACTACGGATGCTATCTGTACAAAGATTGTACATTCTCCATATGACCACATGGGTTTCCTCCAGGTACACCAGTTTATTCCCACATTCCAAAGACGTGCAAGCGTGTGGGTTAATCAGCTTCTGTAAGTTGTTCCGAGTGTGTAGAACTGCTGTACATGATTTCTGGGCAGCACGGACTCGGTGGGTCAAAAGGTCTGTTTACACACTATCTCTAAACTAAAATATCTTCCTATGTAAATATACTACTTATCTATGGTATTTCCTTGGACTATTCCCAGTCAGATTAATCACATTTGTTGTTCTTCCAAAACTAGACATTAAATATTTGTTGCTCACTTGAAAAACAAAGACAGCAGAAGACCTGGAATTGTGCCAGATGTAGCACATTTTGTAAGTTGTGCTATATTTCTAAGTGTATTAAATTCATATACTGGGGATTAATATAACTAGAGATAAAAATAAATAAAAGACAATTCATAATTATTCCCTATAGTTTTATTGGATTTATTGCAAAATGAGAGATGGATGTTATTATACCCAGAATTTTATGCTTCTTATTTATTAAAACAGATTGAGGCATTTAATTGTGGGTAAATTGGGCTAATTGGATTGAGCTTTCTAATAAATATTGGGGAAATTTTGATGATAACTTTGAGAACTCTATATAAACATTATTCAAACACTTATTGAGCAGTCATCTGCAATATTCCACAATAATTGTCTTTCCTGCCATCTAATGGCAGTAAATGTCACCGAAACATACTTAGAAGTATAACAACCACGTGGAAGTTCTGACCAAACCTCTTATTGCTATTGGGAATGTAGACACAAGAAACTGCAGATGCTGGACATGCAGCATTTGTGGAGGCAAAGGAATAATCAATGTTTCAGTTTGAAACCCTTCATCAGGACAGAGCTGGTAGAGGGGAGTTAGCCAGTATAGAGAAGGGTGAGGCACGAGCTGGCAGGGGTTAGGCAGGACTTGATGAGGCATCAGTTAATGGGCAGATGGAGAGGGGTGGTTCGTAGGCAAGGGTTGATGAGTGATAGGTAGAGACAGAAAATGATATAGAATAAAAATAGTAGGGAGATCCTGGTGGGAATGCAGATGGTGGAGATAGAGACAGGGCAGAAGGTGATAAGTGGAGACACAAATGTCTGTAGATACTGGAAGCTGAGAGGTTAGGAAGGAGATAAGTGGAATCAGATATGGGGGGAGTGGGCAACTTAAACCAGTTGGAAGAGAATGAAATGGTATGGGGTGTTGAGAGAACCTGGCTGCATCAGAAGAGAGAAAATAGGTTTTGTGGGTTTTCTGTAATTGGAAAATTCGATAATCGTGCCATTGGGTTGCAAAGGCAGAATGAGGGGTTATGTAAGGCTAGTTGCGATATGTGAACCCAGGGTAGAGTTTAGAGTAGACTTATTGTTACCAGCTCTGGTTCTCTTGCAGCCATGTCTCTGTAATTCCCACATCATACTTGCCAATTTCTAACTGAGCCTCAAGCTCATCCACTTTATTTTGTATACTTTGCGCATTAATATACAACATTTTAACTTTGGTATTCACCTCCTCTCTCACAACGGTCACTATTGGCCCTGACCTTACTCTCTTATCCCTTCTCAAACTATCCTTCCCGTTAATTCGGGATTCTTTGGTAACTTTTCCTGTACTCACTTACCCTTTAACTCCATCTTTATACTCCCAATTTGTCAACCTTTCCCCCCCGCTATTTAGTTTAAACCCACATTTGTAGCACTAGCAAACCTGCCTGCCAGAATGGTGTAACCCATCCCTTTTTACAGGTCACCCCCACCCCAGAAAAGATCCAGTGGTCTCTAAATCTGAATCCTTGCTCCCTGCACCATCCCTCCAGCCACACATTCAGATCCCCTATCTTCCTGTTCCTGCCCTCACTAGCAAATATCCTATAGCAGAGCAAGATGGCCTACTCTCACGCAAACGCGTAGTACGGTCATGGGCAGATTTATGGGTGATTATAGGAACCATTTTAGCTGTAGGATCTTTGCTCACTAGCACGAGGTACTGGAAGCAACCCAGAGATAACCACCCTAGAAGTTCTGCTTTTCAAGCTTCTTCCCAAATCTATAAACTCACGTTGCAGAACCTTCCCGACGTCGTTTGTGCCCACCTGCACAACTACTACCGGCTTTTCACCTTCCCTCTCGAGGATGTTCTGAATTCGGTTCATAACATCTTAAACTCTGGCACCAGGGAGGCAACAGACCATCCTCGAGTTTCGCCTGCCGCCACAGAATCTCTTGTTCGCAGCCCGGACAATGGAGTCACCCACTACTATAGCTGTGCCCGACGTAGGTCCTGGTCCTTGTCCTGGTTATTGCCAGTGCGACCAGGTCGGGACTTGGTGTGCCTAGAGATCCGTTTCCATGCGGGATCTCCAATCGGTAAACCTCCAGCAGATAGACACAAAAACCTCAAGTTACGGGTCAGACTATCTTTGGGTCAGACAGCATCTCTGGAGGTAAGGAATATGTGACGTTTCGGGTCGAGACCCTTCTTCAGACTGAGAGTCAGGGGAAATTGAAACGAGAGATGCAGGGATATAGAACAAATGAATGAAAGACACAACATACTGGAGTAACTCAACGTGACAGGCAGCATCTCTGAAGAAAAGGAATGAGTGACGTTTCGGATCGTGGCCCTTTTTCAGACGCGAAAAGTCACCCATTCCTTCACTCCCGAGATGCTGCCTGTTCCGCTGACTTACAATTGCATTTTGTGTCTATCTTCGGCGTAAACCAGCTTTTTCCTACACACATGAAATTCATGATGAATGAAACACATGTAAACAGTAACGATCTCTTTGGTAACGATGACCACCTCCGGCCCCGCCCCCACAGCATGCACCACCCAATCCGCCTGCCCCATCATTAGCACCAATGGGAAGCGGCGCTGGGGCGATGTGGGAGGTAGCCCGGTGACGTCGACGGGAATGGTAGGTGATGCTCCAGTGCCGAACCGAGTACAGGGGGTTATGGAGAAGAGGGTCTACAGCCTTACTCAGCGCAGAGGCCTCGGGCATACCGTCCGAATTACCAGGAAGGTGTTATGAGTGTTGGCTTGCCCCAGCTTTCCTGTCCCCCCCCCCCCCGATACCTCGCTACAGCGTGCAGCAGTACCTCGCCTCCAGCAGTGCAAGAGCAGCATCCGTCCCCAATCCCTCTCGCAGCTTGCAGCAGCAGTGCTCTCCCCCCCCCCCCCCCCCCCCCCCAAAAAAATACCCCTCTCTCCTGCAGCTTGCACCAGCAGTGGCCCCCCAACCCCTATCTCCAGCAGCTTGCACCAGTATGTTTCCCAACCCCTTTCTCCCAGCAGCTTGGTGACTTAGTCCCTGGGACTAATTTACCGTTGTGTTGTGTCTTTTTATGTTTCCAAAATGTAAATACTGGTTCTGTTGTTCTGTACAATCCGCAGGCATTGCCACTTTCATTTCACTGCACATCTTGTATGTGTATGTGACAAATAAAGTTGACTTTCACTTTGATGCACCAGCAGGTTTCCCAACCCCTCCCAACAGCTTGCACCAGCAGGTTTCCCAATCCCGCTCTCCCCGCTGCTTGCACCAGCAGTGCTCCCCCAACCCCTCTCTCCCAGCAACTTGCACCAGTGTTCCACCCCCAATCCCCTCTCCCAGCAGCTTGCACCAGCATTGTTCTTCCCCACCCCGCACTTCCTTCTCCCAGCAGCGTACACCAGCATTGTTCTTCCCCTCCAACTCCCTCTCTCCCAGCAACTTGCACCAGCATTGTTATTGCCCCACCCCAACCCCTCTCTCCCAGCAGCTTATGGAAGTAGTGCCTTCTTGCAATTGCTCACCACCAAACCTGCAGAAGCACCAAACCACAGCAACATGTACTATCGGAACAGATGCAACATGTTCATACATTATTTGCAAGCATGGGTGTTAAATCATACGACTGACAAAACAATTTACCGAATGGCATGATTATTAATTTAAAGATTAAAAAAATAGCAATTTAGGTACTTCAATGCATTTAATTACTTTCAATTAAATTTGAAGAAAAATCATTGTTGAACAGAACAAAGCTAACAAAATCAAAAATGTGATTGTATTTTGCAAATTCTTAGAAATTTTGGTTAAGAAGTTAATGTTGGTCTGGATACTGGGGGAAAACCTGCCTTCTCTTTGTATTGGTGAATACATTTCTGGAAGGAAACAATCAGCTCAAAATAATATTTGTTGAATATTTTCTGCCTCCACAGAGTAAACTTCAAATGGCAACCAACCACTCCTACACAGCGTCAGATGATACAGCAGACGAAGCTGTTCGGTCCACGTGTGAGGATGCAACTATTTGTAAAAGGTAGGAACGGTAGTGCTGCAGATAGACTGGGACAGTCTGATAACAGAGTAGAATTTAGTGTATTGTCCAACATTAATGTATGGGTACAAAAAGATGGAGTAACTCAGCGGGACAGGCAACATCCCTGGAGAGAAGGAATGGATGACGTTTCGGATTGTGACCTTTCTTCAGACTGGTTAGGGATAAGAGAAAAGAGAAATATAGATGATGATGTAGAGAGATAAAGAACAATGCATGAAAGATATGCATAAAAGTAACGATGATAGCAGAAACAGGCCATTGTTTAGCTGTTTGTTGGGTGAAAACGAGAAGCTAGTGAGACTTGGGTGATAGGTGGGATAGAAATTTGAAGAATTAAAGCACCCCATTGGCAGCAACTAACTGGTCCACTGGAAGTGTGGGAGCCAATTCTGACAATAAAGTGTAGTGGAAGAAAAAAAATTGGAAAGATAAAGAGAAAAATCAACTCATCTAAATTAACATAAACCTATTGCTGTTTTATTCAAGTTTGAAATAGATTTAAATTCAAACATGGAATGCAGACATGTACACTATAGCCATTTGATTCCCAGAGTTGACTATACTTTCTATAAGGACTTGTTCCTTTTTCTATTAATTTTCATAATCCCATTTTCCACATAACTACATTGTATATGTTTCTTAACAAAGGAAACCACTCAGTGCTTATTTGTTGTGAGACGGCTCCATCACCATCACCGAGGGTCCACCGATCCAGGCAAGCTGCGCCTGCCGACTTCTCCGTGGCCTCCTGGGAGGTGTCCTGGTTTTCAACTCTTGTAAAATGCAGAATCTGCTGTCTTACCTGCTCCCAATTTACCATGCGTCCCAAATACATTCAATGTGCAACAGCAATTTGTGCAAGAAGGAACTGCAGATGCTGGTTTAAAACAAAGATAGACGCAAAAATTGGCAGCAATTACCTCAGTTGACCCGTGATAATATACTATTATCAATGTGACGTGCAGGTAGTATTTTTAGCCTGCAGTAACAATAATAAAATTTCAGTGATTTTAAGACCTTTGTTTTTGAAATTTCGTTGAAAAAATATTTTGTTATTGTGAGTCTGAAACTTTAGCCTCTAGTGCTCTTTTCCCCATGGACACAATTGTTTTTATAACACAATTTCCTATAACGCAGTAGATCTACCAAAATTGAGACCTGGACTTGATACCGTTTATACAGCGCCCTCCATAATGTTTGGGACAAAGACCCATCATTTATTTATTTATTTGCCTCTACTCCACAATTTGAGATTTGTAATAGAAAAAATCGCATGTGGTTAAAGTGCACATTGTCAGGTTTTAATAAAGGCCATTTTTATACATTTTGGTTTCATGTTTCAGACAAAAATATATCCATGATCTTTTAACACAAAATTTTGAATGCACATCTAAACTGCATTGAAGACATTTTCATGTAGGTAATTATAAAACTTCTATAATAAGTACAATGTTTCTGGTCACGATAAAACCCTAATGAACTGTTGTTCATTGCTCTGTAAATAAAGTGGTGGATGAGTTTTAATGCAAGTTCCTGATTGTTCTACTTGGAGGGGATTTTCCCATTGATATTTCTCCCTTCTGTTTGTCAGATTTGCAGTGAGTATGAACTACTGGAAGGATCCTTATATACAGTACTTCACAAAGCAACCAAATGAAAGGAAAGCACCTGAAATAAACAGAGGTAGGTCACTGCATCATTGCTCCGATTTGATTAGGGGAGATGTGTGCCTGGTTGTATGGATCCGATTACGTCAAGGATTGTCGTGTCGTGTGTATGTGTCTCTGATTGCATCATAGTAATTATGCTTCTCATTGAGTTGGGTCACATTTATATTGCACTAAGCCAAGTTGGCACCACATAGCTTGATAGCATGCTTATGTTGCATTTTGTTTGGCATTCTTACTTTGCATTTCGTCACACATGCTTGTGCTGCATTTTGTTGCCCATGCTCACGATGCTTATCATCGGGCATGATGTGAAACATAGAAACATAGAAATTAGGTGCAGGAGTAGGCCATTCGGCCCTTCGAGCCTGCACCGCCATTCAATATGATCATGGCTGATCATCCAACTCAGTATCCCGTAACCTGCCTTCTCTCCATACCCCCTGATCCCCTTAGCCACAAGGGCCACATCTAACTCCCTCTTAAATATAGCCAATGAACTGGCCTCAACTACCCTCTGTGGCAGAGAGTTCTGTGAAAATGAGCCTCAATGCCCCAATCCTCAAAGGATTTTTGTCGCAATGTGTCAGGGATATTATCTCATTCGTTGTACATGTTGGCACAAATGATATAGGCAAGGAAAGGAATGAGGTACTGCAAAATAGGTATAAGGAGATAGGTAGAGGGTAAAAAGCACGACAGTTTTGTATGTGGGAGAGCGTGTCTCACGAAACTGTTTGAGTTCTTTGAAGATAGACACAAAGTGCTGGAGTAACTCAGCAGGTCAGGCAGCATCTCTGGAGAAAAACATGGGTGATGTTTCAGGTCAGGACCTTTCCTTAAGAGTTTTTTTAAGATATGACCAAAAAGGTTGATGAGGGCAGAGCTGTAGACGTTGTATAAATGGATTCAGCAAAGCATTTGACAAGGTTCCACACAGTGCACTACTCTGGAAGGTTCAAGTTCAAGTTTGCGTTTATTGTCACAACCAACTAAGGTACAGTGAAATTGAGTTGCCATACAGCCATACGAAGGGAAAAGGACACAATACACACATAAAATAAAATTTAACATAAACATCCACCACAGTGGAATCAACATTCCTCACGTTGATGGAAGGCAATAAAGTTCAGGCATCTTCCTCTTTGTTCACCATTGTCGGGGTCTTGATCCCTCCGCAATTGCCATTGCCAACGGTCCGATGTCCAGGCCCTTTTGTCGGGATGATCGAAACTCCGGTGTCGGGACGCCTTGGAACACTTGGAGCATGGAACTCCCGAGTTGGCCACTTCTTACTGGAGAGCGCAGGCGTCACGGTTTTAAAATCCACAGGCCTTGCGGTCGGAGCTCTTCTTCTGGCGATCCTTGGCAAAGGCTGTTGGCGAGGGGGCCATTGGGGGTGCCACCCAGTGGAGATTAGGCCACATTTAGAGTATGGTGATTAGTTTTCTTCACTCTGTTACAGGAGATATGTAGTTAAGCTGGAAAAGGGTATGGACAAGATTTACGAAGATGTTGCTAGGACTCGAGGGCCTGAGCTATAGGGAGAGGATGAGCAGTGATCTTATAGAAGTTTACAAGATCATGAGAATAATAAATAGGGTAAATGCACAGAGTTTTAGCCAGGGGAATCAAGAACGAAGGTGAGGTGGGAAAGATTTAATAGGGTCAACTTTTTTTGCACAAAAGTTGTAAGTATATGAAATGAGCTGACAGATGAGATAATTGAGGCAGGAACCATCACACAATTTAAAAAACATCTGAACAGGTATTTGGATAGGAGAGGTTTAGAAGGATATGGGCCAAATGCAGGCAGGTGAGAGTAGTGTAGATGAGACGGGTTGGTGAGAGTGGGCAATTTGGACCGAAGGGCCCTCTTTCGATGTTATATGACAGCATGGAAACAGACCATTTGGTCCAACCAGTCCTTGCTGACTTAGATGCCTCATCCAAGCTGGTTCCATTTACCCTCACATGATCCATATTCCTCTAAACCTTTCCTATCCATGTTCCTGTCCAAATGTCTTTTAAATGTTGTTATTGTACCTGCCTCAGCTAATTCCTCTGGAAGCTCATTCCATTCATCTGCCAGCCTCTGTGATAAGGTTGACCCTCAGGTTCCTATTATATTTTCCCCTCTCTTTAAAACTATGCCCTCTAGTTCTTGAATCCCCTACCCTGGGAAAATAAAAACTATGCATTCACCATTTCTGCTCTCCTTATGATTTTATATACCTCTATAAGCTCCATGAAATAAAGTCCTAGCCTGCCCAACCATTCCCAATAAGTTGCGTCCTCAAGTCCTGGCAGCATCCTCATAATTCTTCTCTGCACTCTTTCCATCTTAATGACAACCTTACTATAGTAGAGAGAAGAAAACTGAACACTATATTCTATGTGCGGCCTTCCCAATGTGTTGTGCAACTGTAGCTGTAGTCTGCGTGTTTGCTTCTTATTGTATAGGTGAGTATCTTGTTGAGGAGCAGGGGTTTATTGTGTAAAAGATCCTGTGTTGTGCTGTTGTTGCATTGGGAGTGGTTGCATTGCAACACATTGGCGCACATATTGCTTTGGGGTGTAAGTGTTTCTGCTTCCTTGTGGAGCCTTCGCTTCATGTTGTGCCATGTAGTGTTGGAATATGCTCAGGTTGCGTTTGCGTCGGGTTTTGTTGATTGCAGCTGTGCCAGGATGCCTTGGAGCACAGTATAATTGCACAATGCCGTTGTGTCATGTCGAGAAACGTGTGTGTTTGCGTTGGGGTGCATGTATTATTGTGTCGGGGTACGATTGCATCATGTTGCTTTAGTGATTGTGTCTCTGCTTGTGCCGTTGCATTTGCATGATACATTGGGGTATGCTTCTGTCGTGTTACATCACGGTGTCAGGTGGCCTTGAGGGCATTTGTGCCAAGTTGTGTTGCAACATGTTTATTCCCGTTGCATCTGGGTGCACTGCTTTTGTTGGGTTGCATTGGAGTGTGGTTGCATCTGGGAATATCTTGGTTGCATTGAGTTTGTGTCTTGGTGGAATTGCATGACAAGTGTTTTAGTTGGGATGTGTTCAGGCCCATTTGCATTGGTAAGTGTTTGTGTCTGGATGTGTCGTGTTGCTTTTGTCAGTTATGTCAGAGCACGATTGTGTTTGGGGTGCATTTGCAATGGGTTGCACCAGGTGCATTCGGGTCTAATTGTGTCGCTGCACCTTTGGGTTGAGGGGCATATTTGCATAAAGTTGCATCATGAAGTGTTTGAATGAGGGCGCTGATCTATCGGGTTACGGCAGTTCTCAATATGTTCAGGTAATGTCAGGACCCATGTGCAATGGAGTAATATAGGATTCTTGCAGCAAAGAAGTCCGGAGATAGATCGACCATTATCATCTTGAACAAGGGAGCAGGGACAAGGAGCTGAATGGTCTCTCCTGTTTCTATTTCTCAGTTGCTTGTCTTCTCCTGTTACATGTTACGCTGAGGAATGACCCCCCCAGAATGTTGATGGTGGAGAACTTGATTGGATTTTTTTTGGATAATCTGCTGTCTTGCCCAAATGGCTTACTTTAATCTGTGAACCTGAGTGGTGACTATCAGCCACAATTTGAACATGGAACGTTGCACGATAATAGCTGAATTTTTCTTTGCCTGCATTCACTGTAGGAGAACCACTCGATTTACTCTGTCTCTCGTTAATTTGAACTGCCACTTCACTAGATAGATCTTCTATCTATACATAACGAAAGCTCTGATCTTGTGCTCTTCGGGTTTGCGTGGTTTTTCTATTTGTGCAAAAATGGTACATGATAGTGCTACAAATATTCGCCTCCTTACTCACAATTCTTCTGTGCTGCAATTGCAACAAGTTTTGTTCCAATCTATGGTATATTTTAAAAGTTATTAAGGTTTAAAAATCGTAAAAACCGCGCATGTGCAGATTGGTCTCTTCTCCTGTCAGTCAGCGCCACGCAGAGTAGTCTCCTCTCCTGTTAGTCAATGCCAACGACCGGAACGGCGACGCCCCCTTCCTGCACCATCGCCGCACTGATTGGCCGCGTCAGCTGTCACTCACCAGCGGCACCCGCCTCGCTTGGCGATAGCCACAGCCTATCGGCCAGAGGGGACATCCACAGCCGCCATGGCCCACAGCTGCCAGAGTACACTGCACTCAAGCCAAGGCAGGCCACAGCCTCGGGCTCTCCCTCTGAGGCCTGGGCGCTGCTGGCTCTGGGCACGCAAGGAGAGAAAGGAGCGGCAACCTCGCAATCCTGGGGAGCTGAGAAGGGAGTGTGGGGGGATCGAGGGAGAGGAGGGGGTAGGGAGGGAGGGTGGGAAAGTGGTGGAGGTGAGGAAGGATAGTAGGGGGATAGGATGAGGTGATTGGGGCAGGTGGGATAGGAGGGGGTAGGTAGGGGAGAGGAGTTATGGAGAGAGGGAGGGAGTGACTGAGGGTAGGGGAAAGGGGGGAGGGAGAGGTGAGGGAGGGATTGAGGTAGGGAAGGAGGAGGGGAAAGAAGAGGGCGTGCTTGGGGATGAAGGAAAATGAGTCGCGCCTGCGCAGATGGGGGCTATGGGTGAGTAGTGAAATATTGCGTTGGGGAACTGGTTGCGTTGGGGAACCTGGCCTCCCATGTGACAGGGACCCAATGGGTCCCACTTAGTCTAGTTTAACATTAAACATACATTGGTTGTTTAGTTTAGAAATACAACGCGGAAACAGCCCATTCGGCCCACCGGGTCAGCGCTGACCAGCGATCCCCGAATATTAACACTATCCTATACACACTAGGGACAATTTTTATATTTACCAAGTCAATTAACGTACATACCTGTACGTCTTTGGTGTGTGGGAGGAAACCAAAGATCTCCGAGAAAACCCATGCAGGTCACAGGGAGAATGTACAAACTCTGTACAGACAGCACCCGTAGTCGGGATCGAACCCGTGTCTCTGCCGCTGCACATGCTGTAATGCAGTAACTCTACCGCTGCGCCACCATGCCGCCCTATTAATCTTCTAAGCCAGGGAGTAAGATTCTAACTTGTATTTGAAGATGTTGTTTTTCTTTTCAGGATATTATGCCCGTGTAAAGGCAGTGAATTTATTGCTGGATGCTTTTATAAAGAAAACCAACTGTAATTGTCAAGTTATAAATCTAGGCGCTGGTTTGGACACAACATTTTGGAGGCTGAAGGTATTATTGGCTTGTTTATAATCTGAGTAAATATATATTTTGGTACTTATATTAGTCAAAGCTGTATAGTTTCTAAGGTTGAACTGGTCTTTCAAACCACAGATAATTCAATGCTAATTGCTCTTAAGAATTAGGACATGTCGCGTTTGAATACAACCTGCAACAATGATACACTACCAGATTATTTCAATATGCAGATAGACTGGGAAATCAGGTTGGTTCTGGATCCCAAGAGAAGGAATTTGTTGAGTGCCTACAAGATGGTTTCTTGGAGCAGCTTGGAGTTGTGCCTACTAGGGAAAAGGCAATTGTGGATTTTATATTGTGTAACAAACCAGATGTGATTTGGGAGCTTAAGGGAAAAGAACCTCTAGGAGGTAGTGACCAGAGTGTGTTAAAATTTAACCTGAGAGGGAGAAGATGAAATCTGATATATCAGTATTACTGTTGAGTAAAGATGACTGCAGAGGCATGAGGAAGGAGCTGGCTAAAGTTGATTGGAAAGGGACCCTAGCAGGAATGACTGTGGAGCAGCAATGGCAGGATTTTCTGGGAACAATTCATAAGATGCAGGATCTTTTTATCCCAAAGAGGAAGAAAGATGCTAATGGGCCTGTCCCACTTACGCGACTTTTTTGGCGGCTGCCGGCACCCGTCATAGGTCGTTGCAGGTTGAAAATTTTCAATGTTGAAAATTCAGCGGCGACCAGAAAGACGCTACGCCTCTTTGGGCGACTGAGGAGACTACTCGTAACCATACAGGCGACATGTCGTGGGGTGAAGCCTGTATGGTCGTGAGTAGTCGCCCAAAGAGTCGTGCCTTGTACTGGTCGTCGCTGGATTTTCAACATGTTGAAATTTTTCGGTGACCTGCACCTACCTATGACGGGTGCCAGCAAGTCACCAGAAAATTTGCGTAAGTGGGACAGGTCCATTTGGGGAGTATGAGGGGATTATGGCTGACGAGGGAAGTCAAAGACACCACAAAACTAAAGGAGAAGACATATAATATTGCAAAGAGTAGTGGGTAGCTAGAGGATTTGGAAGCTTTTAAAAAAGCAAAAGAAAGTAACTACAGGGAGAAAAATAGAAATAAGAAGGTAAGCTAGCCAATAATATAAAAGAGGCTAGCAAAGTATCTTCAGATATATATAAGAAGTGAGACAAGAGTGGATATTGAACTACTGGAAAATGACACTGGGGAAGTGATAATGGGGAAAAATAAATGGCAGAGAAATTGAATACGTTTTTTGCGTTGGTCTTCATAGTGGAAGACATCAACAACATGGCTGAAATTCAAGAGATTCAGGGGCAGAAGTTAGTCAGGGGGCAGAGTGGCTATTACTTAAGGAGGTGCTTGGGAAGCTGAAAAAAATTAAAGTGGATAAGTCATCTGGACCTGATGGCCTATCTCCCAGGTTTCGGAAAGAGGTAGTTTTAGAGATTGTGGAGGCATTAGTGGGGATCTTTCAAGAATCACCAGAGTCAGGAGTGGTTCTAGGGGATTGGAAAATTGCAAATATTACTCCACTGTTCAAGATGGGAGCAAAACTAGACGGGAAACTATAGGCCAGTTAGCCTGACTATAGGTCAGTTAGCCTGGTTGGTAAGATTTTAGAGTCCATTATAAAGGATGAGGTTTCTGAGTACTTAGAAGAAACTTGATAAAATAGGCTGAGGTCAGCATGGTTTTGATAAGGGGAGATCTTGCCTGGCGAATCTGTTGGAATCTTTGAGGAAGTAAATAGCAGGATGGACAGTCAGTGGATGTTGTTTTCCTGGATTTTTAGAAGGCCTTTGATAAGGTGCCACGTGTGAGGCTGCTAACAAAGACGAGAACCCATGGTATTAGAGGGAAGATACCAGCATAGATAGAAGATTGGCTGAATGACAAAGACGGTAAAAAGTGTGAATAAAGGGCGCTTTTTCTAGTTGGCTGCCAGTGCCTAGCGGTGTTCCGCAGGGTTTGGTGCTGGGATTGATACTCTTCACATGGTATATCAATGATTTGGATGAGGGAATTGAAGGATCTGTGGCCAGGTTTGTGGATGATACAAAGATATGTGGTGGGACAGGCAGTGTAGAGATGGCAGGGACTCTACAGAAGGACTTAGACAGGTTTGGAAAGTGGGCAAAGCAATGCAGATGGAATACAGTGTAACAAAGTATGGACTCATGAGTTTTGGTAGTGGGAATAAAGGCACAGACTATTTTCTAAATGGGGAGAGAATTCAGAAATCGGAGATGCAAGGAAATTTGGGAGTGCTGGCGCAGGATTCCCAAAAGTTAATTTGCAAGCGCAATATTAGTACAGGTGCACAACCTTTTATCCGGTGTTCCGGAAACCGAAAAACTGTGAAAACCGGCCATTTTTTCCAGATGTCGTCTGCGCACCAAAGCTCGCGTTTGGTGCCAAACTTGACCCGAAACGACCCACGGTCAACCCAGGTCTGTACTACTGTAGCGGTTGCCTCCTCCCCGGAGACCGGGGAGACACTTAAACATCTGTAAATCATTGCTTAAATGTTAGTCAGTTAGTTTGGAGGGCTTTTATGTGAAGGGGGGGGTGAAGGGGTAAACTTTAATTCTTAGTCCCCTACCTGGTCGGAGAGGCGGGGAGCAGTCAATGCCTTACCGGGTCGCCGTGCAGTAAGCTCCGCAGCGCTGTGGCCGGTGGGACAGCGGGCGGCGCCAGTTGTAGCTCCGACCCCGGCAACTCTACCCCTGGCTGCGAGGCACTCTAAATCCAGCGCGGCCCGCGGCCCGCGGCCCGCGGCCGGACGCCCCAGCTCCGCGAATGTCGGGAGTCGGCGGCGTCGCAGCGCTGGGATACCAGCGGGGAGCGGGCAATGCCTCACCGGGTCGCCGTGCGGCAAGCTCCGGAGCGCTGTGGCCGCCGACCCAACGTTCGCGGAGCGTCGCTGGATTTGGAGCCTCGCAGCCAGGGGTAGAGTTGCCGGGGTCGGAGCTCCAACCGGCGCCGCCCGCGGCCGGACGAAGCCCCCAGCTCCGCGAGGTTGGGAGTCGCCGACCAGGTTGGGGACTAAGAATTAAAGTTTCCCCCTTCACCCCTACTCCACCACCACCACCACATAAAATCCCTCCAAACTAACTGACTAACATTTATGCAATGATTCTCCGGGGAGGAGGCAGCTGCTCCAGACTTTTCAAGCAGCCCGCGCTACCTACCTAATCTACGCTAAAAATCTTCCATTCGGAAATCCGAAAATGTCCGAAATCCGACAAGTGTCTGGTCCCAAGGCTTTCGGATAAAAGGTTGTGCACCTGTATTTATTTTGAGAGGACGTCAAAGGTTGATTAATCTGTAGAATTCATTGCCACAGATGGCTGTGGAGGCCGTCATTGGGTATTTTTAAAATGGAGATTAGTAATTCTTGATTAGTGAGGGCGTTAAAGGTTGTTGGGGAAAAGGCAGGTGAATGGGCTTGAGAAGGATAGATGGATCAGCCATGATTGAATGGCAGAGTACACTCGATAGACCAGAGATGCTGCCTGACCCACTCCAGCACTTTGTGTCCATCTTCAGTATCCCAGCAGCAGTAGTTGGTTTCTACCTCTCTAAACACATCTGGAATAAATGAATGAAGGATATGCATATCTTTCATTCATTTGTTCTATATCACCCACTATATCTCTCATTTCCTTTTGCCCTGACTTGCAGTCTGAAGAAGGGTCTCAATCCGAAACATCACCTATTCCTTTTCTCCAGAGATGCTGTCTGACTCGCTGAGTTACTCCAGCTTTTTGTGTGTATCTTCTATTCAAATTACTTCCAGTGTTAAATTTGTATTAATCTTTTTTTAACCTCAGGATCAAAATATGCTTCCAAAAAAATACTTTGAAGTTGACTTTCCAATGATTGCCATGAGAAAATTGCACTTGATAAAGTAAGTTCATTTAATTAAATTACCAACTTCATTTCCAATTTCAGTTCCCTCCACGAGCAGGTCATACAGTAATTGAACAGTATAACAATATAATGTATCATAGATTGATGCAAAGACCCTTTTTTCTCAAGATAGAGAATGAGAAATTATAATGCTGTTTCGACAAACTTGTCTTACTATTATAACACATTCCCGCAGAAGTGGCACTGTAATTGCTGCTGATGGAGAGAGGGACCAACTCTCGACGATAATATCTTTTGATATTGAACAAGGAAATATATTCCAAGTATTGTGAATAAACACATATTTTTCTTAAATAAGTGCCATTGGAACCAGCTCTGCCTGGGAGATAAAGCTATTTGCAACAAGCCAAGCTAAAAAACATTTGAGACTCTCAACATTGTTTCCTGCATTAATTCATTGTTTCTTAATGTTATCAATAGGCTTAATTCAACACTTTGTAAAATAAATGTTTTCCACCTTTCCCAAATTTGCCAAGATGCTGTTTTAGCCTTTCATACATCCGTTATAACTACCTATAATTACCCCATGTACTAATAAGTAAGGAATATTCTTATTAGAGCATTGAACAGTACAGCACAAGAACAGGACTCTCAACCCACAATGTCTATATCAAACATGATGCCAAGATTAACTAAACTCGTCTGCCTGCATGTGATCAAGATCCTCCGTTCGCTACATATCCATGTGCTTATCTAAAAACCTCTTAAATGCCACTATCCTTTCTGCCTCCACCACCAACCAAGTCAGTGTATTCCAGGCATCCACCACCCTCTGTGTAAAAATAAAACTTGCCCTGCACATTTTCTTTAAACCTTGCCCCTATCACCTTGTAGCTATACCCTTAATTATTTAACCATTTCCACCTAAGGAAAAAGGTTCTGACTGTCTACCCTATCTATGCCTCTCAAAATGTTATATACTTCTCCCAGATCTTCCCTCAAGCTCTGATGCTCCAGGGAATACAATCCAACTCTGTCCAACCTCTTCTTGTAGTTAATACCCCCTAATCCAGCCAACATTCTGTACATTCTCTAAGGCCTCCAGATCCTTCCTATAATAAGGTGACCAGAACTGCACGCAATAATCCAAATGTGGCCTAACCAAAGTCCCACACAGCTGGCCCAAGGAACTGCGGATGCTGGTTTACAAAAAAAGACACATAGTGCTGGTGTATTTCAGTGGGTCAGGCAGCATGTCTGGAGAACTTGAATAAGTGATGTTTCTTGAAAAAGGGTCTTGACCCGAAACATCACCAATTCCTTCTTTCCAGAGATGCTGCCAGTCCCGCTGAGTTAATCCAGCATTTTGTGTCTATCTTCGGTGTAAACCAGCATCTGCAATTCCTTCTTACTCAATTTTTCTCGGTAGATCTGGGTATGTCATTTGAATTATGAATAGCTACAAAAGTTTGGATTATCTTTACTTTCTAACTTAGAGATGTTGTTTTACCATTTTAATTGTGAATCTGCTGTTGTTATTCAAGCACACCTGTGTGCATGAGGTTATTAAACTTGCACTTTAATGTTTGTTAAACTGAGTCATTTGCCATTGTTAAAATCCTTTTCTTCTCTAGACTAATTATTGTGTTGTAACATTGTCAATAAACCACATATAATTGTTTCCTCTTTCCTCCAGAACAAAGCCTCCATTGTCAAAGCCTATTATAGAAACACATTCAAGTAGTAGTCTGCTGATAGGTGAGAAAGAATCATATTTTTATACCTGATCCCCTTTAAATATCAATGGGTTTAAATAGCTAACATGGACTGTTCTTTGGTGCATAGATTACGTTTCTTCTTGAAATAGCTGTATGAATGAATCATATAACTCAGTTGCACCAATCCTGTTGAGAACCACATCTTAAGTCGCAAAACCTTATGAGTTGCATATTTATATTCTGGTCCTGAATTTGGTCAATTTGATGAGGAGTTCAACTTTAGCATGCGTGGTTGATAAATTGTATTACGTGACCATGTCATTCTTGGTGGCTATCTCTTTGTCACCATGCCTAGCTTGTTCCGATAGCAAAGCACATGGACTCCAATGCTTTGCACTCTTTCGGTATCACAAATTGCTTAACACCAGATACCCGTCAAGAATGCTGTGGTTTCAAATGATTTTACACTTGAACTTTGTTTTTAAATTGAAATTGTTGATAAGCATTGTTCAAGAATGTTCACTTCAAGATTTTGTCCATTTGCAAGATGGCTCCAACATGGATTCTAATCGCTATGCCATTATTGGGCAAGATCTCCGTGACCTCCCCGTGCTGCTGGAAAGATTAAGGAGATTTGGTCTGGATACAAAGTAAGTATTCATAGTTAGTTAATGTCCCTATCCTGACACAACACAAACTCCAACAACATAATGAATCCCATTCTGGAACTGTAAATTTGTATTATTATCTCACTGTGGATCTCTCCGGACAGGTCTTTACCATGTCATAATACTGAAATAATATGTGATTGTAAGAAGAGGAACAAGAGTAGGCCATTCAGCCCCTCGAGCCTGCTCCAACATGAAGCTGATCCAACTTCCTCAGTTTCACTTTCCTGCCCTTTCCTCATCACTTTTGATTATACATCAGTCTCCACCAGCTTTCTGGGGATAGGAATTCCAAATGCTCACAATCATTTGAGAGAATAATATTTTTCTTTATATCAGTTTTTGAGAGGACCTATTTAATTCTGACATCTCTGCTCCTCTCATGAGGGGAAAATACCAGTTAGATCCTGTCAAACCTTTGAAGAATTTATATATCCTCTCATTCTTCTAAACTCAAGCTATTCAGCCTTCCATTTTTTAAGTCTGTCTCTCCATACCCCGCAACACTGCTCTCTCTCCCCATCCCCGCACTCGCAACAAGGGCAGAGTCCCCCTAGTCCTCACCTTTCACTCCACCAGCCGGCAAATACAACAAATCATCCTCCGCCATTTTCGCCACCTCCAACGTGACCCCACCACTCGCCATATCTTCCCATCTCCCCCCATGTCTGCCTTCCGCAAAGACCGCTCCCTCCGCAACTCCCTTGTCAATTCTTCCCTTCCCTCCCATACCACCCCCTCCCCGGGCACTTTCCGTTGCAACCGCAAGAAATGCAACACCTGTCCCTTTACCTCCCCCCCCCCCCCCGACTCCATTCAAGGACCCAAGCATTCGTTCCAGGTGCGACAAAGGTTCACCTGTATCTCCTCCAACCTCATCTACTGCATCCGCTGCTCTAGATGCCAGCTGATTTACATCGGTGAGACTAAGCGGAGGTTGGGCGATCGTTTCGCCGAACACCTCCGCTCAGTCCGCAAGAACCTACCTGAACTCCCGGTGGCTCAGCACTTCAACTCCCCCTCCCATTCTCAATCCGACCTCTCCGTCCTGGGTCTCCTCCATTGCCAGAGTGAGCAACACCGGAAATTGCAGGAACAACACCTCATATTCCGCCTGGGTAGCCTGCTTCCGGGGGGCATGAACATTGAATTCTCCCAATTTTGCTAGCCCTTGCTGTCTCCTCCCCTTCCTTAAACCTCGAGCTGTCTCCTCCCATCCCCCCGCCCTCGGGCTCCTCCTCCCTTTTTCCTTCCTTCTCCCCCCCCACCCCCTATCAGTCTGAAGAAGGGTTTCGGCCCGAAACATTACCTATTTCCTTCGCTCCATAGATGCTGCTGCACCGCTGAGTTTCTCCAGCATTTTTGTGTACCTTCCATTTTTTAAGGCTGAGTTCTAAAATTCATAACAGTTATTGTAAATAGGTGACAAAACCAACTTAATGAAAAAGCATATTAATTTTAAGCATATTGAAAAGCATATTGACTTTATTCTCCCGGTTTACATAGAAGCATAGAAAATAGGTGCAGGAGTAGGACTCGCCCAACATCAGAAACATTTTTCCTGCATCTGCCCTGTCCAATCGTTTAAGAATTTTATATGTTTCCATAAAATATCCTCTCATCCTTCAAAATTCCAATGAATATAAGCCCAGTCGATCCATTCTTTTATTATATGTCAGTCCCGCCATCCCGGGAATTACGCTGCACTTGCTCAATAGCAAGAATGTCCTTTCTCAAATTAGGAAACTAAAACTGTACACAACACTCCAGGTGTGGCCTTACCAGGGCCATGTACAACTTCAGTAGGACCTCCTTGCTCCTATACATTTCAATTCGTAACTTAATCGGTGAGAGTAACTATCACATTTAGTCATTGTACAGAGGTTGCATCAACACTCTGATTCTTCCATCCATTGTGCAACACCATCTCTCTCCTAAGTGAAGGAGGTTTGGTTAGTTTACTTTAATTTAGTCTATAGTTTAGCGATGGCATGTGGAAACAAACCCTAAGGCCCACTGAGTCTACACCGCTGAGTCTACACCGACCATTGATCATCTGTTCATGCTAGATTTACGTTATCCCACTTTCTCATCCACTCCTCACGCACTCAGGGAAATTTACAGTGCCAATTAGTCTACAACCCCACTTGTCTTTGGGATGTGACCAGAACTCACGGAGGAAACCCACGTGGTCACAGGGAGAATGTGCAAATACCACATAGACAGCTTCCAAGGTCAGGATCAAACACAGATCTCTGGCGCAGTGAGGCAGCAGATCTATCAGCTGCACCACTGTGTGTCCCAAACCTTTTAGAACAAATCTTGTAGCTCCAACATGGAACCATATTCATTGCCCGGGCACGGTTCATCTGGTAGTTACTGGGGGCCACTAAAAGCAGCCATAAAAATGTGGTCCACCTGTAACAAACTGGGAGAGTGAAGAGTGGCCCTTAAATATCTAATATCCAGAAAAAAGTCTAGAGCATTTTATTAGATTAAAACAACGGTATTAGCAGTCTTACTGGGTATGTTGATGAGATGTAGCCCAGGCGGCTTAGTTTAGTTAGTTTAGTTTAGAGATGCAGCATGGACACAGGCCCTTCGGCCCACTGAGTCTGCGCCGACCAGCGTTCACCTGTACACTAGTTCAATCCTACTTACCAGAGACAATTTACAGAAGCCAATTGATCTACAAAAGTGCACGTCTTTAGGATGTGAGAAGAAACCGGAACACCTGGAGAAACATAGACAATAGGTGCAGGAGTAGGCCATTCGGCCCTTCGAGCCTGCACCGCCATTATCATGATCATGGCTGATCATCCAACTCAGTATCCTGTACCTGCCTTCTCTCCATACCCCCTGATCCCCTTAGCCACAAGGGCCACATCTAACTCCCTCTTAAATATAGCCAATGAACTGGCCTCAACTACCCTCTGTGGCAGAGAAACCCACATGGTCATAGGGAGAACATACAAACTCTCTACAGACAACACCCATATTCAGGATCAAACCTGGGTCTCTGACGCTGTAAGGCTGCAACTCTACTGCTACCATTTTATCTCCTCTTCCCATTTTCACTTTGAGCTTTCTGTCCTGTGCCTCATCCATTGCCAAAGTGAGGTCACATGCAAACCTGAGGAATAGCATCTCATATCAGCTAACAACCAACAATAGCAACTAACAACCAACAGTATGAACATTAAATTCTCCACTTTTAGAGTACCCCCTATCCATTCCCCCTGACACACACCCTCCCACTTCACTCCCCTACACCCCACCTGGTCTCCTGCCTATTTCACCTCCACTCACCCTCTTCCCCACCACGTTCCTCCCTCTAGCTTTACAATCCACAACTCTTCAAACCTGTCTCACACCTCCTTTGCTCCAACCATACATCTATCAAACCGCCTCTAGCCTGTGCCGACCTTCCACGCTTTGACCTGCCTCTCCCCTTTTCCAGCTTTCTTCTCGCCATCCCCCACCCCCCACCCCTACAATTGGTCTGAAGAAGGGTTTTATCCAAAACGACACCTATCCATGTTCGCCTGGGATGCTGCCTGACCCACCTGTACTCTAACACTTTGTTTTCTTTTAGGAATTATGATTACTAAGCTTACTGATAACATAAAAATTGGTGATGTTGTTGGATAGTAATGCTAGTCATAGGTTACAGAATGATATCGATCAGCTGTTAAATTGGATTGCAATGGCAGATGGAATTTAATTTTGATTAGTGTAAGGTGATGCATTTGGAGAGGAAGCTCTATTAAGTCCACCATGAATGCATGGTCCTCGGGTTTTGAAGAACATAGGGACCATGGTGTATAAATCAATTGATGCCAAAAGGTGGCAGCACAAGAGCATTAGATGGGGATGAAGGCCTATGGGATATTGCCTTGTTGTGATATTGCCTTAATTGGCCAGGGCATAGATAAAATGCAAAGAGGTTGTAAAACTTTGATTAGGCCACAGCTGAGCATTATGTGCAGTTTTGGTTGCCACAGTATGTGATTGCACTGTCGAACATGCAGAGGAGATTCACCAGGATGTTTAAAATAAAAACAGAACATTTAGTTTTTTTGAGTTTTGTTTGCTGGCAATACTCAGCAGGTCAGAATGGGAAACAGAATTAATGTTTCAGGTCAAAGACGTCAAAACTGGAAAGAAGGCGTAAGAAGTTTGTTGAGGTGGGGCAAGGGGGGGGTGGCTCTCCGAGCGTGAAAACAAGGGGACCATGGGGATAAGCTGTAAACAAGGTAATCTGATCAATGAGTGAATGGGGGCAGTTAGAGTGAGATTGTAGACAAAAGCAGGGCAAGAAGATGTGCCAACTAATACAAAAAGATATTAGAAGTTGTAGAAATCAACATTCCTCAATGGAAGGCTGCAAGATGCCCAGATGAGAGATGGGGTGCTGTTCCACAAGCTTGTAGTGTGCCGTGTGACAGTGCAGGCGGCCACAGACAGAGTCAGAGTGGGAGACGCTGGGTCACCTCTGTGGACTGAACAAAAGTTAGTTGTGAACCAATCACCCAACCTGCATTTGGTTTCTTCAGTGTAGTGGAGACCACATTGTGAACATTAAATGTATTAAACTAGATTTCAGTTCAGTTCAGTTCAGTTTTTATTTGTCATATGCAGGTTAACACAGGTTTAACGGTACAATGAAACCTTTGCTTCACCTGTAAGGATTGTTTAGGTCCCTGATGGTGGGAAGAGAAGACGGTAAAGGACAAATGTTACATCACCTGCGGTTGCACAGCAGATCGCCATTAGAAGGGGGTGGTTGGTGGGAACGGAAGAGTTAACTGAGGCTTGTGAAGGAAATGATCCCTGCGAAATGCTGAAAGGGCAAGAGAAGGGAGGATGTCTGGTCAAATTTATTTTACTGTGGCAGTAATTGTGGAGAATAATCTTTTGAATTCCACCATGCTTTACTCCACCATTCAGTAAGATCTTGGCTTAATACAGATGGATACAGACAGTGGAACTGGCCAATTCTAATATTAACGGAAAATCTAAATTGTTGATTTTGAAAATGAATCCGGAAGTTGGCAATGTGCCCAGATGGAAACTAACTTGCTGTGTCCTTCTCCAGGCCTTATATCCTTTTCCATAACAACATAAAAGCCAATTGAATTATGGTCATGATCCCAAAATGTTCTCCCACTGACGCTTATTTCACTTGTCCAGCTATATTTCCAAGGATTAGAATGAGTATCGCCCCTCATGGGCTATGTACTATTTGGCTCGAGGATGTACATCCCCCTGGATGTACTTTAAATATTTTGCCCTCTCTTCAATGTTTCCACATTTAGTCAATGTTGGTTTATATTGGGGGAAGTTGAAACCCCCAACTATAATTACCCTGTTTTTTTAACACTTCTTTGTTTAACACTGTCCACATATCTGCGCCTCTATCTCTCACTGACCAGATGAAGAGTTGTGATCGCTTCCTTTTCGTTTCTCAGCTCTACCCACATGCCCTAACTGCTTGACTTTGGGATATGTAAGGTAACTAGTATACCAGGTGTGCGCTAGTGAGTCCACACCTGGAGTATTGTGTGCAGTTTTGGTCTCCTAATTTGAGGAAGGACATTCTTGCTATTGAGGGTGCGCAGCGTAGGTTTACAAGGTTAATTCCCGGGATGGCGAGACTGTCATATGTTGAGAGAATGGAGCGGCTGGGCTTGAATACTCTGGAGTTTAGAAGGATGAGAGGTTATCTCATTGAAACAAATAAGATTATTAAGGGTTTGGACACGCTAGAGGCAGGAAACAAGTTCCCGATGTTGGGGGAGTCCAGAACCAGCCATTTAGAACGGAGACGAGGACCAGGGCCTGAGAAGTGAAAGGGAGCTGGACCCAGGGCGTAGGCGCGTGTAAGGAAGCACAGCCTAGGGCCTGGGATAGTGTAAGGGAGTGCTGCAATCGGGGTTGGGTGAGTGAAATGGAGTACAGCATTCTGGGTCTGGGTAAGTGTAAGGGAGTGCAAGAACAGAAGCCTCGGTACATTTGAGAATGACGAATATTACCTGGTATGCCTCATGGTGAAACATTGAGATTTGCAGATAGTTAGATAATTAGTGGAGTTGTGGTCTAGCCAAGGTTCAACGCAAGCTTATGCGCCATCACTGCTTTTTAATTCTCTCCTACAAAGGAATGCATAGTTGATTTTTAGTAAATGTTAACTTGCAACTTCGAGTTACCTGACAGTTTTCTATGTGATTTGAAATTAGACTGGATTTATTATTTTTTGGTAAAAGGAATTAACCATCATTTTCCTTACAACTCTTGACACTCTTCATACACTCGTCCATACACCCTGGCTCTATAGCACTCCTACCTCACAAAATATTTGCACCTGCATGTACGCATTATCAACACAGCAAAGTGATGATACTTTATTTACTCTCTAACATATATTTGAATATTCTTTACTGCAATGGAAAAACATTCTGCAGGAGAAATATTGATTATGTGTCAAATGTCTCATGGTCTCAATACTCTACTTAGATGATAATTAATTAAAGAGTGACCCCTGGTCACAATTGAGATTTATAGCCAAGGAATCTTGTGCTTATTGTGTGCATTATAAGTGTACAGATATCTAATGTACCAGTGTTTTTTACTCAGATAGCCCCGTTTAGGTTAACGCTCTGTTATTTGTCACCTAGGTTACCAACATTGCTAATGGCGGAATGTGTCCTTGTGTACATGACCCCTGAGCAATCTGCAGAATTGATCAAGTGGGCTTCCAGTACTTTCAGTACCACCATGTTTATCAATTACGAGCAGGTAATAATATTAATCATTTTCCCAGCAATTGTTTATTACAGTTTATTGGTAAGCACATACTTTTCCTTACTATTGAAGTTTATTGGTAAGCACATCTTTTCTCAGACTATTGAAGTTTAATTCAGGAATGTTGTGGGGAGCTTATGAATATGCATTGCACTGTGTAGAAGTTTGCAGAGGAAATATGCCTGCAATACATAATTTGCAATTCTGTTTTTTAAATTCACTAACCAAGTTTTATAATGGTTGTATTTCTTAATTTCATGAGACTTACGATAATGCAACTACAAGGGTTGACTGGCTTTCGAATGTCGTAAATCTGACTTTACACAAATACATCCACACATCTTTAAGGGAAATAAGATTGTAAGAAAATGCTTCACAATGTTCCAATTGGACTGGATGCAGTATATATTCTATTAGTTTAATTATGGGTTGTGTCAGTCTGAATTTTTATTTGTGTACTGGTATTGTGGTTATTATTTATTGATTTTGTTTAGAGATACATCATGGAAACAGGCCTTTTAGCCCACTGAGTCCATGCCAACCATCAATCAACGTTATGCCACTTTCGCACACGAGGGGAAATTTACAGAGGCTTAACTTACAAACCTGCACGTCTTTGGGATGTGGGTGCACCCAGAGAAAACCCACGCAGTCATAGGGAGAACCTGCAAACTCCACACAAACAGCATCCAAGGTCACGGTTGAACCTAGACTCTAGCCGAAAATAAATAATCATAGGAAGCTTATGCAAAGCGGCACATAGAACATAGTGCAACACAGGAACAAGCATTCGGTCCACAATGTCTTTGCCAAATATGATGCCAAGACCATCTCTTATCTGCCTGCACATAATCCATATACCTCCACTCCCTGCACATCTATATGCCTATGTAGAAGACTTAAATGTCACTTTTGTATCTTCCTCCACCACCATTCCCAGCAGCACTTTCCAGGCACTCACCACTGTAAAAAAAAATGCCCCAACATATCTTTTAATCATTTCCCTCTAGTATGGGGAAAAAGGTTCTGACAATCTACCCTATCTATGCCAACGTTATGGGCTTTATTTTTACAATATGGGCAGCAAAAGAAAATGAACATATTTTGACATGGAGAAATCGTCTTACAGACGGTTCTCAGGAATGGAACCCATGCATAACCCGGGGACAATCTTTATAGTATTATGATGTTTGGATGACAGATGACGCAGCTGGTAGAACCATTGCTTCGCAGCCCCAAGGACCTGGGCTCAATTCTGACCTCCCGTGCTGTCTGTGTTGGGTTTGTGTGTGTTCTCCCTGTGACTGCATGGGTTTCCCCAGGGTGCTCCAGTTTCCTCTTGTCTCAAAGACATGCAGGTGAGTGAGTTAATTGACCACTGCAAAATACTAGTATAGGTGAATGGGTGAATCTGGGAGGAGTTGATGTGAATGTAGGCAATATAAAATGGGTTAGTGGATGATTAGTGTAAATGGGTGTTTCATTGTCAGCACAGACCCAGTAGGCAGAAAGGCCTGTTTCTTTACTGTATGACTCTGACAATATTTTTCTTGCAATCTATGTTGCTTGAAGTCAATCGTCTGCTGTTTTGAGAAATTGCTGACACAGTTGATTCTTATATTTACCAACTTTGAAGTCTCTGTTTCACCAAAATTAATGAAAGCGTTCCCTCATTTCAATGATTTCAGGTGAATATGAGCGATCGCTTTGGCCAAGTGATGATCGAAAACTTACATCGACGACAGTGTAACCTTGCTGGCGTAGAAATCTGTCAAACTCTGGAGACGCAGGTTTTGTACAACTTTGTTGCAATCACGTGAACATTTTTCATTGACTGATTGCACTTCTGATTTACTTTTGTTTCGATTTACTATTGAAAATGCTTCTTAAGAAGACAATGTCACGATAATATGCATTCTGCATTTTGAAATTGTGCAAAATAATGACTAAATAATTCAGATTGATCACTTAATAGCAGTATCATCCCTGGAGCAATGGATTATGAATTCAAGCTTCCACCAGGAAGTGTATAACATGAGGCTGGTGTTCCACTGAGCAAGACAACATCAGCAGTAGCATTCTTTTTATAAGATTTTCAAAACATCGAATCAGATCTGTGTGTAAAGATATTGCAGCACAATTTGAATAAACACAGGAAGTTCCCCTTATCTGAAGGACAACATTGCTCCCACACCACAGCTATATGAGATTGTCATTTATCTTACTGGTGTGTGTTGAATTGGGAATACCAAGAACTTGTCTATATAACAACAATTAATGCACTCCAAAACAAAAGCAGGGTAAGATGTTAAAAATATAAATGTCTTTCTAAATTCCATTTTATAGAACTTTGAAGCTATCTATTCATCAATATTAAAAGGCTTTGTTAGTACAATCGGTGAGTGCCTCATAAAAATTATTCTTCATTCACAGAAGGATCGCTTTCTTGTAAATGGCTGGGACAATGTGAATGTCTTGGACATGGTGAATGTTTATAACAGCTTGCCACAAGCAGATGTTCAGAGGTATGTTTAACTTGTGGGTATTTTTTATGTGACAAGTAATCTGAAACAAAATAAGAAAATGCAGAGCAATCAGGAGGTCAGGCAGCATCTGTGGAGGAAGAAACTGTTAATTTTTCTGGTTGAAGATCCTTTGCCAAAACACTTGGATCCTTTATAGAAAACTCAATGTAAGGCTCATTTATAGAGCCATTAATACAAAACAATTAACTAAATATGTGATTTTAAGTAATTTTGTTCTGGAAGCTAAGCACAACTTTTATTATGATGATCTTGGGATTAGGGTTTTTGAGTTTTGCCTTTCTCTGATGTGTTGGCACTAGACTATCACAATCACATCCAGTGTCTTTGGAGTACTATTAAAATGGGTTAATTCATCCATTCGGTAACTTTGCCCTTTTAAAAGAAACGTTTTCTTCTAACCTTGTGTTGGTTTCCCCTAGGATAGAGCAACTGGAATTCTTGGATGAGAAAGAGCTTTTGCAGCAGCTTCTGCAACATTATTGTATCTGCTGGGCCACAAAAGATAGTGAAGATTTTGGTAATTATTTATTTCATAATATCCACCCTATACAGGTCAGTTAGCAAATAAATCTTGTACATATGCATTGATGTATTGGTAGATGAGTTCCGGTTATAGAACTGAGTTCCAGTCCTTGGCCAATTACCCTTGATGAAAATCAGATGCAGTTTGCAGGTCTCCACAAGTTGGTCAATATCTCCCAGTATGAAGCAGCAATCAGCTCGGTCAGAAACACCATTAGCAGAAGAAGGTGTGGATACTGGCAGTGTCTGGAAAATTGAAAAAGAAACATAGAAAATAGGTGCAGGAGGAGGCCATTCGGCCCTTCGAGCCAGCACCGCCTTTCATTGTGATCATGGCTGATCGTCCCCTATCAATAACCCGTGCCTGCCTTCTCCCCATATTCCTTGACTCCACTAGCCCCTAGAGCTCTATCTAACTCTCTCTTAAATCCATCCAGTGATTTGGCCTCCGCTGCCCTCTTTGGCAGGGAATTCCATAATTCCATAGAAAAAGGATTATAGGGTCATACAGCATGGAAATAGTCCCTTTGGCACAACTAGTCCATGCCGACCAAGATAATCTAAACTAGTCCCATTTGCCCACGTTTGGACCATTTCCCTCTAAACCTATCCTATCCATGTACCTGTCCAAGTGTCTTTTAAATGTTGTTATAGTACCTGCCCCAACTACCTGCTCTGGCAGGTATATTTCATGTACCACACCCTTTAAGCATATTATGAGACCAGCCGCCTTGAAATTGCCTTGGTGATTTAACTTTGTTCCTCACCATGTCAATTTTGTCTCTTGTTATAGACAAAAGGTGCAGGAGTCGGCCATTCGACCCTTCGAGCCGGCACCGCCATTCAATGTGATCATGGCTGATCATCTACAATCAGTACCCCATTCCTGCCTTCTACCATATCCCTTGACTCTGCTATCTTTAAGAGCTCTATCTAACTCTTGAAAGCATCCAGCTAACTGGCCTCCACCGTCCTCTGAGGCAGAGAATTCCACAGACTCACAACTCTCTGTGTGAAAAAGTATTTCCTCATCTCCATTCTAAATGGCTTACCCTTTATTCTTAATATCAGGCCCCTGGTTCTGGACTCCCCCAACATCAAGAACATGTTTCTTACCTCTAGCGTGTCCAAACCATTAATATTCTTATATGTTTCAATAAGATCCCTTCTCATCCTTCTAAATTCCAGAGTATACAAGCCCAGCCATTCCATTCTATCAACACATGACAGTCCCGCCATCCCGGGAATTAACCATGTGAACCAACGCTGCACTCCCTCAATAGAGTAGGAGTGAACGGGTCCTTTTCAGAATGGTAGGCAGTGGCGAGTGGAGTGCCGCAAGGCTCCGTGTTGGGGCAGCAACTGTTTACCATATATATTAATGATTTGGAAGAGGGAATTGGGAGCAACACTAGCAAATAATCTGCCTTCCTGTTTTGCCACCAAAGTGGATAACCTCACATTTATCCACATTAAACTGCATCTGCCATGCATCTGCTCACTCACCCAACCTGTCCAAGTCACCCTGCATCCTCATAGCATCCTCCTCACATTTCACGCTGCCACCCAGGTTTGTGTCATCTGCAAATTTGCTAATGTTATTTTTAATCCCTTCATCTAAATCATTAATATATATAGTAAATAGCTGCGGTTCCAGCACCGAGCCTTGCGGTACCCCACTAGTCACTGCCTGCCATTCTGAAAGGGACCCGTTAATCCCTACTATTTGTTTCCTGTCTGCCAACCAATTTTCTATCCATGTCAGCACCCTATGTGGGACCTTATCAAATGCTTTCTGAAAGTCCGGGTACACTACATCCACATTTTGGTTTCACCATGTAGAAATTACAGCTGTGTTTATACATTGTCCCCCCATTTCGGGGCGCCATAATGTTTGGGACACATGACTTCACAGGTGTTTGTAATTGTTCAGGTGTGTTTAAATGCCTTCTTAATGCAGGTACAAGAGAGCTCTCAGCACCTAGTCTTTCCCCCAGTCTTTCCATCACCTTTGGAAACTTTTATTGCTGTTCATCAACATGAGGACCAAAGTTGTGCCAATGAAAGTCAAAGAAGCCATTATGAGACTGAGAAACAAGAATAAAACAGTTAGAGACATCAGTCAATAGACAATAGGTGCAGGAGTTGGCCATTCGACCCTTCGAGCCAGCACCGCCATTCAATGTGATCATGGCTGATCATCCCCAGTCAAACCTTAGGCTCACCTAAATTAACTGTTTGGAACATCATTAAGAAGAAAGAGAGCACTGGTGAGCTTACTAATTGCACAAGGACTGCCAGGCCAAGGAAGACCTCCACAGCTGATGACAGAAGAATTCTGTCGAGAATAAAGAGAATAAAGACCTCCAATCAGCTGATGACCCCAAAAATCCCCAAACACCTGTCTGACAGATCAGAAACACTCTTCAGGTGTGGATCTGTCAATGACCAGTGTCCGCAGAAGACCTCATGCACAGAAATATAGAGGCTACACTGCAAGATGCAAACCATTAGTAAACCGCAAAAATAGGATGGCCAGGTTAGTGTTTGCCAAAAAGCACTTAAAAGAGCAACCACATTTCTAGAAAAAGGTCTTGTGGACAAATGAGACGAATATTAACATATCAGAGTGATGGAGAAGGGAAGGAACTGCCCAAGATCCAAAGCATACCACCTCATCTGTGAAATACGGTGGTTGGGGTGTTATGGCCTGGGCATGTATGGCTGCTGGAGGTCTTGGCTCACTTATCTTCATTGATACAACTGCTGATGGTAGTAACATAATGAATTTTGAAGTGTATAGACACATCCTATTTGCTCAAGTTCAAACAAATGCCTCAAAATGCATTGGCTGGCGGTTCATTCTACAGCAAGACAATGATCCCAAACATACTGCTAAAGCAACAAAGGAGTTTTTCAAAGCTAAAAAATGGTCAATTCTTGAGTGGCCAAGTCAATCACCCAATCTGAATCCAGTTGAGCATGCCTTTTATATGCTGAAGAGAAAACTGAAGGGGACTAGCCCCTAAAACAAGCATAAGCTAAAGATGGCTGCAATACAAACCTGGCAGAGCATCACCAGAGAAGACACCCAGCAACTGGTGATGACCATGAATCGCAGACTTCAAGCAGTCATTGCATGCAAAGGATATGCAACAAAATACTAAACATGACTACTTTCATTACATGACATTGCTGTGTCCCAAACATTATGGTGCCCTGAATTGGGAGGGACTATGTCTAAACACAGCTGTAATTTCTACATGGTGAAACCAAAATGTATAAAAATGGCCTTTGTTAAAATCTGACAATGTGCACTTTAACCGCATATGATTTTTTTTCTATTAAATTTCTCAAATTGTGGAGTACGGAGGCAAATAAAAAAATGATGGGTCTTTGTCCCAAACATTATGGAGTGCACTGTATATGCTGCTCCAAGCCAGTTGGCTCACTGTTTCAGCAAAATGTCTTGGAAGTGAAATCAAGTAAATAGAATCGTTAATTATTTTTCGAAGTATGGTGCTGAAATTCCCGCTAAGGTGTGAGTGAATAAAGAAAAATGAACGTGTGGGAGTACAGTGGGCTTGAATTAAGGACACACAGGTTTGATGTACGACGTGTCCTACAGTGAACTACCATCCTTAATTACCACCCACTGTACTCCCACATATGTAAATGTCTTCTGTCTGTTTTCAGGTATTGGTGACATTATGTTTGGGAGCATTTGATTTCCATTGACAAGCTACTTCAAGCCTGAAATGACAAGTCCTGCAATCAGTGTGCATGAAAAGGAAATCTTCTCCAGCTGTAATAGGACAGTGCCTTTGTGATTAAGTGTTTGTTGATATGTAAAGCAACAGAAAAGGCTGATAGTGCATCATTTTGAGAAAACCTCTATGTATGTCAGAATAACATGCTATTGTTTTGCATTAAAAATAGTAATTTGTTTTAATTTGTTACATTCAACAACATTCTGAGTTACAATTGAAATATTCAAATTTGGTAGTACCATTAATGTTCTTTAAAAACATCTACTCACAAAAATACAACGTGCCACAACTGCTGTAGTTATGAGCATTTCTGCTCAGGATTGATCATTTGAATGAGGAATTTTATTAAGAATGCATTTGAACAGAATGTATGAATTTGTGAACTGATGCATGAACTGATGTGATTGATTAACACTGGTAATAGCATGGCTCATCCAGTTGACATTGGCACGGCCTGCCTGCAGAATTGAGGCAACCTTGGGTTCACTGGTTGTCGGGCCCATTAATAAGATTGAAGGTTAGTGAGAATCTCTAAGATTCACAAATGTTCAAGCATACAAAACTATTAAAAATTTTCTCTTTAATTATGTGAAACTAATTAAACCACAAAAACATTTGAAAAACAATTATTACGTAGATTTTTTTTTTTTTTTTAATTAGAAAATAATGAAATTGCCTTGTACATGGAACAGTACAGCACTGGAACAGGCCCTTCGGCCCCCAATGTTTATGCTGAACATGATGCCTACTGGAACTTATCTCATCTGCTGTACATGATCCATATCCCTCCATTCCCTGCACTTCCATGTGTCTTTCTAAAAGCCTCTTAAATGCCATTATCGTAACTGCCTCCACTTCCACAGCTGGCAATGTGTTCTTGGCTCCCACCACTCTCTGTATTAATCTTTCCACCTCTCACCTTATAATTATGCCCTCTAGTATTGGACATTTCCACCCTGGGGAAAAGGTTTTGACTGTCTACCCTATCTATGCTTCTCATAATTATATATACTTCAATCACGTCTCCCCTCAACCTCTGATGCTTCAGAGAAAACAATCCAAGTCTATCCAACCTCCCCCTGTAGCTGAAACCCTCTAATCCAGAAGCTGCGCAGCGCAGAAGTTCTAGCGCGGAGCGGGCGATGCCTTTCCCGGGTTGCCGTGTGGTAAGCTCCGGAGTGCTGTGACCGCCGACTCCAACATCGTGGAGCTGTCGTTGCGAAGCGTCCAGCCGCGGGCGGCGCTGACTTTTAAACACCTCGGAGCCTGGGATCTCTCACCAGACACTCCAGGCCGCTGTGAGTGTTCTTCCGACGCCGGAGCTCCATCACCGGCGAGAGGGCCTGTAACGTCGGGCCGCCGTTGCGACGACTGCGGAGGCCTCAGTAGGCCCGACCATGGGTGAACAAGAGGAAGAGGACTGGACTTTGCTGCCTTCCCTCACAGTGGGAACCATTGTGGGGGGATGTTTTTATGTTTAATGTTAAATTCTTTAATGCTGTCTTTTATTTTTATTGGTGTGTTGCAATGGCAACTCAAATTTCACTACACCAATTGGTGTATGTGATAATAAATGTCCTTTGTCCTCTCCAAAACCTCCACATTTTCCTGTAATGGGGTGACCAGACCTGTATGCAATTCTCCAAATGCAGCCTAACCAAAGTCCTAAAGAGCTACAGTGCATTCAGAAAGTATTCAGACCCCATCACCTTTTCCACATTTTGTTATGTTACAGCCTTATTCTAAAATGGATTAAATTATTTTTTTAATCATCAATCTACCTCATAATAAAAAAGCAAAAACAGGTGTTTAGAAATGTTTGCAAAGTAATTAAAAATAAATCTGAAATATCACTTTTACATAAGTATTCAGACCCTTTACTCAGTACTTTGTTGAGGCACCTTTGGCAGCGATTTACAGCCTCAAGTCTTCTTGGGTATTACGCTACAAGCTTGGCAACCCTGTATTTGGGTAATTTTTCCTCTGCAGATCCTCTCAAGTTCTGTCAGTTTGGATGCACAGCTATTTTCAGGTCCCTCCAGAGATGTTCGATCTGGTTCAAGTCCGGGCTCTAGCTGGGCCACTCAAGGACATTCACAGACTTGTCACAAAGCCACTCCTGCGTTTTCTTGGGTGTGTGCTTCAGTTCGTTGTCCTGTTGGAAGGTGAACCTCCACGCCAGTCTGAGGTCCAGAACGCTCTGGAGCAGGTTTTCATCAAGGATCTCTCTACTTTGCTCCGTTCAACTTTCCCTCGATCCTGACTAGTCTCCCAGTTCCTGCCGCTGAAAAACATCCCCACAGCATGATGCTGCCACCACCATGCTTCACCGTAGGCATGGTAATGGCCAGGTGATGAGCGGTGCCTGGCTTCCTCCATACCAAAGAGTTCAATCTTGGTTTCATCAGACCAGAGAATCTTGTTACACATGGTCTGAGAGTCCTTTAGGTCCCTTTTGGCAAACTCCAAGTGGGCTGTCATGAGCCTTTTACTGAGGAGTGACTTCCATCTGGCCACGACCATAAAGGCCTGATTGGTGAAATGCTGCAAATATAGTTGTCCTTCTGGAAGGTTTTCCCATCTCCACAGAGGAATTCTGGAGCTCTGTCAGAGTGACCATCAGGTTCTTGGTCACCTCCCTGACCAAGGCTCTTCTCCCCCGTTTGCTCAGTTTGGCCAGGCGGCCAGTTCTATGAAGAATCCTGGTGGTTCCAAAGTTCTTCCATTTAAGAATTTCAGGCCACTGGGGAAGAGGGGGGACTAGGGGAGGTAGGGAGTGGGGAATAGAGGAAGAGAAGGGCAGTGGTGGGGAGGGATACGGGAGGTGAGGAGTGGGGGATAGAGGGGTTGGGACAGGAGAGGAGTTATGGAGGGAGTGACGGGGTAGGTGAAAGATGAGGTGAGGGAAGGATTGGGGGGAGGAGGAAAGAGGAGGAAGTGCTGGGGATGCGAGGAAATGAGCCGCGCCTGCGCAGTTGGGGGCTATGCATGAGTGGTGGAATATTGCGTTGGGGGAACGGGTGAGTGGTGCAATGTATTGTGTTTGGGAACGAGTTGCATTGGGAGGCCAGGCCTCCCGTGTGACAGGGACCCAGCAGGTCTCACTTATTCTAGTTAGTAAATAAATATGCTTTTGTTATTGTCCTATGCAAATCTAAACTGCCCTTGCCAGTTCATATTTATTATATTACTTTGATCAGTTCATCACTATTCATCACACACACAGTGATCAGTCATTTGGCACTAGCTATGGCTCAATTACCAGGGTACTCATCTCAGCGTCAGAAGATCCCAGATCAGGTCCCATCCACTTGTGTACTAAAATCCAGCTGATGTTTCATCACTGTGCCAGTGCTGCATGTCTGGGAGTGATTTTGTTTTACTAAGACTTCATTTATTGTCATAGATAAATGTAAATTGACTCATAGTATTGCTTTAAAGAAAGGGAGTATTATATCTGATTCCTGATCAAATTGATGTTGATTAACACATGGCCTATAGTGAAGTCTTGCTATGCACTAACTTGGCAGCTGCACTTTCTACATTACATCAGTGACTGCACATCAAAGGTGTTAAATGCTTTGGAGTATTTCGAGGGGGGCATGGCACGGGTTACTGTGCCATGCCCCCCCTTACTTGGATAGAAGGCAGGCACGGGTTACTGATTGTGGATGATCAGCCATGATCACAATGAATGGAAGAGCAAAATGGCTTCCTCCTGCACCTATTTTCTATCTTTCTATGCAAGGTGCTATATAAACACTTCTGTTTCAAACAATGCTAATCATAAAGTATACCAATAGAGGCTATTAAAATTAACGTCTAGAAATGTAATCATTTAGGAATGTATTCTTTGAGCATAATCTGATTAAGATTTGACCACCCAGTTAATTGGCATAATGTCCACATGGGATATTTTTCAGATATTTGAGCATTTCCAGCACGTCACCCTGGCATGCCTGCTGAAACTTTCTTTTAAAGCATTTTGAACAAATGTAAACTTAATTTGACATTAATTTGACTTAATTTGACGCAGGAGCAGCAATCAATGATCGCACCAAGCACAGCTATGTTTTATAAAGTACTGCTAACAGAGACCCCTGTATGGAATTTTAATCCTTTAGCCGTCAACCCTTTCCACCCTAATCCCACTCTTGATGCTCTTAATGGTCTTGTGGCCATAATTATTTCCTCCCACCACTGCAACCTCATCCAACCATTCTCCAGTCCATCAATGGCCTAATGTTGGCTTCAGTGGAAGCCTAGTATGCACCCTACCCCAACTTTCCCACAACTATTACCTGATTACCTTTCCCATTCTATATCTGATCCTTTTTGGAACATCTTCCCTTCCCAGCCTTTTGCAGGCACCAATTGTCGACATCAGGCCACCTGCACTTTCTTTGGCAACACCTCCCACTTCTACCGTCCATAATTTCCTGGCTTTGGTTCATTGCAGAAATGAATAGTACCCCTTCAGTGGTGCTCAGTGAGATCTACAACTGGAGTTCACTGCTGATTGAGCATTTGTACCACTGTGAAGTCTATTTGGTGCACAAAAAATTGTAGGCCAATATATTTAATATGGTATGACAGCATGGTCAGAAAGTTGGTGAAAGAATAAAGATAAATGTACACCAGTACACTAGGATGGAAAGTACAAACCAGTGAGGTAGGGTTGCCAACTTCCTCACAGCTAAATAAGGGACAAAAGGTCAAAATAAGGGACAATTTCCCGACGGCAATTCGTTGACCGACTCAGCCGTGGCTGGGTGAATGATGAGTTGGCCCGGGTGCTCGACAGCACACAAAGCCCAGCCGGCGGGCCAGCTGAGGAGTTTTGGCCCAGGCGCTGAACTTTGCGCACAACGGCGCGCGCAAAGTCCGGCACCCCATCCAACTCATGAACTGATGATCGGCCATGAGAAGGAGGTGTGGTGGTGTTGGCGGTAAGCGATGGTCCGAAGGATGAAAGCTGGCCGGGCTGGCCGACCGACGTGGCCACAGGCGAGGAGCTGCTGCTGCACTCCATGGGCTGCACTACGTCGGGACGGGTGAGGCGGGGCAGGACGCGGCGCTCCAACCCGACTGTCCCCTCGACCCAAGTAATAGCAGTCAAATACAGGACAAACCAATTTAGCCCAATATACGGGATGTCCCGCCTAATACGGGACAGTTGGCAGGTGCCTTTGGGTCTTCATAGCAGCTGGTGGTTTTGTTAATGAGTTGAGTGAGTTGAAGGAGCTGGCCTGTGGGTAGTTTTTGGGTGGCTCAGGCTTTCTGCCCAACTATTAAATCTTTGTGGTTTCACTCGACAAAAATAGTCTCCTGCAAAGAGAGTTCCTTTGAAGTATAGCTACTGTTCTTCAGTCAGCCAGAACCATTAAAATACATTGGTTATAGAAAGTTGTTGTGTGATTTCTGAGATGTATTGTTGTTTTAGAACTGCATTGTCTTTCATTTGTCCATACATATTTTAATTAAACTGATGGAATGCCATTCTGGTGGATTTATGACCTCATTTGTAATTAAGCTGACTTTTCTAACGGTTTTCTTTTCATTCATGAACAGTTTATAGGAACATTTTGCCACATTAGTTCAGGTAGCTGCATGTTAACCCATATGTTAAATAAACTCCAGGGTCTCCCCAACCATTGTCTGCATCCGGCTGAAGAACGGTCACATCATACTTGAAACATTCCATTTCTTTGTATCAGGTTTCTATAGACCTTTTGCTCAACAGGTCTGGAACAAGAACTTTGCAGAACTATTAGAGGCACAAAATGCAGGAGTAACTCGGCGGATCAGACAGCAGCTTTGGGGAAAGTAGATAGGTGACGTTTCAGTTATGGGTACTTCAGACTTGCTCTGAGTTACTCCAGCATTTTGTCTTTCTTGGTAAAACCAGCATCTGCAGTTACTTGCATGAACTATTAAAGGCATTAAGCTTCTTTGCTGTTCTATTATTTTCCAGCCATCTGACTCATTTCAAGAAACAAACTGGTGAAGGAACTCTAGGCCAGACAACATCTGTCGAGGGAAAGAGATAGTCGACGTGTCTAGTTGACACCCTGCGTCACCACTCTGAGTGCAGTGGGGAGATGGGCAGTATGTAGAGGTGAGATGGGGCTGGCAGATAGGTAGGAGCAGGTATCAGGTTGACTCTATCTGCCCATCATCCCCTTCCTCACCTGGTTCCATCTATCGTCTGCCAGCCCCACTATACCCCTCCCTCCCAGCTCTTTTCACGAGCCCTGGTGAGACCACACCTGGAGTAGTGTGTGCAGTTTTGGTCTCCAAATTTGAGGAAGAACATTCTTGCTATTGAGGGAGTGCAGCGCAGGTTCATGAGGTTAATTCCCAGGATGTCGGGACTGTCATATGTTAAAAGAATGGAGAGACTGGGCTTGTATACACTGGAATTTAGAAGGATGAGAGGGTATCTTATTGAAACATAAGATTATTAAGGGATTGAACAAGCTAGAGGCAGGAAACATGTTCCCGATGTTGGGGGAGTGCAGAACCAGGGGCCACAGTTTAAGAATAAGGGGTAGGCCATTTAGAACGAAGATGAGGATAAACCGTTTCACCCAGAGAGTTGTGAATCTGTGGAATTCTCTGGCTCAGAAGGCAGTGGAGGCCGATTCTCTGGATGCTTTCAAGAGAGAGTTAGATAGAGCTCTTAAAGATAGCAGAGTCGAGGGGTATGTGGAGAAGGCAGGAACGGGGTACTGATTTTGGATGATCAGCCATGATCACAGTGATTGGCGGTGCTGGCTCGAAGGGCCGGATGGCCTACTCCTGCGCCTATTGTCTCCTCTTCACATTCTCAGTCTTGATGCAGATTCTCGTCCCGAAATATCACCAATACCTTTCCCCTCACATACGCTGATCAACCCGTTGAAGTTTCAGAAGTTTGGTTTCTTTGTGCTCCAAGTTCCGGCTCCTTGTTTGTGCTGATTAAGTTTCATGTATACAATTCATCTATTGTTAAGGTTTGGGGTTTGAGTAATTTAAGATGAATTGTTAGTTGCTATCATGATAACGATGGAGGAACTACATACTTAACGTCAGCAGATTATCAGTCATGAACAAACATCAAGTACACCAGAGTCAGTAGTTGTAACATAAAGCATGATATTTTGTGAACTAGAATAAACAAGTATTCTGTATTAATAACGGTATATAAAATAACAAACAAAATGATATAAAATATCAAAGACCTCTCATTCACCTTTGAAGTGCCACCTGTTAAAATTCAATTGATTTATAAGATTCTGCACAAAAGGAACCTTCCCAGCTTAGCTCTTGTTTTTACAGAGCTTCAGAAGTGGTTGGCATGGTCATGCAAGCTACTCGGGTAAACAAACAATCTCTGCAAAATATAATTGGAACGCATAATTCAGGAGAATTAGGAATGGGAATGAAAAAAGCTGTGGGTTTAAAGTTGCGATTACAACGACATTGTCCTGATAGATTTATCGTTTGGAAGAGGAATTAGTCCTGATCAATAGAGGCAGAAAGGGGAGATCGGTCAGTCTGAAGTTTTGCACTTACCAAGGAAGAGTGAAAATTTCAGCTGTAATTTTTAAAGGCTAAACAGCACATTCCTGTGGAGGTATTATTTCACCTTAGGAGGCGAAAGATGAGATATGTGCTTCCATGTACGGCAGAGAGCTGGATCACGACTAAATCAGTCGTTGGATGCTTCTAGAATCTGTTGCACAAGATAACTGAACTGTGAAAGAAAGGAACAACATGAGGGATTGACACATTAAGGCCCTATTGCCTTCACCTGGAGGGGGGACTCTGCAATCGATGGTCTTTAGTCAAGTCGAGTTTGTTGCCATCTGCACAAGTATGGAGAGGTATAGGTACAATGCAAATCTTGCTCGCAGCAGCATCACAAGCACATAGACTCAAGACACATAAAAACATAAATTACATAAAACATTTAAAAAAGCCAATGCCAAAAAAATGTTCAAAGGCGTACATCTGCTTCTCGATGGCATCCTTTCAGCCGGTGTTGTGCTCAACCCACACCCCCTGCAGGTGGGGCCCAGGTACTGACACTGTAGCAAGATTCACATCTGTCCCTTCTGTCAGCTATGCACATGAGGGTTGACCAAAAGGCAGCCCTCATCCAAGATTGGGTGGCTTGAAAATGCTGCTCAACTTGGAATCTTGCCTCGATCAAACTGATATAGATTCGGCCTTGTGGCATGGGTATCAGGAGAGGAAGGATGCCCCTCGAGAGGTCCCCTGGTGCGTATGTGAGGTTGAGGATTCAGATGCTTTCAGATGTGTACTTGAGGTGGAGGGTTCGGATGCTGCAGGATCTGGATTGCACCTCACCCCTTTATTGACTGGAGAAGCGACGCGGTGGCGGCAAGGGGCTCACGATGCTCATGATGGATGACAGCTCCACCGTCATTGTCCATCACATCACATGACCCTGTTCTTGCCAGATCTGTCCAGCGAGGACAAGAAGCAGAGTTTGTGGGGGGGACCTAACAAGAATCAGTCAGCAGATGCTGAATGTCTTGGTACTCCACTGTTGATGGTGGAGCTGACTGATGCCCTCCACTAGCTTCCCAGGACTAGGTGGGCTAACTAGAATTCCTCAGGGCTTTTTGGGATGTCCTGGGGATGACTATATGAGGCTCCTAGCAGAAAGTTTGGCCACTGGGGATATGCCCCTCGCCAAAATATGGTGACTGTCCATGTGCGAGCTATATGTGCAAAGAATAATGCACTGTGCAGTACATACTTGATGATAAAGAACCATTCAACCATATTGCATTTTGGGAACTGGGGCAGGACCTTCATAGTGAATAACAAGGCTCTGGGAGTGATGTGGAGCAGACAGATCTAGGAGTGTCGGTGCATAGTTCCTTGAAAGTGGCGTCACAGGTAGACAGGGTAGTCAATTGGTCTTCGTCAGTCAGGGTATTGAGTATAGACGTTGTGTTATAGGGATGTGATGTAATGGTTGTACAAGATGTTGATGAAGGCACATTTGGAGTATTGTGTTCAGTTTTGGTCATCCTGATGTAGGAAAGATGTTGTTAAGCTAGAGAGAGTGCGGACATTTACGAGGAGGTTGCCAGGACTTAATTCCTTGGCGTGCAGGAGTATGAGGGATGGTATAGAAGATCATGAGGGGAATACATAGAGTGGATGCACAGTCTTTTACCCAGAGTAGAGGTATCAAGACTAGCGGATATAGCTTTAAGGTGAGAGGGGAAAGATTTAATAAGAATCTGAGGGGTAACATTTTCACACAGAGGTGGTGGGTATTTGGAATGAGCAGCCAGAGGAGGTAGTAGAAGCAGATATTATAACAACATTTAAAGGACGTTTAGGACTGGACATGAAAGGTTTGAGGGACATGAGCCAAACGCAGGCAGTGGAACTGTAGATGGGGCAGCTTGGTTGGCATGGGCAAGTTGGGCTGAAGGGCCTGTTTCAGTGTCTTGCAAGGGAGCAGTGCAGTTCTAGTTAGATCCAATGTGGTTGGACTACGTACATATGGTGCATCTCAGGCATTTAGCTGCTTCCTGAGAGACTCAGCTAATGAATGACTTTATTAGCAAGCTCTCTGAAAATACATTTTCTGCTTTAGCTTTTAAGTGCCACTCTAGGGATTCTTTTCAATTCCTCTTCAACACCATCCCTAGATTTTGAGACTAATAAATATATCATAACTTAAAGCAGCTCAAAGAGAGGCAGCACAGAAGCAGGCCATTCAGCCACCATATTCATTGTCCGTCCACACTAACCCCATTTGCCCGCAGTAGGGACCAGATCCCTCTTTGTTTTGCTTATTCAAATGAACATTGGCCAGTATAGCACAGAACCAGGCCTTCTGCCCACATGTGTATGTGAAACATGATGTCAAATTAAACAAATCTCATCTACCGACATGTGATCCATATCTGTCCATTCCCTGCATATTCATGTGGCAATCTAAAAGCCTCTTATATGCCACCATTCATTAATGCTTTCACCAACACCACTAGCAGCAGGCTCCAGGCACCCATCACTTTAAGTAAATAACTTGTCCTGCACATCTACTGTAAACTTAGCTCATCTCACATTAAAGCTCTGCCCTCTAGTCTTTGACAATTCCATTCTGGGAAAAGAATTCTGACTCTCTACCTTATCTATGCTTCTCATAATTTTGCACACCTCCTTCTAGTCTCCCCTCAATCTTGACAGGCCAGATAAAATAATCCAAGTTTTTCTAAATCTCCTCCTCTAATATGGGCTGCATCCTGTATAACTCTTCTGTACCCTCTCCAAAGCCTCCACATCCTTCCTGTAATGGGACCAGAACAACACACAATTGTTTCTGTTGTTTGCAAACTTATTAACCAACACATTTACATCCTCGTTGTTTGTCTACCTACCCACCCCCCATACCCTCCCTATTACTAAAACTCTAATTTTGTCCTCTTCCGGTTTGCGTTTTTGTTTAATTTGCGCAAAAACAGTAACCTATATTGCTAGGACATTTTTTCCACCTTGCTCACTGTTCTCTTCTGCAAGTGCAGCAAGTTTTGTTCCGATCGGTGAAATATTAGAAAAGTTATGAAGGTTTAAAACAATCGTGAGATCAGCAGATTGGTCTTCTCACCTGTCAGTCACCATGAAGATAACGCTCCTTCCGGCATCCACGGAGAATAATGCCCCAGAGGCGGGGCTTAGTCCGTAAGCAGCGTGCGGGCAGAGAGCAGCGTGAGCTGGGAGCTGTTAAGTTGAACCAGAAGCTTCTGAGTAAAGTCGGAATGGGAGCGGGAGTTATTGTGTGAGGTTGAAAGCTGAAGGTGCGGGGTAAGCAGAGTGCGAGCTGCGTCTGCTGCGAACACCATCCCTTCCCACACCCCCCTTCCCCCAGCCCCCACACCCCCCTCCCTCTCACTCCCCCCCCCACACACCCCACCCCCACCCCCACGCACCCCCCACCTCCCGCACGCCCCCTCCCACCCCCCCCCCCCCCCCCCCCCCCCCACCCCAGAATTCCAATGTGCCTAGTCACATGTAACAATAAAGTATTCCTATTCCTATTCAATGTAGACAATCTCACATTTTTCCTGATTTTCAGCTCTTCCCCCCCTCGCTTTCTGCAGTTGCAAGTTTCCATGACTCTGAGACCTCGCCATAATCTACAGCATCGTGGGAGCTTATGCCAATGCATTCATTCTCTCAGCAGACACAAGGATGTCGGCCATCAGTCCCAGGGGAATCATCAGCCTTTAGCTCCATTAGTTACTGACTAAAGTGTTTTAACTTCCTCCCTCCCAACAAGAGCTTATCTTTGATAATTAAGTTATCTTCTGTGGCTTTTGTTATGAGAAGGGGCCTGAAAGAATTATTTGAATCTTTGCCATTGTTCAATTTCCTATTGTAAATGTTTACTTAAGTTACCCTCTCAATTTTTATCTACTACCGGAAGATCTAATGTCTGCTTTTAAGTTGTTTGCTGTTTTACTCTAACAAAATCTTTTTTTCTTCTTTATAATATTTTTTACTCATCCTGTTGCTGGTTTCTGCACATTACCCAATATCTTGCCTACCACCAGTCTCTGGACCTCAACCATCCTGTTCCTGTAAGTCAACGCTGGATAATCTGCTGCTCTGGAGAGCAGAAACTCCTCACGCCTGGCAGAGACAGAACAAGTTGGTTGGCGGAGCAGTGATAAGCTGCACAGACCACTCATGATCATGGAACGTGTTAGCCATTTATGAATTCAAAGTGGATTTAGTGACCACACTATTAATGTGCAGGGGCAGTGGTCTCTGATCAGGATGGATTTGACCCTCACTGACCCCTGTGCCCCTGAAAACAATCGCCTCCTGCATCCAGATGCAAGAGTGTTGCCTCCCCTGCAGCTGGCCTCCCCATTTCCGGTCACTGTTTGAGCCCAAACTGAAAGATATGAGTCATCTTTACATTGTCTTAAGTTTGAACAGCAATCTGGGGATGGAAGATGCATGTAGTTAACGATGAGATTGGGATAAGAGTGATGTAAATGAGATTCTCTTTAATCATACTTGCAATTACATTTTCAGTCCAGTAGGCAGGGCGGATGCAGGCATGTGAAGACATATGGGAGGATTGGAAGACAAATGGCAACTATTTTAAAGCAAGTCAAGTCAAGTCAAGTCAAGTTTATTTGTCACATACACATACGAGATGTGCAGTGAAATGAAAGTGGCAATGCTCGCGGACTTTTGTGCAAAAGACAAACAACAAAACAACCAAACAAATTATAAACACAATCATAACACACATATTCTTTTACATAATAAATAATGGAAGGAAAAACGTTCAGTAGAGTTAGTCCCGGGGGAGATAGGCGTTTACAGTCCGAATTGCGTCTGGGAAGAAACTCCTTCTCAACCTCTCCGTTCTCACCGCATGGCAACGGAGGCGTTTGCCTGACCGTAGCAGCTGGAACAGTCCGTTGCAGGGGTGGAAGGGGTCTCCCATGATTTTATTTGCTCTGGAGTTGCACCTCTGTTGCATAGTTCCTATGCAGGGCCCGCGACTGGAGGATGCTGGCGGACATCGGCCGACAACTAGTTTTTCCACCTGAAATTGCTTCCACCAACCTCAGGCCAGACTTGGTGTTCTAGTCCCCTTCACAGAAGACTGCTTACATCATAGAGCTCACAGTTCCATGGGAGAACTCTGTTGAGGAGGCCTATGAGCGTAAGAAGCTGCGCTACGCAGAGCTTGCAGCAGAGGCAACGCAGCGTGGCTGGAACACCAAAGTCTATCCAGTTGAAGTGGGATGCAGAGGATTTGTTGCGTCATCTACAATCAGACCGCTGAAGGAGCTTGGAATCCACGGTCAGGCTCTGCGGAAGACCATAAGATCACTCTCAGAGGCGGCTGAAAGAAGCAGCCGGTGGATTTGGCTCAAGCGGAAAGACCCATGCTGGGCCCCAAGTACCTCAGGGTGAATCATTGGGATGGTTTGACACGGGACACGCGCTGAGGGCTGATCAGGATGATCAGTGTTAAAAGGCCGAAACACCCAGTGATGCAAGGGTACACTACTGATGATGTGTCCTGTGCCCAACTATCCTGAAGGTTACACAGGCCAAGATATACGTATCACCCCCCCGCCCCCCACCGATGTTGAGCGTCTACCACTCTCAACAATCAACGAATGTCGTGAAATGCTCCCCACCTATTGGCACAAGGGACTTTTAACATCTTGTCCTGTGTATTTGATTCCTGCAGGGGGGCGAGTGAAGTTCCCATAGTGCGTTCGGCCGAACGCACTACTCTCTGCAGAGCCTTCTTGTCCTTGGCAGAGCAATTCCCAAACCAGATGGTAATGTTCCCGGACAAGATGCTTTCCACCGCCGCTGCGTAGAAGCACTGGAGGATCCTCGGAGACACTTTGAATTTCCTCAATTGCCTGAGGTGGTAAAGGCGCCGCCTTGCCTTACTCACGAGTGCTGAGGCGTGTGATGCCCATGTTATATCCTCGGAGATGTGGACTCCCAGATATTTAAAACAGTTCACCCTATCCACAGGATCCCCATTTATCCTCAATGGAGTGTACGTCCTCGGATGATGTGCCCTCCTAAAGTCCATGATCAGCTCCTTCGTTTTTTTGATGTTCAAGAGGAGGCTGGTATCCTGGCACCAGAGTGCTAGATCAGCCACCTCCTCCCGGTAGGCCCTCTCATCATTGTCTGAGATCAGGCCCACCACCACAGTGTCATCAGCAAACTTAATTATTGAGTTGGAGCTGAACCTAGCCACACAGTCATGTGTGTACAGGGAGTACAATAGGGGGCTGAGGATGCAACCCTGGGACGATCCTGTGCTCAGGGCGAGGGACTCCGATGTATTCCCTCCCATCTTGACTACCTGGGGCCTGGCGGTGAGAAAGTCCAGGACCCAGGCACACAGGGAGGTGTTGAGCCCAATTCCATTAGCCCTGGAGTAAGGAGTCTGACTGGTCAGCAGATCAAGTTGCAACATTGATTAGCATATGGTGTTGCAGTCACAGAGATGTGGTTGAGAGAAGGGCAGGAGTGGTAACTCAATGTTCCAGCATGCAGAAGGTTCAAGTGTGATATGGAAGGAAATGACAGAGGAGAGGCCATTGCAATGTTGATTAAGAAGACCATCACTGGAGCAATGAGGGAGGATGTTTTAAGTTTAGATTAGTTTAGTTTAGTTTAGTTTAGTTTAGATTAGCTAAGGGACACAGTGTGGAAATAGGCTTTTCGGCCCACCGAGTCCACGGCAACCAGCAACCCATACACTAATTCTATCCTACATACTGGGACAATTTACAGAAGCCAATTAACCTATAAACCTGTACTTCCTTGGAATGTGGGAGGAAACCTGAGCACCTGGAGAAAACCCATGGGGTACCAGGGCAAATATGCAAACTCCGTACAGAGAGCACCCGTGGTCAGGGTTAAATCCAGGTCTCTGGTGCTGTAAGGCAGCAACTCCACCATTGTGCCACGGCACTGGTATAACATTTTGTCATATGGTAGATCTTAGGAATAATAAGAAGGGCCATTACTTTGCTAAGGATAGTCATCCCAACAGTCAATGGGAGATAGAGGAGCAGGTGTGTAGGCAACTCCCAGAGAAGTGGAAGAGCAGTAGCGTTACAGTAGTCAGGGAGTTCAACTTCCCCAATATTAACTTGGATCGCCTCAGTGTGTAAGGAGGCGGAATTTTTAAAGTACATCCAGGAGAACATTTGATTCAGTACATTGATAGTCCTATTGAAGAAAGGGTAGGACTGGAGTTAATGATTGGGAATGCAGCCAGGCACTTAGTTGAAATGTGCGTGGGTGAGCAGTTTGAAACTCTAACTTTCAAGATTGTTGTGGAAAAGGACAAGGATTATAGAATCATATAGAACCTATAGAAGGAATGGGTGATGTTTCGGGTTGAGACCCTTCTTCAGACTGAGCTCAGGTCGAGACCCTTCTTCAGTCTGATGTAAACATTGTACATTGTTTCCCAATTTCGGGATTTCTGCTCAGCCATCGCAAAATCACAGGGCCTGAAATTCATGCCTACCATCGTTCTGGGCTCCTGAACTCTTTCGCTGGCCTGCTCTGTCATACAGTGCCCTCTATAATGTTTGGGACTAAGACCCATCATTTATTTATTTGCCTCTGTACTCCACAATTTGAGATTTGTAATAGGAAAAAAAATCACATGTGGTTAAAGTGCACATTGTCAGATTTTATTAAATGGTATTATTATACATTTTAGTTTCACCATGTAGAAATTACAGCTGTGTTTATACATAGTCCCCCCATTTCAGGGCACCATAATGTTTGGGACACATGGCTTCACAGGTATTTGTAATTGCTCAGGTGTGTTTAAATACTCCTTAAAGCAGGTATAAGAGAGCTCTCAGCACCTAGTCTTTCCTCTGGTCTTTCCATCGCATTTGAAAACTTTTATTGCTGTTTATCAACATGAGGACCAAAGTTGTGCCAATTAAAGTCAAAGAAGCCATTATGAGACTGAGAAACAAGAAAAAAAAACTGTTAGAGACATCAGCCAAACCTTAGGCTTACCAAAATCAACTGAGGAGCATCATTAAGAAGAAAGATAGCACTGGTGAGCTTACTAATAGCAAAGGGACTGGCAGGCCAGGCAAGACCCCCACATCTGATGACAGAAGAATTCTGACGAGAATAAAGAAAAATCCCCAAACACCTGTCCGATGGATCAGAAACACTCTTCAGGAGTCGGGTGTGGATTTGTCAATGACCACTCTCCACAGAAGACTTCATGAACAGAAATACAAAGGCTACACTGCAAGATGCAAACCACTGGTTAGCCACAAAAATAGGATGGCCAGGTTACAGTTTGCCAAGAAGTACTTAAAAGAGCAATCACAGTTCTGGAAAAAGATCTTGTGGACAAATGAGATGAAGATTAACTTGTGTCAGAGTGATGGCAAGAGCAAAGTATGGAGGAGAGAAGAAACTGCCCAAGATCCAAAGCATACCACCTCATCTGTGAAACACGGTGGTGGGGGTGTTTATGGCCTGGGCATGTATGGCTGCTGAAGGTACTGGCTCACTTATCTTCATTGATACAACTGCTAATGGTAGTAGCGTAATGAATTCTGAAGTGTATAGACACATCCTATCTGGTCAAGTTCAAACAAATGCCTCAAAACTCTTTGGCCGGCGGTTCATTCTACAGATAGGCAATGATCGCAAGCATACTGCTAAAACAACAAAGGAGCTTTTCAAAGTTAGAAAATGGTCAATTCTTGAGTGGCCAAGTCAATCACCCGATCTGAATCCAGTTGAGCATGCCTTTTATATGCTGAAGGGAAAATTGAAGGGGACTAGCCCCCAAAACAAACATAAGCTAAAGATGGTTGCAATATCTTTAGCTGGCAGAGCATCACCAGAGAAGACACCCAGCAACTGGTGATGTCCATGAATCCCAGACTTCAAGCAGTCATTGCATGCAAAGGATATGCAACAAAATAATAAATGAAATGTACTTTCAGTTACATGACATTGCTGTGTCCAAAACGTTATGGTACCCTGACATAGGGGCACTATGAGTAAACATTGCTGTAATTTCTACATGGTGAAACCAAAATGTGTAAAAATGGCCTTTATTAAAATCTGACAATGTGCACTTTAACCACATGTGATTATTTTGATTACAAATCTCAAATTGTGGAGTATAGAGGCAAATAAATAAATGATGGGTCTTTGTCCCAAACATTGTGGAGGGCACTGTAACTTCCTCAGAAATGGAGCAGTGAGTTGCCATAACTTTGTTCGTCAGTTTCTGCTGGGTGTTGTTGGCGTCAATCTGTTACAGCACATTGCACATTGACCCGATGAGGAACATCAGCACTGTTTTACATATACTGTTGCTTGTCTTTCTGCGATTGCTTAATTGTCTGCCTAACATGCTATTTCTGTCACATCCAATGTCATAATTAAATTTACTTATCCAATCTGGACTCTCCAAACCTGCTCTCCAGGGTAGACGGAGCAGTTATTTAATTATTTTCCAACCTGTTTCAGTTCCATCTCCAAGATAAGTGGCACTGTAAAATTGGCAATTATTCAAAAACGTTAAAACGTTACTCATCAAATGACACTTCTAAAACTCTTGAGCAAAATTTGATTTTTCTAAATGGCAAGATTTCCCAGAGATCAGAATACTGACAGCAGTTATTAAAGAGCCTTCGTACAACACCATTACAACAAAATGGCCAATCAACATACTCTCCTTAAGTCCTACATTTGAAATAATTAATCACCATTTGAAGGCCAAAGTAATAATATCACAATTTAGAAATTCAAATCCGGTTGGTTTGATATGAATTATTACGTTAGTTCAGGCGTGGGTAGTTGTATAAGTAAACTGATGACGCATTCAATTGGTTATTCAAGTGCTGGAATCCATTAGTAATGCAGATTTTTCTGAGGAATGGCATGTGCTTTTGGTTACAAGGTAGAGGTCTTGGTCACCTCTACCACTCTGAGCTCCACATATTACATTATTTTATTCCTGAGGGCATTCAGAGCCAATTAGAAATTTTGAGCAGGTTCTGTAGCTCCAACATTATTAAAGCTGACCTTGCCCAATTCAGCATCCCAATATCTGCTTTTCATCCACTGACACACTCCCACTGAAACAACAGCTTACGTTCTATTCCATAGCTTAATTGATGCTGACAAGGGAATAAAAATGGTTGGACCGCATCTAGTTGTGTCTCCTCCGCACAGAACACACGAGTGAAGCACTGAGGACAGCAGTTATAGAGGATGCAAAAAGGCCCTTTGGCCCACCCAGCTCATGCTAACCACTATTATTCATATAATTTAGCTTCCCCACATCACTATTAATACTACGTTTAAAAACACAAAACAGTGTGAATTTCCAGTGCAAATTTTTAACTTTGACAGTGAAAAGTTTGAAAACCTTGAATTATAATTTCTTATCTCTGGTATAAGTTATTTATTTGAAAGAATTAAGCCACTTAATTATTGGTCAAGCATTTGAAATTATCAGACTCAGAAGGGGATGTACTCTAAATGCGAGTCGCATACCCCAGGAATATTTCATAATATGGTGTTGTGGAAACTAATCCAAATATCATTCCTAACTTTGGACCTGTTTCCCAGGATGGAAATATCAAATACCAGAGGGCATAGCTTTAAAGGTGAGAGGTGCAAAATTTAATGGAGATGAGCGAGGCAATTTTTTTACCCAGGGGATGATGAGCAAAGATTATAGAGGAGCCTGGAACATACAAACCCACGCTGGTGTTGGTGGTGGTGGAGGCAGATGTGATAGTTGCATTGAAGAGACTTGTATATTGGCACATGGATATGCAGGAAATGGAGGGATATGGATTATGTACAGGCAAATGAGGGTTGCTTTGACATTATGTTCAGTACAGACATTGTGGACTGAAGGGCCTGTCCTTGTGCTGTACTTGTTTTATGTTTTATATCTATGAGAAATGATTATTGTTATAATGATTTCAAATGTGTGATGCAGCAGATAATATAATCTATAATTTTGGCCAATTTTAGGCAATGTTTAGTCGACAAAGATGAAAATCAATTATTGTTTCAGTGATATTTAAAATATGTTTAAGAAAGAACTGCAGATGCTAAAAAAATCGAAGGTAGACAAAAAGCTGGAGAAACTCAGTGCGTGAGGCAGCATCTATCAATCAATTTTAAGCAATGTTTGATAAATATGAAAGCAGGCATACGTTGTTATTAGAGTGATCAATAAATAGAGGTTTGTACGACGATGTGTATTATTATTACAGCGAACAAAATAAAATGTATGCATGAAGCAAAAACGTAGCCAGCGCTTTTTGTCTTGTTTATGGAGAGTTTGTCTGGAACATGTTATACCCTTTTGAGCCAGCAGTGATGGGCATGAATTGGCCCTTTCATTAGATTCCCAGGATCTGAAAAATGACATTCTTCAACCCAATTTACAGCCTTTATTTGTGTACGATGATTCCCTGTGGGTAAGTTGAAATTTTGTTTTTGTTTATTAATCTGCAGAGTACCAAGTCGCAGATAGACGACATAAGGTGGAGTAACTCAGCAGGCCGGGCCAGGCAGCAGCTCTGGAGAGAAGGAATAGGTGATGTTTTGGGTCGAGACCCTTCATGTCCTTTTCTCCAGAGATGCTGTCTGTCCCGCTGAGTTACTCTGGCTTTTTCCTCTCTCCTCGTGGGTTTAAACCAGCATCTCCAGTTCCTTCCCTCATGCTTCAACACTACAGGAGAGCCCGGTGTGGGGACTCGACCCAGTCGAGGGACGGCCGCTTCTTGCTCAGGCTTCAGGAAGCCGGTACAATGGAGAGGTACGGGGCTGCCATGGTCCTTGGAGCACTCGGGAATGCCATGGGCTATTATAACGTTACGGGTCACGGATGCAACAAAGCTGGATTCAAGCTGACCAAGTCTGATTTATCAGCAGAGATAGACATCTGCCTGCCCGCTGAGTTAAAGAGTTCCCACGGTAGACTCATGATACACTAAGGTAAACGCACGGGCCACTACGTTCCTACAACGAGTTAAAATGTTTCAATTCTTAACCACAAGAGTAAATTTGACTGGTGGAAAACTTTAAACATGTTTGATTTTTTTCAAGAGTTGACAAGTTTCACGGGTACCTGCCGTTAGTGCCACGAGTCTCTAAGTTGTGTCCACGAGTTCTGACGTTACAGCTACGTTAATCGTACGTTATTACCACGAGTTTTAACTTGGGGTACCTCGTGTGTCAACTCGCACAGTGAGACAGGGGTTTTACTGATCAGAGGACTGATATGTCACTTGTGATCAGGTAATACAATCTATTAAGTCCTCTTTACTTAATCCAAAAACAGTGCTCATCTACAACACCGATAACAAGTTCTGCACGCATCCGCACACACTAAGTATGCATGAGAACACTTCCGGTTGACTGATATTGAAAGAGGAACATCTTGGGGAGTTGTGGGTGGGCAAACATAACCCACATGCTTACAATCAATGCTTAGTCCATTAGTAGAATTGTCTCCGCCCATGCAGCCTGCTCAGGATTTGCTGTACAGAGGCCCAGACCACAATCTTGTTCAGTTTAGTTTAGAGATACAGCGCGGAAACAGGCTCTTCGGCCCACCGAGTCCGTGCCGACCTGTGATCCCTGAATATTAACACTATCCTACACACCTAGGGACAATTTACAATTATACCAAGCCAATTAACCTACAAACCTGTATGTCTTTGGAGTGTGGGAAGGAACTGGAGATCCCGGGGAAAACCCATGTAGGCCACGTAGGGGAACATACAAACTCTGTACAGACAGTACCTGTAGTCAGGATCGAACCTGGATCTCTGGCGCTGTAGGGCAGCATTTCTCCCGATGCACCACCATGGCATCAATAAGACTAATTTGAAAAAGTTACTTCCAAGTTACGACCAGCACCAGGGGATCACACATCACTGCTACTTCACCTTCAAGATGTCTATGGCTCCAGCCTTCATTCTCACTTTAGGAAATCGGACCGCCTGACTGTGCTTTTTCTTCTTGCGTATAGGCTGAAGACCACAGCTTCTACAATGAGGATTGCACAGAGTTGGTCAGGGTGGCAGAGGAGCAATTTCAGGGGTGTTTTATGTCAGTAAACAAGAACTCTGCAATGGACATGAATGAATATATCACGGTTGTTAACTTTATAAGGAAATATGTGGTAGGGTGCGTTCCCTAACCAGAAGTGTTGAATGAACTAGGAGATCAGCAATCTATTGAGGGCCAGATCCCAGACATTCAAGTCTGCCAATACTGGGTCAAATAAGAAGTCCAGGTACAAACTCAATAAGGCTGTCAGGCAAGTGAAGAGAAGCTTGCAGTTTAAAGTGGAGGATCAGACATTTGGTCTCAGGTGGAGGATCATTTGACAGCTGTGGCAGGGCTAAGACACCAATTACTTCCTACAAGGTAAATGTAAGTATTCGCTCAATTAACGTAATATTTTGTTCCCGGAAGACCGGTCTGGGTCACAACACATTAGCAAAGGAAGCTCATAAACGCCTCTACTTCCTTTGAGAGTTCGAAAGATTCTCTATGTCGCCAAATACTATTGAATCTCTACAAGTCACCAATAGAGAGCACACTGACTTGTTACATCACAGTTCAGTAACTTGAATGCTCAGGAATGAAGGAGACTTGCAAAAAGTGATAGATATTGTCCAGTCCTAGATCTGGTCATAGATCTGACCCCAGAGACACCCCGAGATCCCAGAGACACATGTTCTATTCTGACCTCGGGTGCTGTTTGTGTGGAGGTTGCACATTCTCCCTGTGACTGTGTGGATTTCCTCTGGTTTCCTCCCGTTCCCCAAAGACAAGCAGATTTGTAGGTTAGTTGGCCTCCATAAATTGCCCCCTAGTATGTAGAAAGTGGGATAACAGAACTAGTGAGAATGGGTGATGAATGGTCAGCGTGGATTTGGTGGGCAAAAGGGCCTGTATCCATGCTGTATTTCCAAACTAAAGCAACTCACCTAGGTCTTCCTGGTTACCACCTAGTTTCTTAATGTACAAAAATTATATATTTTTCAATTCATTCAACCACAGAGAATAACTTCACATTCTCCAGCAGTAATCTGCCTCTCCTATATTTTTGTTTATCTGTTTGTAGATCAGTCAATTTGATTCATTGAACACAAATTCACATGTATAAACCTAGGTTGACTTTGCCTAACCCTATTATCTTTTGTTCGTACAATTGTAAACACTTTCTTCTCTCTTTTTCAATGTTTGGTCACGTGCTGCTTCCTAACACTCTCAAACCTTGGGCAGGCTATTATTGTTGATAACATTAACCTTAGGTTAAGCTCTAATACTACCCTTATCTGTAGTGTGATATTCTTCAGAGGCCATTGATCATTTCCAAGCACTTCAATCTAACTAACCAGTTTACACCCCTCACTTAACCCCACCCACCAAACTTTAATAATCGGCATAAAGTTAAACTCTGGCCTGCAGAGATTTTGTTTCCTGTTCAATTCTCTCTGGAATGCTGCCTCTGAGATTGCCGCTCTTCCCAGTAGGCTGTTGTCAATCAGTTGGGATTCATCCTTGAAAGATACAAGCAGCTAGTTACTTAAATTGTATATAATCATTATTTAGGTGCTGAATTAGCCAGCTTCTGGTTGGGCTACCAGGCACACCTATTGCATTGGTGAAAAGTTACTGGTGAAACCACATGTGCTATCCACTACAAAGTGAGGTCAATTCCAGTTTTTGCCCCTTTCCCCCAAAATAAAGCTTAAAACTTTAATTTATTGTAGCAGTTGCAAAATGACAAATATGTTCATAAATTGGACACTATATTTCAGATATCCTTTTTAATGATGTACTGTCAGCTAGCATTTGAATCCCTGTTTTTAATCTGTTTTCAATAGCATGGCTGATGCTTATATATTGAAGCAATGCAAGTACAATGCCATTTTGAAAATAACTTCCAAATCATGCTTTAAAAGTATTCCAACGTAAGCTCTTGTGCTTGGTCCTGCTCAGTTCCTTCCGTAATTAGTTGTTTGGAGAAATCTTGTTTTTTTTTCCCCATTATTGATTGGTATTGTTAAGATGTGAGCCCACAAGCAGATCAATTGTAATAAACATATCAACACTTAGTTTAATGTGCTGAGAGTAACTCTTAATTGCCCATCTCTTCTTACATGGCACAAAATGAAGTAACGTATCAGGATGTAATGTTTAAGAAGGAACTGCAGGTGCTGGAAAATCGAAGGAAGACAAAAATGCTGGAGAAACTCAGCGGTTGTGGCAGCATCTATGGAGCAAAGGAAATAGGCAATGTTTCAGGCCGAAACCCTTCTTCAGACTGTAATGTAATGTAATGTAATGTCATGTCAGGATGTAATGCTAGGACATCCAATAATGGAGACTTCTGTCTGATACCATTTTAGATTAATTGCTTTATTTTGCAGTCAGACATCCCCTAAAGTAGCTTCCCCAAGTACCTCTGTGTAGAATTTCTGAAGAGTAATCGGAGAAAATTCCAATCTTCATGAAGAAACATGCTGGAAATTCAGAACTGATAAAATGCTAATTAGACGATAGTGTTCACACAATTAACTAGACTGTCGATTTATGGCACGTACTTCTACAGCCAGTTCTTTCTTAAATTTGCCAACTATCAAATGCCCATCTATACTAATCCCATTTACCAGCAATTGGTCCACAAACTTCTACGCCTTAGTGATTCAAGTGCTGATCCAGATACTTAATCACAGAGTTATACGGCACAGAAACAGGCCGTTCAGCTCGACACACATTTATCTCCTCCCGCCTAGATTACTGCAACTCTCTTTACACTGGCATCAGCCAATCTTCCCTGTACTGCCTGCAACTGGTCCAAAACGCCGCAGCGAGACTCCTGACGGGCACCCGAAAAAGGGACCACATCACCCCGATCCTAGCTTCTCTCCACTGGCTCCCTGTGTGGTTCCATATCCATTTCAAGACCCTCCTCTATGGCTACAAAGCCCTCAATGGGCTTGCCCCCTCCTACATTAAAAGTCTTCTCACCCACCACTCCACCTCCAGGTCCCTCAGATCGGTCGACTTGGGGCTGCTGAATATCACGCGGTCTAGGCATAAGCTTAGGGGCGACCGCGCCTTTGCGGTTGCAGCTCCTAGACTGTGGAACAGCATCCCCCTTCCCATCAGAACTGCCCCCTCCATCGACTCCTTTAAGTCAAGACTAAAATCTTATCTATACTCCCAAGCCTTTCCTGACGTCCACTGAGCGAGGGCTATATGTATATATGTATGTAGTTTGTTTGTTTATACTATTCTTATAACAAATGTAAAGCACTTTGGCCAACGAGAGTTGTTTTTTTAAAATGTGCTATATAAATAAATGTGACTTGACTTGACTTGCCCTGCCCTGCCCACAAAGATGCCCCGTTTACATTAGCCTCATCTGTTCACATTTGGCTCGTATCTCTCTAAACCTTTCCTATCCATATACCTGTCCAAATGTCTTTTCAATGTTGTAATAATACCTGCCTCAACTGCCTCCTCTTGTAGCTTGTTCCATACACCCACTACCCTTTCTGTGAAAAGGTTGCCCCTCAGGTTCCTATTAAATCGTTCCTATCTCACCTTAAACCCATCTTCTCTGGTTCTTGATTCCCCTTCTCTGGGTAAGAGACTGCAGATCCACCCTCTCCCCCTCATGATTTTATACACCTCTATAAGATTACTCACCCCCCCCCTCCCCCCCCTCCCCTGGTCCTAGCCTGTCTGACCCTGTAGCTCATGCCCCTAAATTGTGGCAACATCCACATAAATCTTCTCTGCACTCTTTGCAACTTAACAACGTTCCTATAACGATGACCAAATTTGAACACAACACTTCAAATATTGCCTCGTCTTGTACAACAATATCACAGCCACCCAACATCTATACTCAATGCCCTTGCTAATCAAGATCCTGCTTTTGATAATCATCTTCAGTATCTATAATATCACCCACTTTAGTACGATCTACATATTTACTAATCATGGCTTCTACACTCTCGTTCAAATCAGTAATACAAATGCCAAACAACAATGGGCCAAGCACCGATCCTTGATGCAAACCACTAGTCACAGGCCTCCAGTCTGAAAAAAACAACCTTCCACCATCACACCTCTGTTTCATTGGATTCTGCCATGATATTCTCCTTAATCAATAAAGGAGCACCCCCTCTTTTACCCCCACCTCTAACTCTCCTGTAGAACCTGTACCCTGGAACATTAAGCTGCCAGTTCTGTCTCTCTCTTGGCCAGAGTATAGTACTTATCCATGCCCTGAGTTCATCCACCTTACCTGTTAGGCCTCTCGCATTAAAATGAATGCAATGCAATTCAATCCAGCAGTTCCTCCTGGCTCCCTGCTGTGCTCCAACCTATCCTATTCACTGAACTTTCTTTCATCATCTTCCATAAGGACTTCCAGCCTCAGTCCTGACTTGGATCCCACCCCCCTGCCAATCTGGGATAAATCCACTCGTGCAGCACTAGCAAACCAACTTGTCATGATATTGGTTCAGGTGCAACCCATCCCTCTTGTGCAGTTCACCTCTGCCCCAGAATGGATCCCCATGGTCCAAAAATCTGAATTCCTGATCCCTGCACCAACTCCTCAGCCGTGCATTCATTTATCCTATTTTCCTGTTCCTATCATCACTAGCACATGGCAGCAGAGGTAACCCCATGTCCATTGCTCTGAAGGTTCTGCTTTTGAACCTTTTGTCTAATTCCCCATGTTCATTTTGCAGGATCTCTTCCCTTTTCCCATCCATGTCATTTGTGCGGACATGTACACCAACATCTGGCTGCCAACACTCCTCCTTGAGAATATCATGCAGCCATAAGATATCCTGGACCCTGGCACCAGGGAGGAAACAGACCATCTTGGAGTCTCTATTATTGCCTTATAATCTTTCCCTCCCCCACCCAACTAAGAAGTCTCCGATCACTATGGCTCTGCCCAACATTACCCTTCCCCACTGTCCCTCAAAGCAAGGCTCAGTGCAACAGACCTGACTGCTACTCACCTTTAACAACTCCCTTTCCTCATGTCACCCACTTACTCTCTTCCTCTATCTTAGGCATAACTGCCTCACTCTAACCCCTATCTAAGAAGCTCTCATTCTCCCAGATAATCCTAAGGTCATCTCGCTGCTGTTCCAGTTCCAATATTATTCCACTCCAATATTAGTCTTGTACCTGACAGACTATCTCCTGCCCACTTTTTGCCCTCCTGGTTTCCTTCTTAAATGTGCTCAATAAAACACTCTTGACTCCTCCATTCCCGAATCTCCAACTCCTCCAGGGACATTGCTTGACTCCGCTGCCTCTTCCTGTCCCATGTTTCCTTTTTCCTGAACAGAGCCTCAATTTCTCTCATCATCCTTACTTCCACCTGCCTTTTCCTCCGCTCCAACAAGATCCTGCCAGCCCTGTACTCTTGTCAGAGCATTTTAAAAAACATCCCACTTTCTGGTTGTATCTTTGCCTGCAAATAACCTACTCCAATCAACTTGAGCAAAGTTATATCTGTTACTGTCAAATTTGGCCTTGCCCCAATTCAGAATTTTAACTAATGCTCCCCCTGTATTTATCCATAACTATTTTAAAGCTAATAGAACTGTGGTGGTTTGTCCAAAATCTTGCATATGGACACTTCAGTCACTTGCCCTCCCCTAAGAGTAGATCAAGCTTTACCTTGTAAGGCTCTCTACATACTGCCTGAGGAAACTTTCCTGAACACATTTGACAAATTCCACCCCGTCTAAGCCCTTAGCACTATGGCAGCTCCTGTTTATAATGGGAAAGTTAAAATCCCTTGCTATGATAATCCTATTAGTATTGCAGCTGCCTACAATCTCCTGGCATATTTGTCCTTGTAATTCCCATTGAATATTTGGGGGCCCATAGTAGGCTCCCAACAAGGTGATCATCCTTTTTAAAATTCTTTAGTTGCACCCACATAGCCTCACTGGATGAGCCATCAGTAATGTCATCTCTGACTACTGTTGTGACATTCTCCTTAATTAATAAAGCAACACCTCCTCCTCTTCTACCCACACTTCTATCTTGCCTGTAGCACCTTTACCCTGAAACGTTAAGCTTCCAGTCCTGTCCTTCTCTTAGCCAGCTTTCTGTAATGGCTACAGTCCAAGGCGTGCGTACTATGGGAACCATGGGAAGAACCGAGCTGTTGTTCCATTTTGTCTTAAACATGGGCGGCACTTATTTCTGTTGGAATCGAACTTGACTCCAGTGAAGTTGCCTTTCTGTGCTAGGCTAAACAAGTCAGGTTCAAGGTGCCCACTAGGTCAACAACTTGAACATCTGCATGTCTTGCTTATGATGGAAAAATTACAGGATGCTCTAACACAATTGTTAACCTTGTGAACAAGTGTACTTGACTGACCTTACATCGATGCTTTCAAAAATGACATAAAAATGCTGCATGCTATGAATCTGTAGAAAAGTCGTTTGCTTGACAGTTCTCCATGTCTGACAAGTTATTGCGGATATAGAGGAAGTTAACAGTCATTCATGTCTCGTGTAAATTGCTCTGACAGCACCTCTCTACGCTCCGAGTTAATCCGCTTTGCCCATCAGGCCCCTCACATTAAAATAAATGCATTCATTTCTGCAGTCCCTCCACACTCCCTGCTGTGCTTCTGCTTATCCTATCCACTGTACTTTATTTCATCACCTCCAAACTGACTTCCAACCTCTCTTCTGCCTGACTCCTGCATTGTATCCCCCCCCCCCCCCCCCCCCCCCCCCCCCCCCCCCCCCCCCCCCCCCCCAATAGACTCTTGACTTGTCCTTGAGAATGTTGTGCAGCCAGTCACCCTGAGACATCCTGGGTCTATCACCCTAACTAACATGTCTCCTACCACTATGGTTCTGCATGAAGAGGTGACGGGGAAGGGGTGAGGCAAGAACGGGCAGTTTTCGATGGATTGAGGTGTGGGAGGGTTGTTTGGCAGATGAAACAGACAGAGGGAAGATGGCTGGAGATGACAAAAGGGACCAGATGGTGGATTCCGATTTGGAATGAAGATGAGGAGCGAAATGTAGAACGAGAGGGAGGGATGGTGGGTGGAATGGATCAAAGGGGGAGTGTTGGTTGGCATGGGGAGAAGGATTATCTGCATTAGCTGTTTACCCTGAGTATTTCTGGAATGATATACTAGAGAAAGTGGCTTCAAGTGGTTAAATCAAAGTCTTACATTTTCTCACGATCTGAAGAGCATATGTGCAATAATTATATGCTGTCAGTTTACTTTTATGTACCATTTACACGTTGTTTTGAAAGATTATCCAAAATTAGGATGAGTAGACAGTGTGCTGAGCAGACTCTCCGCATCTGCATCTGGTGATATTACTTTTCTGGGTGGAGCTAGTGCGGGGCAATTAGACAAGCTAGGACAAAAGCTTGATTCAGCAAAGAAAATGCATTCCCTTGCAGGCAGTTGTTTGCATCACCCACGTTTTCTGTCTTGCCTGAGTTCCAAGGGCAGCTTTCTTGCCAGCAGAGTAAAACCTCCTGTCCGCATCCCTTCCGTGCCTTCTCCTTCTGAATGGTGGAAAACACTAAAAAACCACTAATGGTTTGGCCACTCGGCCCATTGACTCCATGCTGACCAATGAACACCCATCCATATTGGGGGCCAAACACGGAAAGCCAGTCAGCCCATCGGATCCACAACAGTTCCCATCAATCCCATTCATCCTCTCCATGTTTTCCTTGAGCCCTAGAACATACTTCCTCCCATAAACCCAGCAACTCCCCATCTATTTTGCCATTCACTGACCCCCAGGGGCTAATTAACCTACGAGCATAGCTTTGTGATGTGGAAGAGACCTGAGCATCTGGGGAAACCCACACTGTCACGTGGGAGAATGTGCACTGAGTTACTCCAGCACCTTATGTCTTTTAGACATTTTTACTCCAGTAAATGCAATGTTGAAAAAGTCTGAGCAGAAATTGCAGGAAGACAGATCAAAACATCCCAACTGTTCAGGCACCAAATTATATTATTGCAATTTGAACATTGTTATGTGGCTTCAAGTGGGATCTTCAATTAAGACATTTGAAGGCATGCACCAGTCCAATGAACAAATTTGGTTGTCCAATTGAAAATGGAAAGCTTGTGTCAGTCCAAGAGGAAGGTTCTTCAGATGCCAGTGTTAAATAAGCAGTTCAACTGAGGCTGTGACATCAATGAATGAACACCTTGATTTAACCGGAGACAATTTCCACAAATATCAATGTGAAAACAATCAGATATGATGTTTGTTGAAGTTGCCAAAAAGCAGAGACGACCACAGACTGGATGGTGTCAACCTGAGGGAACCTGAGGAACTTTGCATTTCCTCAGTGAGAACGAAGGGGCCAGCTGAGAGTTCGTTGTTCCAGCCCTTGATGAGACCCTCTGACCCAGGGTGAAGTCCTGTGTCAGACCCAGCCAAAACAGACCCAAGTCAATTGTGTCCTTTACAAAATGTGGATAAACCTTTAATTCAGTTTCTTCATGAGGGAGAAAAGAACCATGAGTACACGCGTGTTAGAACATAGAACAGTACAGCACAAGAACAGACCCTTTGGCCCTCAATGTTTGTGCCAAACATGATGCCAAGTTAAATTGATCTCATCTCAGGTTCAGATTCAATTTTAATTGTCATTGTCAGTGTACAGTACAGTACAGTACAGAGACAACGAAATCCACTATCGTATCTGCCTCCATCAACACCCCCGACAATACATTCCAGCCCCCACCCCTTTTTGTGTAACAACAACTATATCTCCGTTAAATTTGCCCTCTCTCACTTTATAGCTATACCCTCTAGGTATTTTCTACCCTGGGAAAAGGTTCTGACTGTCACCCTATGTCACCCTCTATGCCTCTCATAATTGTATATACTTATATTAAGTCTCCTCTAAACCTCTGACATTTTAGAGAAAACAAACCAAGTCTAACCAACCTTTCACTTTGCTGAAACCCTCTAAACCAGGCAGCATTCTTGTAAACCTCCTATAGAAACATAGAAACATAGAAAATAGGTGCAGGAGTAGGCCATTCGGCCCTTCGAGCCTGCACTGCCATTCAATATGATCATGGCTGATCATCCAACTCAGTATCCCGTACCTGCCTTCTCTCCATACCCCCTGATCCCCTTAGCCACAAGGGCCACATCTAACTCCTTCTTAAATATAGCCAATGAACTGGCCTCAACTACCTTCTGTGGCAGAGAGTTCCAGAGATTCACCACTCTCTGTGTGAAAAATGTTTTTCTCATCTCGGTCCTAAAGGATTTCCCCCTTATCCTTAAGCTGTGGCCCCTAGAGCATGAAAGAAAGCTTGTGGGGAATATAAAAACTGACTGTAAAAGTTTCTAAAGGTATGTAAAAAGGAAAAGATTAGTGAAGACGAATGTAGGTCCCTAACAGTCAGAGACAGGCGAATTTATATTGGGAAACAAGGAAATGGCAGAACAGTTAAACAAGTACTTTGGTGATCATTTTTCAATGTTCTCTCGACTCTGGATCATTATCTGTGGGGTTCTGTTCCAGGAGCACGGGACTGGGTTTAGCCAGTCTCAACAAAATGGGCCAAATGGATGTTGCTACTGGATGCTGGATGCTATGGGAGGTGATTCTTTAATATGGGAACCGTGAACAGGGAATATGACCTCTGAATAAGGGTTGACTGGGTGGTTTTGAGATTTTGGAATTCTTCTGAGTGCTTTAATGTTTGAGTCAATGAATATGCTGAGAGGTGAGGTCTCTGCCACAGAAGGCAGTGGTGGCCAAATCGCTGGTTGTTTTCAAGAGAGAGTTAGATATAGCTCTTCGGGCTAACGGACTTTTTATCTGCAAAACGACCCATTTTTATGGAAGAGTGAAAGAGTGAAACATAGTTCTCGTAAACATAGTTAAAGAGAGACTGTATTACTAAGGTGCTACTGACAACAGCATTGAAGTGGTTGCACTGGGAAAGAGACACAGTTGGCAACAGCTTTAGAAATGGTGGGGAGAGAAATGAAGCAGGTATACCAACACTTTTTTTCCCCCATTTTTGTCTTTTTATTTCTTTGTTTTTCCTATTTCTTTTACTTACTCACTCTTCGACTTCACTCATTTGGTAGTTTAGGGGTTCTATTCTTACACATTCACCTTTTCTTTCATTTTCTTTCTTTCTTGCTCTTTCTCTCTTTTTCTATTTCATCTTTGCTAAAATTAAAATTGAAGCTGTACAATAAATGTATTATGTCATATGCCGTGGTTTATACTTTTGTACACTGCTTCTAATTTTAATTTTTTTTTACAAAGAAAGAAATGTCACAGTCATACAACATGAAAACAGGCACTTTGGCCCAACTTTCCCATGCCGACCAAGATGCCCTACCTACACTAGTCCCACTTGCCTGTGTTTGGCAAATATTCCTATTGACCATTCCTACCAATATACCTGTTCAAATGTCTTTTAAATGTTGTTATAGCACCTGCCTCAAATACCTCATTTGACAGCTCGTTCCATATACCCACCACGCTCTGTACAGAAAAAGATCCCCCCTTAGGTTTCTATTAAATCTTTCTCCTCTCACCTTAAACCTACGTCCTCTCGTTTTTGATCCCCCTGCACTAGGTAACAAACACTCTGTGCATCTACCGTATCTATTCCCCTTATGATCCTTACACCTCCATAATATCACCCCTCATCCTCCTGTTCTCCAAATAATAAAGCTTTAGCCTGCCCAACCCCCCCCTGTAACTCAAGACCTGGGAATGTCTTTGTAAATCTTCTCTGCACTCTTTCCAACTTAACAACATCGGCAAGCAACTGTTAAACTCAATTTCTTTGAAAAAATTGTAATGTCAGCCATCTTCAACATTAAGTGCTGATGTAAACACAGAAACAGCAGTAAATATCAAACACATGAAGATATTTATTATTAACACTTAATTGTATGGCTTTCCTAAGGAGGTTGGAGAAGAGGGGAAAGATGTTGATGTCAATAGAAAACATTTGTATATTTAGAAGCTACTTTTGCAATTCACACATATATTGCATTCATTATATTTTGTTCCAGGCAAGGCCACTAAAAGGAGGATACTTATGGGGAAAATTGTTTCCATGGTAACCAAAACAAGATCTTCCTCATAGAGCAGATTGCAGCACTGATATTTTGAATATTATTGCTCTCAAAATACTGGATCCCCAGTAATGCAAAACCATTTACCTTCCAAATTGTGACTAAAATCTTTGATTTTGTTAGTGTCAGGAAGAATTTGAATCGCAAAGGAACATTAGAATTTCTTAGTCTTCATTTATCTGGTGGGTATCACTGGGAAGGACTGTGTTTATTGCCCATCCGTCATGAACTTTACAAAGTGATGGTAAGGTGCCTTCTCGAACCACTGCAATTCTGGTGAAGATTCTCCAACTGTACTGCTGGGGAGGGAGTTCCAGGCCTGGAGGCTAATGATGAAGGTTGTAAGTAATGGAGGTGAGTTTACTTAGAGGGGAACCTGCAGGTGGTGGTATTCCCATTAACTTGCTGCCTTGTCCTTCTTGGTGGGTGAGGTGGGGGATTTGATAGGTTCTGATGGAATAGCCTGAGTGAGTAACTGTTGTGTTTTGTAGATGATACACATGGCAGCCACTGTGCATTAGTGGTGATGAAGTAAGGCTCAGCATAGTGGGTGCAGTGCTGTTAAAGGCTGCTTTGTTGGAGCAAGGGCATTCCATTACATGTCTGACCTGAGTTAGTCAAAAGGATTTGAGTATAAGAGAAGGGAGGTTCTACTGCAGTTGTACAGGGTCTTGGTGAGACCACACCTGGAGTATTGTGTACAGTTTTGGTCTCCTAATCTGAGGAAAGACATTCTTGCCATAGAGGGAGTACAGAGAAGGTTCACCAGACTGATTCCTGGGATGGCAGGACTTTCATATGAAGAAAGACTGGATAGACTCGGTTTGTACATGCTTGAATTTAGAAGATTGAGGGGGGATTTTATAGAAACTTACAAAATTCTTAAGGGGTTGGACAGGCTAGATGCAGGAAGATTATACCCAATGTTGGGGAAGTCCAGAACTAAGGGTCACAGTTTAAGGATAAGAGGGAAGTCTTTTAGGACCGAGATGAGAAAATCATTTTTTACACAGAGAGTGGTGAATCTGTGGAATTCTCTGCCACAGAAGGTAGTTGAGGCCAGTTCATTGGCTATATTTAAGAGGGAGTTGGATGTGGCCCTTGTGGCTAAAGGGATCAGGGGGTATGGAGAGAAGGCAGGGATGGGATACTGAGTTGAATGATCAGCCATGATCATATCGAATGGCGGCGCAGGCTCGAAGGGCCGAATGGCCTACTCCTGCACCAATTTTCTATTTTCTATGTTTCTATGGCGTTTCATACCTGCCCCACCATTCAATAGATCCATGGCTGCTCTGATCTTGGTCGCCACTCATCCCCAGAATCCTTATCGTCTTGTCTAAGTGGTCAAAAAGGTTTTTGGCACATTGGCCTTCATCAGCCAGACTATTGAACATAGAAGTTGGGAGTTCATATTGCAGGTGCATAAGATGTTGGTAAGGCCACATTTACAGTATTATATTCATTTCTGGGCAACCTGTTATAGGAAAGATGTTGTCAAGCTCGAAAGGGTACAGAGAAGATTTACGAGGGTGTTGCCAGGATTGGAGGGTCTGAGTTTGAGTAGGCTGGGACTCTATTCCTTGGAGCACAGGAGGATGGTCTTATAGAGGTGCATAAGATCATGAGAGGAATAGATCGGGTAGATGCACAGTGTCTCTTGCCCAGAGTAGGTGAATCGAGGACCAGAGTTCATAGGTTTAAGGTGAAGGGGAAAAAAATTAACATGAATCTGAGGGGTAATTTTTTAACACAAAGGGTGATGGATGTATGAAACAAGCTGCCAAAGGAGGTAGTTGAGGTAGGGACTATCCCAACATTTAAGACGTAGTTAGACAGGTACATGGATAGGTCAGGTTTGGAGGGATCTGGACCAAATGCTGGCAGGTGAGACTAGTGTAGCTGGGACATGTTGGCCGGTGTAGGCAAGTTGGGCCGAAGGGCCTGGTTCCACACTGTATCACTCCATGACTCTATAACTCCATGACTAGGTTTACGAGAATGATCCCAGGAATGAGTCGATTAACATATGATGAATGTTTGACAGGGCCGAATCTCTACTTGCTGGCGTTTAGATAGATGAGGGGGAACCTCATTGAAATTTACCGAATAGTGAAAGGCTTGGATAAAGTGGATGTGGAGAGGATGTTTCCACTAGTGGGAGAGTCGAGGACAAGAGGTCACAGCCTCAGAATAAAAGGACATTCCTTTAGCAAGGTGATGAGGAGGAATTTCTTTAGACCAAGGCTGTTGAATCTGTGGAATTCATTACCACAGAAGGTTGTGGATGCCAAGTCAATGGTTATGTTTAAGGCAGAGATAGATGGATTCTTGATTAGTATGTGTGTCAGGGGTTATGAGGAGAAGGTACCTGGAGATACAAGTACATAGGTACACAAAAATGTTGGAGAAACTCAGCGGGTGCAGCAGCATCTATGGAGCGAAGGAAATAGGCAACGTTTCAGGACAAAATCCTTCTTCAGACTGATAGGGGGTGGCGGGGAGAAGGAAGGAAAAAGGAGGAGGAGGAGCCCGAGGGCTGAGGGATGGGAGGAGACAGTCCGAGGGCTGAGGAAGGGGAGGAGACAGCAAGGGCTAACAAAATTGGGAGAATTCAATGTTTATGCCCGCAGGATGCAGACTCCCTAAGCGGAATATGAGGTGCTGTTCCTCCAATTTCTGGTGTTGCTCACTCTGGCAATGGAGGAGACCCAGTACAGCATCTATGGAGTGAAGAAAATAGGCAACGTTTTGGGCCGAAAACCTTCTTCAGACTGATGTGGGGGAAGGAGAAGAAAGGAGAAAGGTAGAGAAGAACCCCGAGGGCTGAGGGAGAGCTGAGAAGGGGAGGAGACAGCAAGGGCTACCGGAGAATGGAGAAGTCAATGTTTATGCCGCTAGGGTGCAAACTGCCCAGGCGGAATATGAGGTGCTGCTCCTCCAATTTCCGGTGGTGCTCACTCTGAACAAGGAGGAGGCCCAGGACAGAAAGGTCGGATTCGAAATGGGAGGGGGAGTTGAAGTGCTGAGCCACCGGGAGGTCAGGTAGGTTCTTGCGGACCGAGCGGAGGTGTTCGGCGAAACGATCGCCCAACCTCCGCTTAGTCTCACTGATGTAGATCAGCTGACATCTAGAGCAGTGGATGAGGTTGGAGGAGATACAGGTGAACCTCTGTCGCACCTGGAACGACTGCTTGGGTCCTTGAATGGAGTCGAGGGGGGAGGTAAAGGGACAGGTGTTGCATTTCTTGCGGTTGCAACGGAAAGTGCCCGGGAAGGGGGTGGTACGGGAGGGAAGGGAAGAATTGACAAGGGAGTTGAGGAGGGAGCGGTCTTTGCGGAAGGCAGACATGGGGGGGAGATGGGAAGATGTGGCGAGTGGTGGGGTCACGTTGGCGGTGGCGAAACTGACGGAGGATTACTTGTTGTATGTGACGGCTGGTGGGGTGAAAGGTGAGGACTAGGGGGACTCTGCCCTTGTTGCGATGACTAGGGGGACTCTGCCCTTGTTGCGATACAAGTACACAGTTCTCTGAAAGTGGTGACATAGATTGTTGAAGAGGCATTTGCTATGCTTGCCTTTATTGGCATCGGTTTAGCTCACCGAGTTACAATTGTACACATTGTCAATAAGGCTGCAGCTGGAGCATAGTGTGCAGTTCTAGTTGTCATGCTATAGGAAGGTTGCGATTACAATTGAGTGGGTGCAGAAAAGAGTCACTAGAGTGGAGGGCAAGAGTTATAACGAGAGATTGGATTTATCCACCAGTTCTTCAAGAGCCCCAACACCATCTCCTTCTTGATCTCAAATTGTGTCTTCCCATTGTGTTAGTATTCCCCACATTGATTTCACTGTCACCACCTATATCCACCTACTTGCCAAACGTTGCCTCACCCCTCCCTCTCTTTACCAGTTTTTCTCCTTCCTTTTCCATCACTGAAGAAAGGTGCCACCTGAAACATTCTCTGTCCATTTCTCTCCATAGATGTTGCCAGACTCGCTGAGTTCCTCCAACGTTTTTTTTTTGCTCAAGATTTCACCATCTGCAGTCTCCTATTTCTCTTTTGCAGTTTTAGATTTCGTATTTTGCTTGTGACTTCCTTTGCTGCCTGATCTGTTAATAAGTCTCTAGCATGAGTTTAGATTGAGTAATGGTTAGAATTAACTATTACTTCTTCATTATTAACCCATGGGTTCTTTGATAGACACAAAATGCTGGAGCATCTCAGCGGGACAGGCAGCATCTTGAGAGAGAAGGAACGAGTGAGGTTTCAGGTTGAAGGGTCTCGACCTGAAATGTCATCCATTCCTTCTTTTCAGAGATGTTGCCTGTCCTGCTAAGTTTCAATGCAAACCAGCATCTGCAGTTCCTTCCTACACATAGTTTCTATGATCAGACTTCAGTTATCCGGCCTATTGCCTGGTTAAAGTAATGTACTTCTTCTTCTTGCGTATGACGTGCACAGCCTAAAGTTGTAAGACAACTTGTTCTGTTTGATCTTCTGTTTGTGCACGCCAGGTTGATTGCATTCATCAAAACAGGGTGGACCACGTGAAGGTTGCAGTCTCCCACCCCAGTAATGTACTGAAATGCAGTTAAAAATAAAGCAACTCTGTCCAGTAAAGACATGGAAGTCTGAGCAGAATAACTGCTTCCTGCTAATGAGAAATATAGCCAACTAGCTGGTTAATTCAACTATTTCCTATTGGCTTTCTGTAGTTGTGTATTTATCAAGAATATTTTAATCCAATTTACACATGCTGAAAGATGATAAATACATTCATCAGTCAGTAAAATGGAAGGAGCTCTGTCAGAGGATGAAAGGGAGATGTGTGGCATGTTATTTATGTATCAGTGCTCTGTATCACCATTGATCTTTCTGTGCCGGCCTTTTCCTTTATCTATTTTTTAAATAATAATGGGAACTTTATCCTGAACCTGGCTATTAACAACTAATTGAATTTCAGAACAGCTCTGGCTGTACAGCTACCCTGCTTATTAAGAAACCTCCTGTGGTTCCACTTCGTTAATGTAAATCTGTTCGATGTACCTGCTGCTGCCTGTTTTCATCACTGTGCACCCACGTGAATCTACTCCTGCCAGCTCCCCTCCATGTACCCGCTGGTGTGCCCTCCTCTTCTGCCAGTATTCCTCACCACGTACACACTGGGGTGCACCTCACTGATGATGTGCCTATTCCTGTACTTTGCACCACCTCCATGGGTTGAGCATTGTCTTGCAAGTGATGTAGAAAGTGGTCTGACAGGAGCAGATGGTCTAATTTCCATTCGAGTTACCTGTCACCACAGCAGATGAATGACCTTGGATATGCAGAGTTCCACTTCTTATTGGACACTTTAATAATCCAATAACAATATATTTTTTTAAATATGGAATGTACTTATTGTTACAAGCAGATATAAATGGTCATGAAACCTTCTTCTGTAAAAGTTTGGAATCTTGAGTAAACCTTTTACATTGTTTTCCCGATATTGCTGTCATCAGCCTTCTCACACATTCTCACCACTTTCTTGTGGGGATTCTCTGTGTCTTACAGATTCCTCTGCTCAGTATCATGCTGATCTTTCTAATATCTTTCTTTTATACACTGATTATTTTCTATACGGTATATAACGCTGTTGGCAATGAAATACATCATCTGTCATTTCCTCTACAAACAATAGTTACTCATTGCATGTGTATCACTATTCATCTTCTTGTCGCGCAAGGAAAACAGAAGATATATTTATCTTTGCTCTTTCCCCACTGCACGGATCTCTTTCAGTGAGCGAGGTGTCAGCAGCTGGAGATGCAGGTGCTCCATTCTTTGTCACTGTTTCATAATGTTGGCAAGACTTGAGAGGAATAACATGAAAACATATTTCTTATCTCATTATAATGCTCAGTCATTTTGACAAAATGGAGTATGAGGTTTGTTTTATGAATACCTTCTAAAAATATTTATGAAAATTGATGTACAGATAAACAATCCAGAGCACATTTTGCAGCCATTCATATCAAGACCACTCTAGCACTGAAGAGTGATTTATGTTCAGAGATTCAGTGTGGAAATGGCTCTATAGTACAGAAGTGGTCTTTTTGACCTACCATGTTCATACCAACCATTAAATCCTGCCTGTACTGATCCCATACCTCAGCACTTGGTCCGTAACCCATCAAGTCTTAATGATTCAAGTTCTGGTCCAGATACTTAATAAATGTATCTTCACCATCATCTCGGGCAGTGAGTTCTAGATGATTCAAGAGCTTTATGACTATGGAATAAGCATCGAGATGATCAGTAAGCGCCTATTTCCATGCTGTATCTCTAAACACTAAGGTAAATATATTTCAGCCTGGACTCCAGTAATTTCTTCTCTCATTTCTCAGTGTCCTTGGATATATCTGATCATGCCTGGGAGATTAATCTACTTTCAAATGTATTAGGACATCCCACACCTCCTGGACCGTAATGCAGACTTTCAAGACATCTCCTTTAATGAGCTATTATCATTATCGCAACGGTGGGCCATCCTTAACCTACGCCATGAGTGTGAGGATGTGGGACCAACTTCAGAACTAGGGAGAGAGTGAGGGAGAATGATAGGAGAGTGAGTGGGGGAGAGGTGGCGAGAGAGTGAAAGGGACAGGAGAGAAGGAAATAAGTGGAGAGAAGGAAAGTTGGAGGGAAGGAGGGGGAAGGAAGTGGATGGAGATGGAAGGAGACAGGGAGGGAGCGTGCAAGGTAGGGAGAGTGGGGATAGAAAGGGGAGAAGGAGGAGAACGAAAGAGGGAAGAGAGGAGATGGGATAGGGAGACAAGGGCATTAAGAGAGAGCAGGAAGTGGAGAAAAAGGAGTTGTGTACAGAGAGGGAGATGGTTAAATGGAGAGAGATAGAATGTTGAAGGGAGAGAAGGAGAGAAGCGAGAGAAAAAAGAGATATGGAGAAAGGTGGAGAAGGAAAGAGAGTGGGTTAGGCGGGGATAGAGAGCTGAGGGGAGACAGCTGGAGGGACAGAGTGAGAATGAAGAGTTGGTCGAATGATGTAGAAAATGCATCTTTTGAGGCCTTTCATACCGGGATGTCCCAGGGTTCTTTAGATGAGGAAGGGTTTGTGAAGTGCTGACACTGTGGGGATGTAGGAAAAAACAGCACCCAATCTGCAAATCCCAAGGCCCTACAACCAGCATGGGACAATGACAGGTCACCTATTTTAGTATTGGTCACATGATAGTCTTGCCTGATCTAACCTTCCAGAGGAGCCTACTTTGCAGAAGCTAACCGTGCCCTCAGTTCATCTACCTTACCTGCCAGGCATCTTGCATTGAAAAAATGGCAATTTAAGCCAACAGTCCTTCCTTGCTCCTTGCCATGCACCTGCCTAACCTGTCAACTAAACTTGCGTTCTGTACTGATTTCCAGCCTCACATCTATCTCACTTCTGTATTGGATCACATCCTCTTACCAATCTAGTTTAAACCCTCCCGAGTAGCACACGCAAACCTGCCTGCTAGGATATCGGTTCCCCTCCAAATGCATTCCGTTCCTCTTGTACAGGTCACTTCTGCCAAGAAGAGATCCTAATGAGCTAATAATCTAAACCCCTGCCTCCTGCACCACCCCTCAGTCATGCATTCACCTTTCCTATCTTTCTGTTCTCACCCTCACTAGCACGTGGCACCAGGAGCATCCTGAGTTTACTAACCTTGAGGTTCTGCTTTTGGACATTTTGCCTAACTCACTATTCACTCTGCAGGACCTCATCCCTTTTCCAACCTATGGCATTTGGTCCAACATACAAGATGACCTGCTGTTTATCCTCCTCCTTGAGAATATTCTGCGGCCAAACTGAGACATCCTGGACCCTGGCACGGTCCTGGATTCTTGTTTGCTGCCACAGACTCTCCTGTCTGTCCCCCAAGCTAATGAGTCTCCAATCACTGATGCTCTCCCTGACTTCACCTTTGCGTAATGTGCCTCAGATCTGACTGCTACTGCTGCTGCTGCTGCTGCTGCTCTCTCTTGCCATGTCACACCCCCATGCCCCCTGCGGTATCCAAAGAGGCATTCCTGTTGTTGTGGGGAATGGCCAGGGATTCCTGCACTGGCTGGCTACTCCATTTCTTGGTGGTCACCCATCTACTTTCTGGCAGCACCCTTGTTGTGAGCACCTCACAATAACTATGACATCTTCAATCTCCCGAATGATCCTGAGGTTGACAAGCTGCTGCTCCTGTTCACTAATGCGGTCTGTAAGGAGTTGCAGCTGGACGCACCTCCCACAGGTACACTCAGGGACACTGGGAGTCTCCCTGACTTCCCACATCCTGTAGGAGCAGCCTACCATTGCCCTGACTGCCATCTCTATTGTTCTAGTCAAAGGAAGATATATGAAAGATAGAAAAACACAGACCGTACCTTATCCTGCCATCGCCCTCTATGCCAAAGACTCGAGCTAGAGACTTGCGTTTACCCTCCACAAGGCATGTGCGCCTCCACATGGCCTCACCCAAAACAACAACTCTGCTAGTGTTTACCTTCCTCTTGTACACCCACTAGGAGCAGTCACTCCAAGATGCCAAGTGCTTTCAGCTTCTCCAATTGAAACTCACCTACGCTCATTAAGTGGAAACGCTGAAGAGGAAATGGTTAACAGCATCATTCACTGTCAATGATCTAGGTACTCCTAGATCCCTCTGTTACACAATGCTCCCCAAAGCCCTGCCAATCACTTGGAAGGTCCTGCCCTGATTTGACTTCCCAAAGTATAACACCTTGCATTTATCTGTATTAAATTCCGTTCACCATTCCTCAACCCACCTGTCCAACTGATCAAGATCCTGCTGCCATTTTTGATAACTATTGTCGCTATGTACGATGCCACCCACTTTCATGTCATCTGTAAACTTCCTAATCGTGCCTTCCCTTGTACATTCTCATCCAAATTGTTGATATAAACCAACAGCAATGCTCCCTGAGGCATACCACTAGACATCGGCTTCCATTCTGAAAAACCACCACACACCATTACACTAAGTTTCCTCGTGTCGTGTTGCATCACAGCTTGGTTTGGGAACGGCTTTGTGCAGGACTGCAAGAAATTGAAGAGAGTTGTGGATGTAGCCCAGTCCATCAGAAAGACTAGGCTCCCCGCCACTAACTCTATCTACACTTCACGTTGCCTTGGAAAATCAGCCAACATAATCAAAAACTTGTCCCACCCTGGTCATTCCTTCTTTATCCCACTCCCATCAGGCAGAAAATGCTGAAGCTTGAAACTACGTACCTCCAGACTCAGGAACAGCTTTTACCTTTTGTTATCAATCTTCTGAAGATTGACTTTCCATAAGCACAGGTGCTGTCCAATTCGCCTTTCTATGATTGCAGATGTTGGACTTTGGAACTGGTGTGATGCAGTGCTGCAAACTATATTCTGCACGGCATTTCCCTTTGATCTACCTGTTGTACTTGTTTGACGATTGCATTTATATATAGTATGATCTGATTTGATTGAATAGCATTCAAAATAAAGCTTTTCATTGTCCCGCGGTACACTTGATAATAATAAACCTAATCTTACAAATGAGACTGGCTTAGATGGGGGATCTTAGTCCACAGGTACGAGATGGGCCGATGGGCCAGTCTTCAGGTTGTTTGGCTCTAAATTCTCTATTACTGCAACCCTATTCCTCTTGCACATCTTGCCTACAAATCTGCTCCTTGATCGCCCACAAGCTGATGTGAGACCTGCAGTATAATCCCAGCAAAGTGATTGTAGCTCTTTTAATCATATAGTCTGTCTGTATAGCTTCATTTGAAGAGCCTTCTGGGACATCCACATTCCTGCAGTGATGGTCTCCTTCATCAATAATGCAATGCTCCCTCCTCTTCTGCATCTCCCATCACACCCAATGTTTCTCCAACTGGGAGTGTTGTTGCCATTCATGTCCTTTCTTCAACCATTACAACACATCGTATTTCCAATTGCTCCTCAATGCTCAAGTTTGTGTTATCAATAATTCTAATTCATTTTTCCATGCTTTTTAATAATTTTATCATGTTAAACTCATTAAATTACAACAAATTCTAATACTTGAAACTATTTCCACAGTACATCATGAGTGACTTCTGTGTGTATAATTTCTAAAACCTTTTTTCAGACGCTAAAGCCCAAAGATTAAAGCGAGCACCGTTGTTATGCTTTTCGAAACCCGCAGTTCTCTCTAAAATAATGATATGAAACAAGTGCACAGTGTAACTGCAGCCTGTAGGTTGCTATGCAACACAAAAGGGAAGGCGATGCCGAGCCATGAATTTAGTTCCAATAATTTGAGACCCATATTTGTAACATGTCGCCACTCATCAAATGCAGAGAAATATTTTAATATTTCCAGCAATGAGACAAGCAGGCAGTGATCATACGATGCAAATAACAACATGGAAGTTGCCGTGTTTTAAGGTACTGTTGCCTAGAAACCAGATGACATGTTTCCGATCTGCAGTGCCATCCGATCCAGTTTGGCTGTTTCCTTGCGCAGATCACAAAATCACTTATTGTAGATTTGTGAGGTTCTTGTGGCATAGACACCATGTGGTACACTTGGACAGAGACAAGTCGATGTTGCCAGTCATGGGATGACTGTTGACAGCTGAAGTTGGGTTTCATACACCAAACCAATATGCAAGGACAGTTTGAAATTAAGATGGAGGAGATGTTGGGACACTTGAAAAGCATTAAAGTGGAGAAATCCCGAGGTCCTGACGGGATCTATCCCAGGTTTATTGAGAGTAGTAAGAGAAGAAAGCTTTGACAAAGATCTTTGAGTCTTCTCTATCCACAGGCGAGGACCCAGAGGACTGGAAAGTAGGTAATGTTGTTCCTTTATTTAAGAAGGGAATCTAGGAAATTTTCATCTGGTGAGCCTCATGAAGCTACGGAAAAGATTTATCACAATAGGATTTACCTCCCATTTGGAAGAGAATGGAAAAAAGAATGAATGAATTAAGTACAGTCAGCGTGGTTTTCTACATTGAAGGTCTTATCTTACTAACTTCATTGAATTTTTTTAAGGTGATGAGGATGGAAGGGTGGATGTTGTCTACATGGATTTTAGTAAGGCATTTGATAAGGTCTCTCGGGATATCCAGATGATTGGCATGCATGCGATTAACAGTGACTTGGCTGTATGGATTCAGAACTGACTTACTGATGGAAGACAGATGGATGTGGTGGAAGAATAATATTCAAGCTGGAGGTCTGTGTCCAGTTGAGTTCCACAGGGATCTGTACTGGGACTTCTGCAGTTGTGATTTATATAAATGATGGATGTAAATGTAGACGGGTTGGTTAGTCAGTTTGCAGATGGCACCAAAATTGCTAGGGTCGTGGACCCCAGAAGGTTATCAATGGTGGGATATAGATCAGCTACAGAAATGATAATGTAGTTTAATCAAAGCAAGTGCGAGGCATTGCCCTTTGGACGGTCAAATGTAAGGGGGAAAATATACAATTAAAAGCATGACCTTTAAAGGTGTCCAAGTCTATAAATCCCTGAAAGTGGCAACTTAAGTAGATAGAGTTGCAAAGAAGGCATATGGATTGCTTGCTTTCATAGGTCGCGGCAAGAATTAGGGAGTCATGATGTAGCTTTATTGGTTAGATACATTTGGAGTAATACATGCATTTCTGGTAACTCCATTACAGGAACGATGAGAAGGCTTTGGAAAGGGTGCAGAGGAGGTTTACCAGAATGATGCCGGGATTAGGTGGTATTAGCTATAAGGAGAGGTTGGATGAACTTGGACCAAGCCCCCATGGAGGTGAGAAAATCAAGGGACAAGCATCTGAAGTTTAGTACTGTCAGGTATCCAACATCGGACAAGGAATGGGTTGCTTTCCCTGAAAGAACGCACATCCAGTTGCTGCACCATTTGCGTGTCTGTTGGGTGTGCAACTGAGTTGGGAAATCCTTTATTGAAGGCCCAGCCAGGTTTGGGATTTACAACTGATCCTTGACCTTCCTTTCCTTTAGGATTCTTCGAGGGAAGTCTCTGATTAAAGTGTCACCAACCTTTACGTTCAATGTAACATTGGTTTGCCATGGTCAACGAGTGAACGTAAAGCTTTGTATCTACAATTCAAATTATGTACATACTGGTAGACAGCAATAACCTTGGTATAAATATAAAGTTGTGCCTGCATCCCTGTTGAGAGTCCAAAGACTAAACCAACAAAAGGAACTGTCTAGTCTATCTTGGAAATCATGGCAACTTTTAATTGAGGGTTGACTTGCAGTGATTTCACTCCTTGGCCTAGATGGACAGTTGACTGGGATTCTCATGAAAAACGTTATGGAATACAGTGACCTACCCGTCCAATTTGTCTGACCTTCTGCTGTAGATGCAGCCAATTATCAAGACATCAGAGCATGTCATTATCTCCAGGATGCAATTTCAGTACACATCTCCTGTTCCAACAAATCCCTGTGGATAGTTCATGTCCGTGGGAAGACCCTGCACCCCCTCCTGTTCCCTCAGCAGGACCCCGAGCCTTCTCTTCCTGAAGCAAAGAGCATGAGAAAATCCACTAACATGGATAATTAGAGAATGTGAGAGGGGTCCCTGTGCCAAATTGACTCACACACACAGAGCTCTCATCCCTCCTACACCAGGATTGTTAAAATGGTCTGCCAAGGTCCATGTATATGCATTGAATGAAACAGTCACCTCCATACACAATAAATAAAAGATATGGGTGACCCGACAATGCTCATTGTACTCTGTAGTGTTGGAGCTTTCTAAACTCTTTCTTATCTGAAGATTTCAATGAAGGCTGAAGTGCTTTGCAGAAGAGTTCAATTCACATAATTTATGGACAAGTAATGTTGGAAGGAAAGCACAGTCTATACAATGATATCAATAAATCACCCTTTTAATTCCCACCAGTGATAGCCTTCCAAACTGGTTTGCTAGCCCAGCACCTACATTACTGCAGCAAAGAAGATGGATTATGTACCAGCAGTTGTTGATTTACATGGGCTAGCAGATGCCAAAGATCAAAGAACAGTACAGTACAAGAATAGGCCCTTCAGCTCACAGTGTTTGTGCCAAACACAATGCCAAGATCATCACTTATGTACCTGCACATAACCCATATCCCTCCATTCCCTATCCAAAAGTATTTTAAATGCCACTAAGTACAACCACACTCCTGGCAGACACATTTTCCAACACATGGTTCAATACGGTCTCTTCTCAAGTTGAACTGCCCACATATTGTTTTAGGAAACCCTATGGATACATCCAGCAAATTCTGCCGTCAAAGCCTTTTGCACTATGCAAGTTGGGGAAATTAAAGTGATCCACTAATTAAGACAACCCTGTTGCTTTGGCATCTTTTGGTAATCTATCTACATATCTGTTCCTCTATGTCTATTGAGGGGGATCGACAGTATTATCCCAATAGAGTGATTGTTATTTTTGAGCGGGACACACTTTCTAGTCTTCTCTGAGTGCCACCATGATATTCTCCCTGATTAGTGGAGCAACTCTTTTACCTCTTTTATTTCCCTCTCTACCACGTCCCAAACATTAAAACCCTGTAACATTGATCAGCCAGTCCTGTCCCTGTCACAAACAAGTCACAGCAATGGCCATTACATAATAGAGCCAAGCACTCATCCAGGATCTCCACAAGTATCAACATACACTACAAACCAACTGACTAACATGGCTATCTGGACTACACGTCTTCCCACCCTGCCCCCTGTAAAGACTCCATCCCCTACTCCCAATTCCTCCGCCTACGCCGCATCTGTTCCCAGGATGAGACGTTTCACACCAGGGCATCGGAAATGTCCTCGTTCTTCAGGGAACGGGGATTCCCCTCCGCCACCATAGATGAGGCTCGCACCAGGGTCTCATCCATACCCCGCAACACTGCTCTCTCTCCCCATCCCCCCCCTCGCAACAAGGGCAGAGTCCCCCTAGTCCTCACCTTCCACCCTACCAGCCGGCAAATACAACACATAATCCTCCGCCATTTCCGCCACCTCCAACGTGACCCCACCACTCACCACATCTTCCCATCTCCCCCCATGTCTGCCTTCCGCAAAGACCACTCCCTCCGCAACTCCCTTGTCAATTCTTCCCTTCCCTCCTGTACCACCCCCTCCCCGGGCACTTTCCGTTGCAACCGCAAGAAATGCAACACCTGTCCCTTCACCTCCCCCCTCGACTCCATTCAAGCACCCAAGCAGTCGTTCCAGGTGCGACAAAGGTTCACCGGTATCTCCTCCAACCTCATCTACTGCATCCGCTGCTCTAGATGTCAGCTGATTTACATCGGGGAGACTAAGCGGAGGTTGGGCGATCGTTTCGCCGAACACCTCCGCTCAGTCCGCAATAACCTACCTGAACTCCCGGTGGCTCAGCACTTCAACTATCCCTCCCATTCCCAATCCGACCTCTCTGTCCTGGGTCTCCTCCATTGCCAGAGTAAGCAACACCGGAAATTGGAGGAACAGCACCTCATATTCCGCCTGGGTTGCTTGCGTCCGGATTGCACGAACGTTGAATTCTCCCAATTTTGCTAGCCCTTGCTGTCTCCTCCCCTTCCTTAACCCTCGAGCTGTCTCCTCCCATCCCCCCGCCCTCGGGCTCCTCCTCCTCCCTTTTTCCTTCCTTCTCCCCCCCCACCCCCCATCAGTCTGAAGAAGAGTTTTGGCCCGAAACGTCGCCTATTTCCTTCGCTCCATAGATGCTGCTGCACCCACTGAGTTTCTCCAGCATTTTTGTGTACCTTCAATATACACTTGCCTGGATCTCCTACGAGTGCTCACATGCACAGGCCTGGATCTACACACTTATGCAGGTCCAGTAATCTACAAGTACAGGTATACACAGACCTTGTTCTCCACAACTAATGGTATACACAAGCCTGGGTATTCACGCAGTGCACATTTAGGATATTTGTCTGTGAGCAGAACTCTCAGGCCTGAGCTTTTCTTTCTCTCTGCTAAGATGCCAAAATAGACTGCTGAGTTCTGGGCCATTTGCTGAAGCTGACCCCAATCAGTCTATTAAGTAGAAGAAAATCTGGAGTAGCTCAGCGGGTCAGACAGCATCTCTGGAGAAAAGTAATAGGTGAGGTTTCAGGTTGAGACCCTTCCGGGGTAAGTGTAAGGGGATATATGCATGCAAATACAAGTGGGGAACAGGGGAAGAGAAGAGGAGGAACGGGTGTCTTGTTTGAAGGTTTGTTACCTAAAATTGGAGAATCAGATATTCATACCATAAGGTTGTAAACTTCCCAAGCAGGATATGGGTGCTGCTTGTCCAGATTGCGTTTGGTCGCACTCAGCCAATCGGGGAGGCTCAGAACAGAAAGATCAGTATTGGAATGGGAAGGGGCATTGAAATGGTTAGGAACCAGGAAATCCAGTGGACCAAGTGCAAGTGTTTGCCGAAATGTTCGCCTGGTCGATCTCCTCAATGAAAAGGAGACATCAGGAACACTGAATACAGTAGATGTTAGAGGTACACATGGACCTCTGTCACACTTGGAAAGACTGCTGAGGATGGATGCAAGGGAGAAGGTATAGGGATAGATGTCCTGGATAGGAAGTATGGGATAAGTGTACTGGATGAATGTGAATGAGAAGGTATAGGAACAGGTGCCTACAGCAGTCTTTCCAGGTGAAACAGGGGTTCATGTGCACCTCCTCTAACCTCATCTACTGCATTCGGCGTTCCTCATGTGGTCTCCTTTACATCAGTGAGGCTAAGCGTGGTCTAGGCAACCATTTCGCCGGACACTTGCACTCGATTCACCAAAGCCTGCTGGAACTCCTGGTCGCTCTCCTTCCCATTGCCACACTGACTTTGTGTCCTAGGCCTCCTCCACTGCCGGAGTGAGGCCACGTGCAAACTGGAGGAACATCTGCTCATATTATGTTTGGGTAATTTGTAACCTAACAGTATAAATATTGAAGGTACACAAAAAAGCTGGAGAAACTCAGCGGGTGCAGCAGCATCTATGGAGCGAAGGAAATAGGCAATGTTTCGGGCCGAAACCCTTCTTCAGACTGGTATAAATATTGAATTCTTCAATTTTAGGTAACTAACCTACAAACGACACCCCCTCCCCACACTCTTCTCTGCCCCATATGTTTCACCTTTCTTCCCAGTGCCCCACCTGGATGCACATCAATTTCCCCACTTCACCCTACCCCTGTCCCCTTCCACTTATATTCCCTCCTCTGGCTTCACCATTCACACCTCTTCTTTCCATTTCATACTTTTTGTCTTTTTATCTCTGGCCTTTGTCCAACCATCTGCCTATCAAAACCCCACCTCACCTTTATCCACCTATCACCTGCCTGACTTCATCCTACGCCCACCTCATTTCCAGCTTTCTCCGCACCCTACCACAATCAGTCTGAAGAACGGTCCCGACCCGAAATGAAACCCATTCATGTTCCCCAGAGATACCTGTACTGCCTGACCTGCTGCATTGCACCAACATTGTGTGTCTTTTTTTTAAATCTGTGACTGTTGGTCTTAGACACCTAAGGAAATGTGGGGGAAATGTTCCTACTATCTACAATTTTGTATGCCTGTCTCAGGTCCCTCTTGGCCACCACCAATCTAAGGAAAACAACTGTAGTCTATCTAGTCTCTCCTTAGAACTGAAACATTCAGTTCTATTCCATCCAAGTAAGATCTGGTAAATCTTCTCTGCACTCTCTCCAGTGCCATCACATTCTTCCAGTATTGTCCTGCAGCAGTGGCCTGATCAATGTTTTATAAAACCTTACCATAATCTCCCTGTTCCTGGATTCTTTGCCCCCACCCCCGCTAATGGTCTGTATAACATCATCACACCTTATCTGAGCTACCAGCTTTGGGAATCTTTGAACTTGTACATCAAGTTCCTCTATACTCCTTAAGGCCCTACCACTTATCATGTGGATTTGAAAGAATTTAAGTGAATGTTGACATAGAAAAATACTTGAGAACCAGACAACGTTTTGTTTTAATAACAACCACAGTCTTTGTTATTATTGAATTTAATTTCATAAATTGTAATGAGATTTGAAGACTTGAGCCCCGAGCAGTTGATTTTAAACATTGACCAACAAGCTATTGAACATCCGTATTATCCACATCTTTTATTGCTACCTCCCATTACATCTCGGTATTAGTGTGCTGCATTTTGGCAGAACATCTCCAGTGTGGGTGAATGTTTTTTGAACATATTGAAGGCTTTATTCAGAGTATGTTCCAATCAGTTCATTATTACTATTTACATCTATTCTGGGATATGAACCAACACTCCTTTTGCTCTTCCACATTGCCCAAGCAATCAAAGTAATGAGTAATTATCACTCACATCTTTTAAATCTCCCATTGCCATTAATGTACAACTATGTGGCTGTTTTGTTTTTGTGGAATAACATTCAATAGTTATACAATAATATACAGTCATATATCTCAAGGTTGATTTTGTCTGATAACTGCCCACTTCTGAACTGGTTACATTAATTCCGCCTACAACACGATTTGTACATCAGATGTGGATTTTTCACTGTTAGTTTAATCACAAACATTGAAAATCCCAAAATGGACCCTCAAGCCATCTGGATTTATATCACACAGTAATATATTATTATATCAGCAGAAGTGCCTCAGCGGAACTAAACTAGGCTCAGAATTGATGAATTTCACTCTTTGCAAGACTTCAGGGAAGAAGGGGTTAACTGGAATATTTTTTGAGAGGTGAAGTACGAATAAATTGGTCAGTAGTCAAGGAAAAGAAGGAGTTGCTACTTTAAGAGGTGTGGAACTGAGAAGATGGTGTTGGAGAGCTTCAGTCCTTCTGCAGGTGTAAGGTTCCTGAAATCGCATGACAGAAGCTGTGCAGAGAGTCAGAGAGCAACTCATCCATGCTGACCAAGATTTCCCCGTCTCAACTAAGCCCATCTGCCCACATTTGGTTCATATTTCCCTCTTGATTTTAAACACCTCCAGATGATCACCTCTTAGCCTCCTGTGCTCATAGGAATAAAGTACCAGCCTGCCCAACCTCGTCCTATAGCTCAGGCCCTCACCTCCTGGTATAACATCCTTGTAAATCTCTTCTGCACTCTTTCCAGCTTAATGACATCCTTTCTATAGCAGGGTGACCAAAACTGAACACAATGCTCCAGATATGGCCTCACTAATGTGTTGTACAACTGCAACATAACAATCAAGCTGCTATATTTAATACCCCGTCTGATGAAAGCCAATGTGCTGAAAGCTTTATTGACCATGCTATCTACGCATGATACCACTATCAGTGAACTATGTACAATAATTTAGATCCCTCTGTTCTGCAACGCTCTCCAGAGCCCTACCATTCCAGAGCAATGAACCTATCACTTGGTGTAGGGATTTTAGTAGGGGTGGGGGTGGAGTGAAAAGGTGTAGTAGAGGGAAGGGAAACTGATTAGGGGGATAGATACTATTCTCGGCAGTCATAAATGTAAGTTCAAAGGCTATGTCACCTAACTGGTGCTGATGTTGAGGACCCCACCTCAGTTTTGTTGGGGAACTTGGAAAAGATCCAGCTAACAAAAAACATTATAACAGGCAACATTGTTCGGACAAAGGAGAAGGCTCCGCTTGGAGAGTATGAGGAACTGGAGCCACATTTAAGAAACAGAACCACCAAGACAATAGTAGCATAATTACTACATTGTCATGTATGCATTGGCATAACACATTAGAAGGATGAAGGGAGTGTAATTCATAAAGCACCAGTGGGGAGACAAAAGGGAGCTGTTCTGCTGAGACAGGCTTGACGTGAACCATGGACCTGTATGCTTTTGAATCAAACAGTCTTAAACTAAGTGGTGAATGGAAGGAAAGGGGACGCCTAATGATAACCAGAGTGCGCTGGGAAGGGAAGGACATATAACGGTGGTTGCACAAGATGAATGTCCAGAGGGAATAATGATAATAAAATCAAACTAAAGGCAGAACAAATTAGATAATGGCCTAAGAGGCGATAACAGTCGTGATCTAGAATCCATTACAGGGTTGTGATTTCACAATCAATCCAAAACGAAAGTTCTGATGATGAAAAAAAAGCTGGCTAATGTGTGATAGAAAACTAGATGGAAGTTCATGACAGTAGCTAAAAAATAGCAGACATTAAACATCATTTCATAATTATGACAAAGATCCATACATAGAGAAATAAAGGAATTAAATCCACCCTGTATAGGAAGGAACTGCTGATGCCGCTTTACACCGAGTAGAGTGATTACATCTTTCTTATTTTCACCTCTATCCATAGTGCCGCAGTGAATTAACCCTCCAGTATGTCATCACTGAGCGGCACTGTAATATCTCTCTAATTAGTAAACCAACTCTTCTACATTATTCACCTCCCACTTTATCACTTCTGAAGTATTGAAACCCTGTTTGGTGCCAGGCAGTGCAGTGTAGACTTGCCAGTGCAGTGTAGACTTGCCAGTGCAGTGTAGACTTGCCAGTGCAGTGTAGACTTGCCAGTGCAGTGTAGACTTGCCAGTGCAAGTCCCTCTAGCACCAAGTTACTGTAATGGCTACAACATCATTGTTCCAAGTGCTGATCCATCTGCTTTACCCATGATCACTCTTGCATTGAAATAAACACACTTCAGCCCATCAGTTTCCCTTAACCAATCCCTCTCTGTCGTTCCTTTGAGACTTACCTGTCCTAATCTCTACCTTCCCATTCATTCTACCATTTAAATTTCCCACCTGCTTGCCACTCTAATTTAAACCTCCATGCAAGGATGTTGTCCTTCCTCCAGTTCAGGTGCAACCCATCCCTCCTAGAAGAGTCCAAATGGTCCAAAATTTGGAATTCCTGCCCATAGCACCATCTTCTCAGCTATGCAGTCATCTGCCCTATCTTCCTATTCCCACCCTCACTAGCATGTGGCACGGGGAGTAATCTGGAGATTACTACCCATGGGGTCCTGCTTTTTAATCTTTTGCCAAACTCCCAATATTGACTTTGCAGGACATCATCCCTTTTCCTGCCTACGTCATTTGTGCCAATGTGCACAATGACTTCTCACTGCTCAGCCTTCCTCTTGAGAATGTTCTGCAGCTGCCCAGAGGTATCCTGTACCCTGGCACCAGGAGGCAACACATCATCTCACTTGCGGCCACAAGGAGGTTTCCTTATCCAAGGAGACATTGAGCACTATCTTGAATCTTTCTCTCTGTAATCTGCCAGCATGGAAGAATAAGTATGGGAGGTTCTATGTCGGACATGAGTATAATGTGGCTTGGCTGATGCAGGTGGTTGAGAATAACTGGGACTGCACTGATTCACATACCTGCCCATGGATTTAAGGATTCCTCAGAGACAGCATTGGTGATATCTTTCTAGTGCCTTGTGCTGAATGCTGTAGGCAGCACAGGTTCAGAGGCACGCAGGATGCAATGATTACCACAGTGGATGTTGTGAGGTTTGGGCCATGTCTGAAGTCTTGATCATCGAACATCTTTCCCTCAGCCTGAAGACAGGAGAATGGGGTGAAGAGGAAAAATATAAATCAGCCATGGTCGAATGGTGGAGCAGACTCGATTGGCTGAACGGCCTAATTCTGCTTTTAGGTCTTATGGTCTGAGTCAGTGGTGATTTTCACCATGGATGCCAGCCTTCACGGAGATGGGACGCCCAGATACAAGAAGGGTCCTGTCATACGTTCCAGTTTGGGGTCACTTGGTCCACAAGGGCACAAGCCCACCATCTTCTTCCAGTGAGAATTCCTAACCCTAGACACGTGAACATAAGGTGATGTAAATGGCCTGAGTTGGGTTAAAATTAGATTGTTAGGGTTGGAGGCAAAGATTATAGAGGAGGATAGATGGGAGACCAGGGTCCTGGCAATCCACCAATGACCGGGTGCTTGTACAGCTGTGACAGTCCCTCAATGGCACCTTTGTTCTATTGTCAAGTATAAGATGGTAACGACAATTAAAATCGATGCTGGAGTTCACGTGAATTAATATAAACCACTGAAATATCGATCTGATTTGACGTTTGGTGTTTGCAGGCTCCACGTTAACTTTTGAAAATGAAAAGCGGGTGATGGATAAGAGACGACGCGGGAAACACTCGGGCAGCCGGACAGCGAGCATGGAGGAGGAGGCGGAGGGTGAACGACGCCACGGACATTAAACTCAGCTCGTCCTATCCTGGTTACTGTGCAGTTTTGTACAGCTATGGAGAAGGAAAGATGTCCCACGCCGGGACCTGACCAACCCTTCGGCCGTGATATCTTTCTACCCCCCCCCCCCCCCCCCCCCCTCCATCTATGGCCCCCTGACACGCTCATCCCCACCCCCGGGCCCTGACCCACCCCCCCCCCCCCCTGGCCACCCTTGACGCCTCCCCCCCCCCCCCCCCCCCCCCCCCCCCCTTCCTCCCCGGCCCATGAGACACCCTCCCCCTTTCTCGGGCCACCCCCGACCACCCTTCCCCCGACCCTTTCACTCCCCTCCCCGGCCCTATCTCCCCCCCCCCCCCCCCCCCACTCAACCCCACCCAGCCCGCGACCCCCACCCACACCCTCCATCCTCCGGCCTCTGTCCACCCCACTGACCCGGGGTGCGGGAGGGAGGGAGGGAGGCAGCGCCGGGCACCTGTGGCCGTGGGCGAGGCGGCGATGGGCGGAGTGAGCGAGGCTGTGCTGTCAGCAGCGGGGAGGGCGAGGGGGAGGCGGAGCGAGCTGACGCGGAGAGAAGGCGCAGCCCGAGTGCTTCACTCTTGCCGGCCGGCAGCCGGTCTGTGCCCAGGCTCCCAGTTGTAGGATGGCGGACCCGGCGCTGGCGATGGAGGGCGAGGAGACTACGGTGCGCTTCGCCCGCAAGGGCGCCCTGCGGCAGAAGAACGTGCACGAAGTGAAGGACCACAAGTTCACCGCCCGCTTCTTCAAGCAGCCCACCTTCTGCAGCCACTGCACCGACTTCATCTGGTGAGCCCGCAGCCCCGCCTGCCCGCACCTCTCTCCTCTCCTCTCCTCTCCTCTCCTCTCCTCTCCTCTCCTCTCCTCCCTCCCAGCCAGCGAGCCCGCATCTCTAACGCTCTTCCCCCTTCTGTCTCCGCAGGGGCTTCGGCAAGCAGGGATTCCAGTGTCAAGGTGGGCATTCCCGCGGGCCGTGTGTCCAGCTGACAGACCGAGCCAGGCCGAGCGCTGAACTCCCCTTGGCCCAACCCGGCAGCGCACCTGCACCCCCCCCCCCCCCCCCCCCCCACATCCCTCACAGCGGAAGAGCTATACAATTTGTGATAGCAACGCGGTTAATGCACAATAGATTAGCTGGAATCGTGTTCCGTGATACAGGTGGCGCTTCTCGCTCAACATAACTCCCGTACCAAAGCCCGATCAACACCGCTCACTGCTCTCGGCGCTTTCGGTTCGCCTTCCGCTACTAATCCGTTTTGCCGGCTCTCGGTGGAGTTTGCAAACTCCCCCTGACACTCGCTTCTCCAGGGACACCGTGAGAACTCGCCCCAAACCAGCGTCGGGTCAATTGTTTTACCTCATTTAAAAAAAAATGTGATTTCTTATTTTATTCTTATTATCTACGTATTTAGCGTTCCGCGCCAAATCGCGTCAGTTTTCCATGTGAGCGATTTTTTTTTTGTGAGGATATGTAGCGGGCTGTTATTTTTTTTAACCCCACACCCTTTCCTGTTTAAAACGGAAATTTAAAGCGCGTGTTTTAAAAAAAATACATGAAATCGTTTCCTATCTAACATCTAAAGGAAGGGTCTGTCACAGAAACGCAACTGACACGTTGGTTCAGTGTTCAGAACAAGCAAAGTGGCGGGAGCAGATGGCTGCTTTAAATCTAGCTTATTCTATCAGAGGCGATGCACATTCGGAGTGAGACCGGACCAGTTTGCTGTTATAAACATTATAAACCAGGGGTGCAGAAATAAACGCAGCTCTCTGGCGAGGGGTCGGGGCCACGCCGGCAAGCGGTACTTGAGTAGCTATATTCAGGAGTGAAATTGGTATGATCCCGAGATCGAATTGAATTTAATGCTTTATTGTCACATGTGACAAGCCACAGTGAAATTATTTGCTTGCATTACCATGGTATGCAAATAGTCGCCACGTATGGGGCTTTGGAGCCCTGCCTTCTCTCTTAGAGGCAGTCCGGTGTTTTATATCGGGGCGTGGGTAAACGTGAATGGTTTCAACATTGTGTGTGAGGAGGTGTGAGACCTCCAGCACTGAGAGTGTCAGCCCAATGGCGGCGGCTCCCATTGTTTAGTTCACCTTATTCCGACCTACAAGCAGAAACTAAAATCTGCTAAGCCTGTGGTCAGAACGATGAGCGAGGGCATTGAAAACCTACAGTCCTGCTTTGACTGCACTGATTGGAATGTGTTCAGGGAAGCAACCACAAGCCTCGATGAATATACAGATACTGTGACATCATATGTCAGCTTTTGCGAGGACAGTTGCATTCCCACAAGGACCTGTATCTGGTTCAACAATGACAAGCGCTGATTTACAACACAACTCAGACAGCTCCGCCAGTCTAAAGATGAAGCCTACAGGAGCGGGGATGCAGACTTCTACAGGCAGGCCAAGTACAAGCTGAGAAGAGGAATCACAGCTGCCAAGGAATGGTACTCTTGAGAAGTTGAGGAGCAAGTTCTCAGCTAGTGACTCTTCTTCAGTTTGGAAGGGCTTGCAAGAAATCTTCAGCTACAAGCGGGAAATCCCCCGCTCCTTGGACAATCATAGAATGATAAACAGAAACTTAACCCTGGTACCCTCCCCCCCTCCTCGCCAACAAACACTTCACTCCTACTCACAGCCTGGCTCCAGTCTGCAAAGACTGGGCCCTTTCCCACCCATCCCTCTCCAATCACCACTTAACACCATCTGACAGCCTGACTCCAGTCTGCAAAGACTGGGCCCTCATCCACTACCCACCCCCTCCTTGCTGCCCAACACCAGTCTGGCCACTTCTCCATCACCAACAATAGAAATTGAGGAGGGGGAGAGGCTATTCAGAAGACAGAAAAGCCAGAAATCTCCAGGACCGGGCAATGTTTCCCTCTCTACAGTCAAGCTCGTTAGCTTTTAGAAATGTTTGAATGGTGCACTGACTGGCTGACATTTTTAAATTTTGTTGTACATGGTTCATGTTACAATGACAATAAAGAAACTACTCTATTCTATTCTGAACAACTGCCACTGGTCTACACAGACATTTTCATCCAGTCCCTGCAAACCTGCTCTGTCCCTGCCTGTTTCAAATTCACTATTGTCCCTGTACCCAAAAGGACAAGGATTACTGCAACGACTGCATCTCCACAGAGTCCTCTGTTAAGCTTCTCAAGTTTGTGGACGACACAACCCTGATTGGACTGATCCAGGATGGGGATGAGTCTGCCTACAGACAGGAAGTGTCACAGCTGGTATCCTGGTGCCTTCGTAACAACCTGGAGCTCAATGTACTTAGGACAGTGGAATTGATAGTGGACTTTAGGAGAGCTCCCCCTCCTCTCCCCTCACTCACCATTAACAACACCACAGTCACATCTGTGGAGTATTTTAAGTTCCTTGGAGCCATCATCTCCAAGGACCTGAAATGGGGGCCCACCATCGACTCCACAGTCAAAAAGGCCCACAGAGAATGTATTTCCTGCGGCAGCTGAGGAAACACAATCTGCCACAGGGAATGATGGTCCAATTCTATACTGCCATTGTAGAGACTGTCCTCGCCTTCTCCATCATGGCCTGGTTTGATTCAGCCAACAAGCAATACATTCGGGAGCTGCAGCGAATCGTCCGATCAGCTGAGAAGGTTGTTGGCTGCAACCTTCCCCCCATTGACGAACTGTACACTGCAAGGGTCAGGAAGTGGAAGTAAGATCATCTCAGACCCCTCTCACCCTGGCCACAAACTCTTTGAAGCACTTCCCTCTGGAAGGCGACTCTGGACTGTCGAAGCTGCCACAGCCAGACAAAAAAACAGCTTTTTTCCACGAGTAGTAGCTCTACTCAATAACCAAAAGTCTGTAGCCTCCTTTTGCTCTGGTATTTTATTTCATTCACATGTTTAAACTATAATGTTTTATTATTAATGTTTAATGTTTTATGTGTCATTCTTAATTGTTACTGTATGTTGTGTTGTTATTTGCAAGCGGAGCACAAAGGCAAATTCCTTGTATGTGCACATACTTGGCCAATAAACTTATTCATTCATTCCTTGGGCGACCTAATCTCAAAACACCCGGAAAAGCTAACTGCCTGGGTGATGTAGTAGTCAATGTCCCTGTAGAGACACACAGGGTGAGAGTTATTAACGTGAGGCTGGCCGCGGAGGGGGGCCCAGTTCCAGTGTAGGGTAGAGGAGTTGAAGTATCTTTAAAAGCCGATTTCCGTTTCTTCTTAGGCGTTTTAAGAGAAAAATATCTTTGGGTGGATTTTTGTAATATAAAAGACAATGTCAGGTCACTTGAATTGAGAGCAACTCCGATACTGGGCTGAACACAGATACCGACTCCGCTGTGGACATTGAAATTGATGCTGGTATTGTGATGGACTTTCGGAGCGCCAGGAAACAAGTCCTGACCAGCTAATTTGCAGTCAGTGTAAGATCTGACACGATGGCTTCCTGGCATCACTACATTCCTGCTGTCTAATGTTTGGGAAACCGGGGTCAGTACACTGGGGCCTGATTATTTATTCACGTCGAAGATTTGGAAGATGAGGGAAATTACACCAATTGCACTCTTTTCTTCTAAGATCGCTCCTGTTGTAGGTTTGCAAACGTACAACTGCTCGGGTGGGTTCTGACTGAGTGAATAGTTTCCTGGTGTTCTGCTTGGTTCACAGACTCAGTGTGAACAGATGGGGAGTGTCTTTGTTTATAAAATATTGACATTTTAATTCCTTTTAAAACCCCAAAGTATAATGGATTACATTGTAATTTGTATTTCCTGGCTGCACAATTCTGGAAATTTTCTGAGGATTCACGGAATGAGTTAATGTTGCATAATAAATTATGGGGTTGGGGACATGTAGAGCGATTCATGTCCGAGTTGTAGTACAGGAAGGAACTGGAGATGCTGGTTTAAACCGAAGATAGACACAAAAAGCTGGAGTAACTCAAGGGATCAGGTGAAAAAGAATAGGTGACGTTTCGGGTCGAGACCCTTCTTCAGTAGGTCTGACAAGTCATAAAGTGTGCGTCCCCCCCCCCCCCCTCTCTGTTTAAAGTGGATTATGAATACCTGTTCGGCAAGTGACTACGTATGCCCGGTTTTGATTTGTAGTACTAGTGGAATATCAGGACAGGAGCCGGTCCTTCACCCGTGAGATGGTGTTCCACTGCCCAGTGAACAGTCCAGTGTCCAGTGATCTCTGTGCAGTTATTTACCGCATTTCCCACGCTAGGACTTGTTCGTGTTTTACTGTAGCTGTTGCCATTTAAAGGTCCTATGTGATAGGATCATTCTCCTGCCTTCTCCCCATAACCCTCGACACCCGTACGTAACCAATGAGGAGTGCATCAGGCTTTAAGGCCACATTTCTGATGCCAGCGGCTGCCGTGGATAAGAGGCCGGGGGCAGTGAGGCCGTGGAACTTTCACCCAGGTATTCTGAGACACATGCCGAGGGGGGAGAATTCACGCACACTGCACCAGTGTCAACATGTTTCCCACGCCGGACGTGTGTGTGTGTCTTGGTGGCAGCAGTCCGGATTATTGCGGAGGGAGTTTATCTCTGCAGTTCTCTCAATGCTGCCGCTTGAAGTACCCCGCCCCCCCCTCGCCCCCCGTGGATCGAGGGAGCAGTCGGGATTGAGGATGGCGAAGGGAGCCCTTGCAGTGCAACATCTCAGCGGTTGCGGGAGATGCCGGTGCTCCTCTTGGGCAATGCTGCCCGGTAAAGAGGATGGCGGTTTGTTTAAACCCGCCACATGTGGGGTGCGTGGACAGTATCCATGTAGTGTTTGGGAGCTGCCTCGTCAAACGCGCAGCGCTAGGCAGCAGCAGGCTGTCAGACAAGTGGGGCGGTGATCCCGCTTTATTTGCGCATGGCTTCGGACATGTCACACTGTGACTGGTGATGTTAGCTGCACATTCTCCACCCGAAGACCATCGCCGAACAACTGATTCATCCGAGAGATTTCACCCGGCAACACAGTCGCCATTTACTCCGGCCTCACGAATCACGAAGATCACAGAAATAAACATTGCAGTCTCGGCATTAATGACTTGCTTTAATAAAACTCATTGCCACATCTTTCAAATATGAATGAAAAATAAGGTATTTTGAGATGCAATGACTGATATGTACACAGCAGCCATTTTCACTTGGAAACGTTCTGCAGTGCAAGCAGTCGAGATGTAAATGGCCACCGAATTGTGGAAATGGCTACTGTTTGATGTTGATTGAGTACCAAGAGCTATTTATTTTCACACAGATTTTCTGGGCACGAGACATGACTGTAGCTAACACACCTACTTTTCACCAGGGTATACAAAGGACTGCACTGTTAGCAATGATGTTCTCCCGCAGTGGTGCTGAGCATCTGAGTCTAAACGGTGTCAAATCTCTGATGTGGGCTTGTTTCCCAACCTTCCAATCTGCTGCAGTCTCATCTAAATGGACACAATAGATTTAACGTGGAAATCTCATTATTTTTTTGGTAGCAGGTTGACTACAGGAAAACCAGCCCCCCCCCCCCCCCCCCCCCCCCCCCCCCCTCCCTCCCACCAAATATGATCCCGAAGAATACGGGTGTATTGTCCATGTTCATCAATGGCGATAACAGTTTAGTTTCATATTGTTTTGTGTACTGAGGTACAGTGAAAAGCTTTTGTTTGCATACTGGAAAAGACAATATATGAATACAATCAAGTGGTCCACAGTGCACAGATAAAGGTTAAAGGTACAACATTTAGTACAAGATATAACATTGTAGTCAGATGAAGCCCGATTAAAGATAGCTCGAAGATCTCCAATGAGGTAGTTGAGAGGTCAAGGCTGCACTCTAGTTGATGAGAGGACGGTTCTGTTGCCTGAGAGATGGGACGAAACTGTCCCTTAATCTGGATATAAGCGTCTAAACGTCTGTACCCCTTGCCTGATGGGAGAGGGTGATCAGGGTGAGTGGTCCTTAGTTATGCTGGCGGCCTTGCCAAAGCAACATGAGGTGTAGCCAGTGAAAGGGAGGTTGGCTTGTGCGATGTTCTAGGCTGAGTCCACAACTCTGCAATGTCTGCGGCCTTCAAACTTGATAAAATGCTTTCTACGGCGCATCTGTAGAAGTTTGTGAGGGTTGTTGGGGACATGCTGAACCTCCTCAGCCTTCTAAGGTTTCTGGGCCATAGCTTCGATGTGGCTGGTCCAGGACAAATTGGGGAATAGATATTCTTAGAACTTGAAGCTCGACCACGTTGGCACTGTCATTATTTACTGGAGTGTGTGTATTGCTCCACTTCCTGAAGTCAATCACAGTTTCCTTTGTCTTGCTGATGTTGTTGACTTGACACTAAGTTACAAGCTTCTCAATCTCCATCTCATCATTATTCAATATCCGGCCCACTACGGTGGTATTGTCTCTGAACGTACATCAAAATGGATAGTTATTGCACAGACGTCTGTGAATAAGGAGCTAAGAACACATCCTTGCGGGCACCAGTACTGAGAAGAATCATAGTGGATGCTTTGTTACTTATCATTGGTTGTGGTCTGTTGGTCAGGAAGTCAGTTGCAGAGGGGAGAACTGATTCCAAGTTCCACGAGTTTGGAGATGAGCTTTGTTGGGATAATGGTGTTGAAAGCAGAGCTATAATTGATGACGAGGAGTCTGGCATAGATGTCTTTCTTATCAAGGTGTTTCAGGGATGAGTATAGAGCCAGGGAGATAGTGGTAGGAAAACTGGTGGATCAAGGTTGCTTGGTATGGTGGAGTTAATGTGTGCCATAAACACCTCTCGAAGTACTTCATGATAGTGGATGTCAAGGCACTAAGTGATCATTAAGGCATGAGATTTTGCTTTTCTTTGGTAGATAGTGGTCTTCTTGAAACAGGTGGGGATGTCAGAATGGAGTGGGGTGAGGTAAAAGATATCTGTGAACATTCCCATGCATTACTCCATGAGGTTCCTAATTACTTTGCCAGGGACTCCATCCAGGCCGGTTGCTTTCCATGGGGTCACCCTGAGGAAGGCTGCTCTTACATCTGCCACATCGACCGTGGGAATAAGCACGCTCGAGTCGATTGGGACAGATGTCATCGGTTTATTTGATTCTATGCTCAAAATAGAATGCTCCATGTTGAGCAGTTGGGTTTCAAGCTTATAACGAGAGATTGTTGCTGCAAGTGACCCCATGCCCTAAAGAGTTTTGCACAAGTGAATACCTTTGCATTCCAGAGGGGTGTTATTAGATAGTTGACAAGTTGGGGCCTGGTATTGCTTGCAGTGTTTCACTCTGATGTTCAGGATAGAATGCCCCGGGCCAGGGAAATGTGGCTTTTAGCTGTGGTGCACCAAGCTGCAACTCTGAATTAGTGCAGGAGTACCGCTAGGGATGTGATGATGATAGCTTGGAAAGATGTCAGATGGAATAAATGGCTTATTTTACCTCTTTCCACTTATGATGTCTGCTGGCTCTTTACGAAGTTGTAGTGTGTGAGCAGTGGTGGACTGGCCAGGGTGTCAGCTTGCCCGATGGCAAGTGGGCCCCTCATGAAGTGATGGCAAGTGGGCCCCTGTTAAATGGTAGCATTGTGGCTGTGGGTGGGCCCCCTTTGTCTCCTGGCAACCAATATTTTTAGACCCAGTCTGCCACTGTGTGTGAGTAGGTGCAGTAATGTGTATGACAGTGATGGGAAAATGGAGGGGAGGTTTTAACAATTTCTACAGCAAAGCTCAAGTCCAGGCCATCAGTGGGAATAGATGGTGAGAACTGAACAGGATCAGCAAAGCCGGGAGACTCATAGTGGATTAAGAAAGGGACAGGACCGTTCAGAGCTGGTTTCAAAAGCAGACTGTATATAAATTGTATTTTAGTTTTTGTGGGTGCCCCTGTCTGTTTCTGTTGTGGGGAATACGAGGAAGATTTTCTCTTGAAGCTAAATGTTACATTGTTTTTCTGGCAACCATTGACATTTTTATATGTCAAGTCTTTCACATATTGGTTCATAATTGTGCTTCAAATACTTGGGTTGTAATCTAAATTATGCAGCTGTGTGGTGTTATATCCGTAAAGGATGGAATTGTGTGGACTGCAACTGCCATTTGCACTGCAGAATGAGATTGTTGGCTTAAAATTGAATTGACAGGTCTGTTATTTTTATACCTTGTATATTTTGAACATTTTCTCGAGCCATCCTTATGCCAGAAATGGTTGTCAGTTCACAGTTTGTTCCAGTGTGCGACATGCGTCACATGTGTTAAGAAATCACTTGGATTTTTTCTGGAATTCCACGCATGCTGCTAAATACCAAGGTCTTTAATTTATAACCAGAACCTTTAAATAACAGATATGTAGGCAGTTAGCAGATAGATATAATAGAAGTAGCATAATAGCACTAAGGAATTTCAGTTTTTTAAATACTAACAGTGATTGCTTTATTGTCAAAGGCTCAGAAGTGGGTGGGATTTTCGAGCTGTGTCCAGGAAAGTTTTTTGGTGCAGAATGTCGATGGACCATTGAGGAAAAGAACAGTACTGGACCTTGTTTATGACTGGTTGATACTTTATTGTCACATGTATCTGAGGTACAGTGAAAAGCTTTGTTTTGCATTCAACCTAGGCAGCACACAAGTGTCGCCACATACTGGTGCCGACAAAGTTCCAAAAGTGCCAAATAATCCTTTCTACTGCCTGCCGCCGCATGTTAGCAGCAGCCCCCCCCCCCCCCCCCCCCAACACCGGCCCCCCCGTCACCCTCGGCAGCCCTCTGCCAGGCCCCCCCCCCCATTGTCCTTGCTGGACCACCAATTCGGAGTCCACCGAGGGTTGAGCCCTCCTCCGATGTTGGTCCACGGAGGGTGAGATTTGGTGTATGTAGCCGGAGATAGCTGAAGATGGAGGGAACATCAGGCAGGGAGAACATTTTGTAGATTGTGACCATAACCACTTTGATATGTGTGGCGTTAAGGAAAAAAATTGTGATGGACCAGCAATAAAAATCTAAAATTGGAGGGAAGCTAATTTAATTAAAATAAGACAGCACCTGGCAAAGGCAGACTGGGAGCATTTACTTGCAGGTAAATCTATTTCTGCTCTGTAGGAAGCATTCAACGGAAAAATAGTAAGACTACAGAGCCAACATGTTCCTTTCAGAGTAAAGGTCAGGGCCAGCAAATATTGGGATCCTTGGATGATGAGGGGTTTCGAGGGGAGGATAAAGAGAAAAAAACAAAGGACATGACAGGTCATAAGGTCATGAGGAATAGGAATAGAATTAGGCCATTCGGCCCATCAACTCCACTCCGCCATTCAATCATGGCTGCTCTATCTCTCTCTCCTAACTCCATTCTCCTGTCTTCTCCCCATAACCTCTAACACCCGTACTAATCAAGGTACAGGGAACTAAAGACAGGAGAGGCTGGTTATGAGTAATAATTGTAGGGAAGCACTTGAAGAAATTTACACGGTAAAGAGGTCATGAAGCATCACTGGCATACAGAATTAAAGTAAGTCGCAAAATATTCTATAAAGGTGTTATGTGCAAAAGAATAACCTGGGAAAGAAAAAAACAACAGGGGCAATCTGCATGAGGATCCAGAAGGTATTGGTGAGGTTCCACATACATAATTTTCATCGATACTCATGTGGGTTGCAATGTCGTTCACAGGAATGTTTCGTTTGTGACCACTAGTGACTACTGTTGAGCCATCCACCGTGGAGAAACCTCTGGGTTGGGGTGGGGGAAGCTGGGGAGATAGAGCAAAGAGACAGGAGACAAGGGCTTCCACTTCAATCACCAGGGCATGACAAGGGAGTACGAGGATCCAGAAATCTGTCAACACCGAGCAGGAGCTACCTGACCCAACAATAGCCACACTCAGTGTCAGCACCAGCTCACTCCGACCCATCCTCACAGCCATTCTGCCCTCCATCTGATCCTCTCATTGGCACAAGAGTGCCAGCGGAGGGTGGAGCCCAGCACAATAGCTGGCAATCCAAGTGAATGATGTGAGCTGCCTAGTGGAGCTGACCAGGCACAATTTGGTGCTGTGGATGTTGGTCTTTCTCAAGAGGACAGAGGTCACTGCTGTGTTGTGGTTCATAAGCTGGGTTTGAATCTGACCTTTCAGCTCAGTCAGCTAGAGGCTGTGTTGATGCACTGGAAGCTCTGGTGTTTGCCTTCATGGAGATGTGGAAGCAGTCTATGTTTCTGTTTTGTGGAAATCTATTATCCGAGCATTGTGTCATTGAACAGGGCAGGGTGACCGTTACTTTGTAGAGTGCATTTTGTTAATGAGTTGATGATGACTTGTGGTGAAAGAGGTTGATAACAATAGATGATGTCCTCATTCTTTAGGGAACAGGGGTTCCCCCTTTCTAGCATAGATGAGGTCCTCACACATGTGTACGCCGCAGTTCCACTTTTTCTCCCCGTTCCACCTGTCATAACAGGGACACAGTCTCCCTAGTTCTCACCTTTTACCTGATCAGCCGTCCCTTCATTTTTTTTTTTTTCTTTTTTTTTTTTTTTTTTTTTTTTAAATTAGAAGTACGGTAAATTACAATCCTACATAACACATATATCTTAATACATTTTTTGTACCGCTTCATTTTTTTTGAGCTTTAAGAAAAAGGTAGAAGTAAGGAAAGTAAAGAAAGTGCAAGAGAGTCGTGAAGTGCAAGAGTGTTGGGAAAAGAAAGCCCCTTAGGAAAGAAGTTAGAGAAGGAAGTAAAGTGAGAAAATAGACCCTAGAAAAGAAAGAAAGAGAAAATAGAAACAATCGCTCTATTATAACATTAAACTCCGCAGAAAGGGGACTACCAACCAAGTCTGTTTTTGTTGTTTTACCTCCCGTTACCAGGTCCTGACTATTGCACCTCATACTTGTAATAGGTCCAGAAACATAGACCACGTCTTTTGGAATTGGTCTGCTTTACCGGCTAGGAGGAATCTCATCTCTTCCAGATGTAATGTTTCAAACATATTTGATATCCACATTTTTATTGTTGGTGTCGGCGCATTTTTCCAGAATTTAAGTATAAGCTTTTTTCCCATTATTAGCCCGTAATTAAATAAATTCTTCTGAAACACGTTTAATTCAGGGTTACCTTCCGATATTCCGAAGATAATCCATTCTGGTTTTGGTACCAGTTTTATTTTGATCAATTTTGAAAAAATATCAAATATTTCATACCAGAATTTTTTGATTTTTATACAAAAAACAAAAGAGTGCGCTATGGTAGCTTCTTGACACAGGCATTTATCACAGATTGGTGAAACATTAGGGAAGATTTTATTTAATTTAGTTTTTGAATAGTATAATCTATGTAATGTTTTAAATTGAATGAGCGTATGTCGTACGTTGATCGAACATTTGCCGTCCCTTCATCATCCAACATTTTTGTCACTTCCAACAGGATCCCACCACTAAACACATCTTCTCATCTCCACCCCTTTCTGCTTTCCACAGAGACCATTCTCTCCGCAACTCCCTGTCCATATACCTCCTCCCTCAATTCCATCCAGGATTCCCAAAAGTCCTTTCAGGTGAGCCAGAAATTTACTTGCACCTCCTCCAACCTCATCTCCCGTATCTGGTGCTCCCGGTGTGGTCTCCTATATATCGACGAGAACAAGCGTAGACTTGATGATTGTTTCGCTGAACACTTGCGCTCAGTCCGCTTTGGCGTACCCGATCTCCCGGTTGTCAAACATTTTAACTGCCCTTCCCATACCCATACTGCCCTTTCTTTCCTGGGCCTCTTCCACTGTCGGAATCTGGCCACATGCAAATTGGAGGAACAGCATTTCATATTTTGTTTGGGCAGCTTACGACGCAGTGGTATGAATGTTGATTTTACTCATTTCAAGTAACTCCTGCGGTCCTTTCCCCCCCCTCTCTCCACACCCCCGTCCACCACCTTAGTTCACAATAGTTCCACTGTTGGCATCCTTCAGATTCAGATTCAGATTCAACTTTAATTGTCATTGTCAGTGTACAGTACAGAGACAACGAAGTCCAGTTAGCATCTCCCTGGAAGAGCGACATAGAATATGAATAAATAAATCTATTTACATGCATACAGTCATAGTGTTTTTCCTGTGGGAGGAGTGTCCGGGGGGGGTGATTGGCAGCCACCGAGGTACAGTGTTATGTAGTGTAAAGCCGCAGGGAGGAAGCTGTTCCTGGACCTGTTGGTCCAGCAACGGAGAGACCTGTAGCGCCTCCCGGATGGTAGGAGGGTAAACAGTCCATGACCAGTTGGGGTGAGAGCAGTCCTTGGCGATGCTGAGCTCCCTTCGCAGACAACGCTTGCTTTGGACAGACTCAATGGAGGGGAGTGAGGAACCGGTAATGCGTTGGGCAATTTTCACCACCCTCTGCAGTGCTTTCCGGTCGGAGACAGAGCAGTTGCCATACCATACTGTTGGTAAGAATGCTCTCGATGGTGCAGCGGTGGCCTTGTATCATTGTTGTTAGCACATCTTCCCAGCCAACAATGGACCATTATGGACTCCACCCTTCCTGAGGTCATCTGTTGTTGGCCCTGGTTTATCTGGCCTTCTCTATCTTACAGTCTAAAGAAGGGTCTAGAGCCGAAACGTCACCTATTCCTTTTCTCCAGAGATGCTGCCTGACCCGCTGAGTTGCTCCAGCATTTTGTGTATATCTTTGATAAAAAGAGAGTGTGTTTATCTGTGACATTCACAACCTGCCTATTCTCCAAGGCAATATTCACCCATCAAAGTCATGCTTAAGTGCAGCTAGAACACTCACATGCCGTTTCAAATGTTTACCCTCCACCAATGTTCCAATGCAAGTTCAAGGAACGGTACCTCATCTTCTGCCTCAGTATGCTCACGTCCTCAGGATGCAATGGTGAATTGCACAATTTCAGGTTATTTTTATTGGATATTTTCATGTCAGTTTGTTCCCTTGTTTCCTCTCCTGCCTCTGACTGCTGGCTTGTGCAAATAGTTACCTTGTCGATCTTGGTCTCCACCCTGTTACAGATATTATCGACCCTCTTCAATTCAGTTAACAGCTTGGAGATTCAAGCAACTGCAGATGTTGGTTTACAAAAAAAGATAAAGTGGTGTAGTATCTCAATGGGTCGGGCAGCTACTGTGGGCAACAGCTGTGGGCAACATGGATAGGTGTGGTTTTGGATCAGGACTCTTCTTCAGACAAAACGTTACCTATCCATGTTTTTTCAGAGATGCTGCCCGGCTTTCTGTGTTACTCGAGCACTTTGTACCTTTTATCATTTAACAGCATTCATGTCTTCTCTCTTTTCCAGTACTGACAAAAGAGTCCTTGGTCAGAAATCTTTGCCCTGTCTCTTTCCCCACGGAGGTTACCAGTGTTTTTAGTGTTTTTTTGTTTTCGTTTTGAATTGCTTGTGGTCGCTGTTGCAATGAGTCCTCATAAAACTTGTATTATCTTGCACAAATATATCAGCAACTATCACAATTGTATGACAGTTTTATGGTACTTAATAAATGAGAACATCTGAAAGGAAAACTCTTTGATGTGCAGAGAGCTGGGTACAATGCAGTGAAATGAAGATCCCATTAGTGAACTGGTCACCCAGCTGAATGTAATGCCCTGTCCACATTGTTGTATGTGGTGCCTTATAGGAACAGTGCTCTGGTTCCTGAATATATTCACTGCTGCCTTTGCTTTCTTAAGGCTTGTCTTTTCCAGTACTGTTGCTATGAACTAGCTAATGGGTATAAAGTCCTGATGGGACAGAGAAAAATCCCAAATATGTGCCAGCTCTCCAACTGGTAGAGCTGGACGTGGAAGTGAAGTACCATGTAATCCCTGCTGTTCAAATGGAACCATGGCTTGTGGTTTAATGGAAAATGACTCCCGAGTGAGAGAACTTCTGCATTTTCTTTTAGCTACATGAGTGGTAATTACTGAGCTGTGACGGTAGTCAGAGTAACAACAGATGTGGCATGTTCTACTTTAGTTTCGTTGAAGGAAAAAACAGTCAGTGAGTCCATTTTTAGTTAGTTGCTGATCTGATGATTTTTTTTTGTTGATCTGATGAAATTTGAAATCATATTGAAATTGTGATAGATCTCCCACTCTTTCTTTATAGTGGAGTGAGACAAATGCCTTGTGCTCCTGGTGCCACCGACACCTTTCTCTCTTTGAGCCATCATGTATTAAAGTTGTTATTGGGTTCTTGTACTGTTCTGTGGAGTATTGTGGCAGCTGGCTCTCTTCTTGAAATAATAATGCATGGTGTGTACAAGGTGGCAATATTTAATCCTGTGACAAAGTGCTTTGTGATCTAACAGCCTTGACAATATGAAGGAATAACCATATAACAATTACAACATGGAAACAGGCCATCTCGGCCCTTCTAGTCCGTGCCGAACATTTATTCTCCCCTAGTCCCATCTACCTGTACTTAGGCCATAACCCTCCATTCCTTTCCCATCCATATAACTATCCAATTTATTTTTAAATGATAAAATCGAACCTGCCTCCACCACCTCCACTGGAAGCTCATTCCACACAGCCACCACTCTCTGAGTAAAGAAGTTCCCCCTCATGTTACCCTAAACTTCTGTCCCTTAATTCTCAAGTCATGTCCTCTTGTTTGAATCTTCCCTACTCTCAGTGGGAAAAGCTTATCCACGTCAACTCTGTCTATCCCTCTCATCATTTTAAAGACCTCTATCAAGTCCCCCCTTAACCTTCTGCGCTCCAAAGAATAAAGACCTAACTAGTTCAACCTTTCTCTGTAACTTAGTTGCTGAAACCCAGGCAACATTCTAGTAAATCTTGATTTCCTCTCTTGTACCATTTCAGTTACAGTAGGGTAAGATGACCTGAGCCTTTACTAATTTGTTAGTTGTTGCATGCAGCCATTCCTTTACAGATGTAAGGGTTATCACTACCATAGGTGCCGGATCACATGGTTAACTATGGCTGGTTTGTATGCACCATCTTCCCCTCCATAGATAGTCAACTGACACAATAACAAAGTCCAACTGAACCCCTGGAGCTGCCTGATAATCACCCTGTTGGTGCAGGTGGAGAGGTAACTGGCCTTAGTATGGCCTGATCATGTCAGCAGTATAACCACATGCCCCATTTTGTCCACTGACATCTCATCAGGTGTCTGATTCTATAAATATCACAACTGGGAGTGGGGGCATTGCCCACAGTACCTTGTGCTACTCCATTGGGACCAGAGTTGGGGAATCGAGAACCAGAGGATATAGGTTTAAGGTGAGATGGGGAAAGATTTAATAGGAATCTGAGGGATAACCTTTTCACACAAAGGGTGGTAGGCGTATGGAACGAGCTGCCGATGGAGGTAGTTGAGGCAGGTACTATCGCACCATTTAAGAAACATTTAGACAGGTAACACAGAAACATAGAAAATAGGTGCAGGAGTAGGCCATTCGGCCCTTCGAGCCAGCACCGCCATTCAATATGATCATGGCTGATCATCCAACTCAGTATCCCGTACCTGCCTTCTCTCCATACCACCTGATCCCTTTAGCCACAAGGGCCACATCTAACTCCCTCTTAAATATAGCCAATGAACTGGCCTCAACTACCTTCTGTGGCAGAGAATTCCAGAGATTCACCACTCTCTGTGTGAAAAATGTTTTCCTCATCTCTGTCCTAAAAGATTTCCCCCTTATCCTTAAACTGTGACCCCCTTGTTCTGGACTTCCCCAACATCGGGTATAATCTTCCTGCATCTAGCCTGTCGAACCCCTTAAGAATTTTGGATACATGGTACATGGATAGGACAGGTTTAGAGGGATATGGGCCAAATGCAGGTAGGTGGGACTAGTGTATATGGGACATGTGTGGTCACGTTGGGCCTAAGGGGCGGTTTCCATGCTGTAAGACTCTATGACTATGACTCTTGAGGGCACAGCTTTCAGAAGAGAGAGGCAAAGTGTATAGGAGATGTGCAGGGCAAGGTTTTACATAGAGAGTGGTAGGAGCTGGAATGCTCTGCTGGGGAAGTGAAGGAAATAGATACAATACCTTTGAGGCTTTTGGACATAAATATGAGCAGGCAGGGAATGGAAGGATATAGACCCCATACAGGCAAATGTGATCAGTTTAAATTGGTGGACACAGATCTTGAGTGATAGAGTCATGTGGCACAGAAAGAAGCCTAACGGCCCAACTTGTCCGTGACAACCAAGATACCCTATCTACATTAGTCCCACCTGCCTGCATTTCACCCACAACCTTTTAAACCTTTCCTTACCAGTCCACATGTCTTTTAAATGGTGGCTGAATGGCTGACTCCTATGCTGTATCATGCAATGTTCTAGGATGTTAATGTGATTTAAGATCTGGGATGTCCTTGTATAAACTAGGGGGATTTCCCCTTTTGTTAAATGATTTTAAGACTGATATTTGGAGAAATCTAAAGACATGCCCTTGTCTGGGCATGCTGGGTCTGAGTAAAGCCTTGTGGTTGGCGGGTGATATCAGTGGTCACACTACTCCACAGCTGTGGGCAACACCAAGATTGTGGAGCTACTTCCACCAGAACTTGACTTAGACTTAAGCTAAAATCGAGCATCCTGCTGATGCTGGAAGCCAAGGTCAAGAACAGGGAATGCTGAAAACACTGTGGGCCAGACAGCATCTGTGGAGGGAGAATCTGCGTCCAGGGGGTTCATCACCCTGAAGTGTTGACTCTGACTGTCTCTTCAGGACAGCCTCATCTGTTCATTGTGTCCAGAATCTATCTCCTGTCCTCCCTTCAAACTTGCAGGTAGTCGATCCCCATAAATCGGGCTGGGAGTGGGGGTGAGAGCAGGGGTGAGCTTCCTACCTCTGAACATGGAATCGTGATGGTCTTGTCATAGTGCAAATAGGGGGATGTGGGCTTGAATAGTCCTGGTGGTGGTTTGGGAGTCCCAGTGATGATGGCCAGTGGAGGTGGGGGGGTGTTCATAAAACGACATGGTCTTGCAGAATGCTGATACTGGTATTTATTTGGCTGTAGATCATGATGATTGCCGGTGATGTGGAAACCGTGGGGCTTTGTGCAGGTGATGGGGGTTCAATATTGCTGGGACTTTAGCAACTGCAGATACTGGGGAAACTTGGACAGTGTTTGTTACTTTGAGTAGCTGATATGCTGTGCGGTGGAAAGCTTGCTGTAGTCATTTCCTGTCATGTGATGAACTTGGGAGTGCAGTTCGAATAATATACCAGCAGTCTGTTGACACCAGTTGAATTTCCATTTTTATTCAGAAAACCCTTGAGTGGGTTTGTTTGATGGGTCACACGATTTGTTTCCATGCAGCATTTGATCACTTTTTCCAGAAACTCCAAAGCTTAACAATGCTTTTGTTGTGATTTTCCCCTGTGTGCTGTGGGGTAAATCCAAGTGAAAGCAAACAATTTTTGGATGTATGTCACTGTATTAAAACAGTTCATCACATGTCACTTCTAAACTCTCTCATTTGTTGCTCATGGGTTTGTGGCTAATGAAGAGATGTTTTCAGTTAATTTATGTTGCACCCACTGCATGGAGCCCAATGCTACCTCATCCAATCTTCAGCCCTATGTCGACCAGACTGCAAGACTACCTTGTTTACCAAACTCACTGAAACCCCTCTCCCTCCACCGCAGTCGCCATCACTGGGCACTGCCTACACCCCTGCCCAGTGGCGGACTGGGTCTAAAAATATTGGTTGCCAGGAGACAAAGGGGGCCCACTTCATCAGGGGCCCACTTGATATAGGGGGCCCACTTCATCAGGGGCCCACTTGCCACTGGGCAAGCTGACACCCTGGCCAGTCCGCCACTGCCCCTGCCCTCTTCCTGACAATATGTCGGCAACACTCAGCAGATCAGAAAGAAACCTACAAAGTGAAACGGGTAACAACTGGATACCAGGCAAAACATACATTGTGACTATAACTCTGGAAACGTGGCAATAACAAACCAATAGCAATACCATTTTCAGGTCGGAAACTTTAATCAGAACTGGAAAACAGTGCATATGCAAGACTGGGAAGTTGGTGTTGGGGATGTTCAGAAAGCGGTGGAAGTAAGGGGTAGACAGTACAAAACAAAGGTCTGGTAATGGGACAATTCATTAAACAACTTGGTTGTGAAGGAGCCGTTTAAGGTGTCAGGAGTGGTGGTTTATGATCAGAAGCTGTTGAACTTGGGGTTGGTTCCTGGTAGATTGTAAATCATCAGAAAAGTGGTAGATTGTAAATCATCAAAAAAGCATCTTGTAGTTTCCTGTTGCTGCTTCAGGAGGCAGAAGTCACGATGAACCTTGATCACAGATGCAGATTGGAAAACCTCTGCAAGTTCAGGATTGTTCCTCTTGGAAAATGTTGATTCATTTGCATTTACAGTTTATTCCACTATTTTCAGCCATATTTCTTCACACACGCATATTTTGAAGCTGGATAGACACTTTACAAATATGTCCTGACTTCCTGGCTATGTACTGTTCCTCTCTACACAGATACTGCTGCTGGCTGAGTCCTTGCACATTTTCTGTTTGTATTTCACTGTGGACTTTGCTTTCAGGAAACCCATTTATTGAGCCGTTCATTTCTGAGCATTCTCAATGTGGACCTAAAGTTGCAGAGTCATATTGCACAGAAACAAGCCCTTCAACTGTCAGCACCTGTTGTGCTAATTCCATTTGCCAGCCTTATACACCTTGATGGTCCAAGTGTTTTTCTAGATACTCCTGTGACACTCACTGCCTCCACCACCTGCAGTGCAGTGCGATCCAGATCAAACCACCCTCTGGGGGAAATAATCCTGCCTGATAGTGTCAAAGAGTAACACCGCACAGAAACATGGCCTTCGGCACAATTCGTCCATGCCCACCAAGATGTTCGTCTAAGCTAGCTCCGATCGCCAGGGTTAAACCCATATTCCCCAAAACTTTCCTACCCATGTGCCAGTCCAAATGTCTTTTGAACGGTTGTTATTGTACATGCCTAAACCACTTCCTCTGGCAGTTCATACTGTAAACAAACCACCGTCAGTGTGAACAAGTTGCTCCTCACGTCGTTTTTAAATTTCCTCCTTCATTTTAAACCTATGTCCTCAAGTTCATGATTCCCCAACTCCTGTTAGCTGTTGGAAGGAATAAGTAGATGCTGGTTTAAACCGAAGATAGACACAAAAAGCTGGAGTAACTCAGCGGGACAGGCAGCATCTCTGGAGAGAAGGAATGGGTGATGTTTTTGGGTCGAGACCCTTCTTCAGTCTGAAGAATTGATGCTGCCAGTCTCACTGAGTTACTCCTGCTTTTTGTGTCTCTCCCTCCTGTTAGTTGTATGTCTATTCACGCTCCCCTTCTTTCCTTCAAGGTTTTCTGTGTTCGGAGTGGTCCTCCAGTCAACTCTCCAGTGCCCAATTCAATCTCGGTGTCATCAGGGAGCTCATGGATTAGTTGCCTATTGTGAGCATGTTTGCGCATGCAGGAACTGTACACACACAGGCCTTCATGAGCTGTGTGCATGTGTTTGCGCCACATGTGGGTGGGATCCCTATGTGTGCCTGTGTATGGAGAGAGGTTGTTTGAATATACATGGGTGTGGTGGGCATAAGGTCATAAGTGGTAGGAGCAGAATTAGACCATTCGACCCATTGGATCTGCTCTGCCATTCACTCATGGCTGATCTATCTTTTCCCCCTAATCCCATTCTCTTGCCTTCTCCCCATACCCTCTGACACCAGTATTTATCAAGAATATATCCATCTCTGCCTTAATAATATGCATTGAGTTGACTTTCACAGGCTTCTGTGTTTAAGAAGGAACTGCAGATGCTGGAAAATCGAAGGTAGACAAAAATGCTGGAGAAACTCAGCGGGTGAGGCAGCATCTATGGAGCTACGGAAATAGGCGACGTTTTGGGTCAAGATCCTTCATCAGGCTGATATGGGGGTGGGGGAGACGGGAAGAAGAAAGGAAGAGGAAGAGACAGTGGGCTGTGGGAGAGCTGGGACGGGGGGGGGGGAAAGAAGGAGAAAGCAGGGACTATCTAAAATTGTAGAAGTCAATGTTCATACCTCTGGGGTGTAAACTACCCAAGCGAAATATGAGGTGCTGCTCCTCCAATTTACGGTGGGCCTCACTCTGGCCATGGAGGAGGCCCAGGACAGAAAGGTCGGATTCGGAATGGGAGGAGGAGTTGAAGTGCTGAGCCGCCGGGAGATCAGGTTGGTTATTGCGAACCGAGAGGAGGTGTTGGGCGAAGCGATCGCCAAGCCTAGGCTTGGTCTCAGCCTTCTGTGTGGTCAGTGAGTATGTGCATGTACGCATGTGTATGGAGACTGCGTGTGTACAAGAGTGCTTGGGCAGGCAGGAGCTCTGTGTGTGGAGGTAAGGGCTATGAGTGTGTGTTTGTGAGTGTGCCAGTCTGTGGGTGTGCTAATCGACAGGCAGAGGCTTATGAACGTGCATGTATGTGTGTGGGGGTGGGGTGTCTGTGTGTACTTGGTGGGAGCAGGTGCTACGTGCACATGTATGGGCAGGACCTGTGTATGTATGTGTGGGATAGTGGTGTGGATTGGCAGAGTGTGTGTGCGGACCTTTCATGGTATTTTTCTAATAAACATACCCCAAAAGATTCATTGCTTACAAAGAGGGAGACAGGTTGGCAGCAGGCTCCCGTTGGGAAGATACATTGGGCTACTTGACTCAAACTGAAGGCGGGACCAGCTGGAAGCAAACTCCAGATAGCTCCATCAGTCTTGTCTGAGCACAGAGAGAGGGTGGTGTGTGCCCTGTGTGTTCTGTGTAGGCTGTCCCATCTCAGAAGGTGTAAGTGTGGGGGAATGGCGGGTGGAGAGGCTGAAAGTCATTGAGCTACCAAGCTTCACTTTGATTCGGCGGCTTAGAATTCTGCACACGTCCCACTAATTGAATCTGGGTGACAAGTGAGGAGACCAATACACGAGGCAGTGTGGACAGGGAGCTAACCCTCGGGAATGTTAAATCTCTCCTGGTTGATTTCTGTCACTTTGTAAAGAATCAGGTGGATGAGTTACATAATGACAAATATTGCAGTATTCCACTCCACATTGCCCCCTGTTAACTCAACTACAATTACTCTTGTGTGTAATTAGTATTATTTAACAGGCAGTGCTTTCAGTGAGAGGGCAGGGAGTTTAGCTCAATTAATGATACCTGCCGTCTGCCCCCACTGAGGTGCTGTGCAGTTGCTGGCATCACAGACTACAGTGGAGGAAGGGGGGTTGGGGGACTGAGTTGAAGGAGCTGATCTCTGTGGCGATTCTGTCAGCAAGGCTATGAGAGGATGGTGTTATCGTCTCTGCAGCAAAGACCACTAGCTGAAGACTGTACCGCTTGTGTGGAGGAGGAAATGGAGGCAGAACTGAGAAAGAGGGAATCCAGGTTAGTAGCAAGCTGCGGAGAGAATTTAGAGATACAGCACAGAAACAGATCCTTCGGCCCACCAGGTCCGGGCTGACCAGCGATCCCCGCACATTAACACTGTCCTACACCCACTAGGGACAATTTTTACACTTACCAAGCCAATTAACCTACAAACCTGTACGTCTTTGGAATGTGGGGGGAAACTGAAGATCTCGGAGAAAACCCACGTAGGTCGCGGGGAGAACATACAAACTCCGTACAGACAGCGCCAGTAATCGGGATCGAACCTGGGTCTCCGGTGCTGCATTCGCTGTAAGGCAGCAACTCTACCGGCGCGCCACCGTGACTGGAGACATAGCGGGAAGGGAATATCTTTGATAGAGCGAGGTCCGATTGTCGTGATGATAAGCTATTGATGAAGACATCTGAGGAGAGAGAACGAGAGACAGGATACACAATACAGTAGGGAGATGGGAATATGTGGCCAGTGGTGGGATTCCGTTGGAGGTGGCGAAAATGTCGGAGGATTATATGTTGACTGGGACAGCTGGTAGGGTGGAAGGTGAGGACAAAGGGGGCTCTGTCCTTGTTATGAATAGGAGGATGGGGAGTGAGAGCGGAGCTGCGGGATATAGAGGAGACCCTGGCGAGAGCCTCATCTACTAGAATAGTTATCTCGTCAGTGCTCTCTCCATCACAGTCATACCCTTCCTATAGTGTGGTGACCAGAACGACACTCAATACTCCGTGCTGTTTTACCAGTGTTTTGTAAATTTGCAATATAACATCGCAGCTTTTATACTCTGTGCCCTGACCTATGAAGGCAAGCAGGCTCCAGCCTGGAATGCTGCTTAAAGTTGTACACCAGAAATAATTTCATGAATGGTTTCATAAACCTAGATGGAACATTTGAACTTGCTAAATCCTTGCATTGGCATTGTCTTCTCCACAGCCATCAGATTGAGAGGAACAGGGTCAGTAATGCACCAGATCTGCTTCAAATTGTGCAGGTCTTGCACCCTGCACAATCCAAACATGCGAGGGGCGGGGGGGGGGGGGGGGGGGGGGGGGGGGGGGGGTGGGGGGGGGGGGGTAGTAATTACTTGGAAACATTGTCACCTCTAAGTGTAACAAACCACCTTGCCATACCAGGCCCACTTCACTGATCCTTCCGGAGGCTACACAGAACCTAAAGTTGCTAGGCTTCTATTCACCCCCTTATTAAACACTACTTTCTCCGCAAGAATAAGAAATGTTGCCGTTGGCAGTAACACCTGTAATCTGGAGATTTAAATTGATGTTAATGCAACCCAAGCGAGTATTCAATAACCGGTGTGCACACATCTGGGAAATCCCTGGGTCATTACTGGGGCTGCTTCACATGGCTGCCATCGATGTATCATGTATTGCTGCTTCTAATACAGCTATTCCCATGTACCCAACCACTAAATATGGTTGATGGTTTAACTAATCAGTCCTTAATAAATATACTTAGACAAGATTTTAAATAGTCTTTCACTTGTGCTCAAAATTGAAGTTGGCTTTTGCAAATCAGTCAGGACTTATGATTCAATTTGCACTACAATGCTGCCGTTCTCTTGCCTTGAAGCGAAAGCTTTGCAGCTGCCTAACCACCTTATGCTTTTAAGTTCCTGTTTAACTTTTGCCACCTCTCGGTTTATATTTTCAACCTTTTTGTAAGCAAAGGTACCCAACATGTTCTTGTGGAACTATGAACTGAAAGTTAGAGTCACTGGCTTTCAAATCCTCTTGCATGCTTTCAACTGCTTATCATGTGATGCCAGTCTTCAATGTGTGTCTGCTGTCGTAAAGCATTTCCTCATGTTTATACATTTGGTACATTATTTTTGACACATTGCGTTGGCTATCAGCAACAGTCATTTTTATCCTTGTGTTTGATCTTTCTTGCTGCAAGAGTTGAGAGATTCATTGCAGAAGACATTATGTGTGTGTGTGTGTGTGTGTGTGTGTGTGTGTGTGTGTGAGTGTGTGTGTGTGTGTGTGTGTGTGTGTGTGTGTGTGTGTGTGTGTGTGTGTGTGTGTGTGTGTGTGTGTGTGTGTGTGTGTGTGTGTGTGTGTGTGTGTAAGTGTGTGAGTGTGCGTGGGTGTGTACGCCTGTGTTAGTGTGTGCGCGCGTGCACTGTGATTTTGTTTTATCAGCTTTGCACACCGTTACAACTGGACCTGTGCAAACACTGCCTGTTCTCAGCTGCATGGTGCAGAAAGACGTGATAGACACCCATTGATCACTTGCATGTGGCAGTAGCAGTTGTGAGAACAGAGAGAGAGAGAGAGAGACAGAGAGACAGAGAGAATTGGAGCATTGGAACACACCAACAACATAAAAGGCTTATGTTGATAATGAACTTTTTCCCTTCACCTTAATCCTATGTCTTCTGGTTCTCGATTCCCCTACTCTGTGCAAAAGACTGTGCATTTATTCCTCTCATAATTTTGCACACCTCTATGAGATCACCCCTCATCCTCCTGCACTCCAAGGAATCAGGGAATGGTTACAGCGGAGAAGGAGGCCATTTGGCCCCTCGTGACTGTGCCTGGCTCTCTACCCAAACAATTCTCTGGTTCCACTTTCCTTTCACATACTGAATTTATTCAGCTCCTCCCTCACCCGTGAACGGTCTTCCTCCACCATTTTTGGATGTTCTTTATGTAGCTAGACATACACTTAATTTTTCTGTGTTTGCTTATTACCTAATTTCGCCACTCTGTTTGTTTTGCTGATTTTTATTTCAATTATTTAGAGGCGTTTATTATTTAGGGTTTTACACGCATTTCTCATTGACATTACTCAGTATTTTTTCACCCTCTACTTAATCCTGTGATTTTCCCAATTACTGACTGGGTGGCACCTGACAATCTTACTGTCCATTCGGTCCTGTTCTTTTTAGTTCTGATGCTGCCTTGTTTCATCAACCTGGGATCTTTCATCAGGGGATCATTTAAAACAAGTAAAAGACAGCACAGTGGCACATCTAATAGAGATGTCTGTGACCCAGTTTCAATTCTAATCTTGGGTGCTGTCTGCGTGGAGTTTGCACATACTCTCTGTGACCACATGGGTTACAAAGAAAAAATAGAAAAATAGGTGCAGGAGTAGGCCGTTCGGCCCTTCGAGACAGCACCGCCATTCAATATGATCATGGGTGAATTCTCTTAATTCCTTTAGCCCTAAGACCTAAATCTAACTCTCTCTTGAAAACATCCAGTGAATTGGCCTCCACTGCCTTCTGTGGCTGAGAATTCCACCGATTCACAACTCTCTGGGTACTCTGGATCCAGAGTCTGGATATTCTGGTTTCCTCCTACATCCCAAAGATGTGGAGGTTTGGAGGTTAATTGGCCTCTGTAATTAGGGACGGATGCATAAGTGGGATAACAGAGAACTAGTGTGAACGGGTGATCGAAGGCCGGTGTGGACTCGATGGGCAAAGGGTCTGTTTCCATGCTGTAATTTTAAACTAAACAAAGCTACATATAATTAAGCAAATGGATAAACTTGACAGTGAATATAACAATCACGTTAAAGTCTTGATGAGAATCTGGATAATTAAATAAAAATCAAAAACACTGCAGGTGCTGGAAATCTGAAATAAGAGCAGAAAACATTGTAAATATTCACCAGGTTGGGCAACGTCTGTGGATAGCGAAACACAGCTAATATTACAGGTTGAAGACCCTTCATAAGAGCAGGTTCTGACAAAGGGTCTTTGACCTGAAACATTAACTCAGTTTCCACAAGTAAATTATAAATGTTAAAGGAGCTGAAGGTTTCATTTTGATGCAATCTCAAATTTAATATGCGTCATTGTGGCATCATATGTTCTCCAGTAGGTATCACGATCCACGTTGTTCAACTCTTGACCCGAGACCTTTCTTCTCGAGTGTCAGGCAAGTAGTGTAAACCCACAAGTAGCTGCCATTGAAGCCACTCACCACCTGGGTAACATGGCCTTTATATAAAAATAACTCACTGTTGATGTGTCGATGTGGCACTGGGATACTGTGCAACAGTTGTGAATACAGACACATTACATCTACATGTTCTAAGGGAGAGGTTCTCAGTTTGTCATGAAGCTGTTTAAATGAGAAGCATGAAACAAACACAGCCCACACCAGCAGAAGGGCCCTTAATTCTGTCCGGAAATCTGATCTCAATAGGGGTACAGCCAGGTGGTGCAGGTCATGGTGTATTTGTACACTGTGATGTGCACAAGCTATCCTCTGGCTCCCTGTAGAAGCTGTTCTCTGAGTGATATACATTGAACGAAAAACTATAGAGCGAGGCTTGCAGTTTGTATTGGTAACGATGTTCCTGGTGTGAAACTGTGTGTATTTAGTTTTATTGTTGAAAGCTTGTGATTTTCGTGTGGCGTTACTTGAGACTAATTTTAGCAGCAGTTCCGTCCTCACCTCAAATCCTGAAGGTAGCAATCACATCTCACTCCAGCGATGTGAGTATAAAGCCCTGGCCACTATGTTGCTGAGCTATGGTATGGTGACTTCCAACGAGAATTAAATGCCAGTGGTTATTTCTGTTTGGGGTTAATATAGAAGATCATTAAGTTCTCCGAGTCTCCTTATCCATAATGATTCCTCAACCAAAGAGCACCTTATTGGTGTCAAGTAAGAATCTGTGGAATATTTCTGGTCATAGAATAGGGGCAAAAACTTTTGCACTGGTTTTGAAGCACTTGGCAAATTGCTTTATGAAAGGCCTGTCCTACTTACGTGACTTTTACAGCGACTGCCGGCACCCGTCATAGGTCGCCGAAAAATTTCAACGACCAGAAAGACGCTACAACTGTTTGGGTTACTAGGAGACTATTCACGACCGTACTGGCGAAGCCTGTATGGTCGTGAGTAGTCGCCTAAAGAGTCGTACCTTGTTCTGGTCGCCACTGGATTTTCAACATGTTGAACATTTTCGGCGACCTGTAACGACCTATGACGGGTGCCGGCAGTCGCCGAAAAAGTCGCGTAAGTGGGACAGGCCCTTAACTGTAAGCTCTGTACTCTTTATGTACACATGGCACCCTGTGCATCATTTGTATTTGGTGTGTACTGTAGCTTCATTTGATGCATTACTCTGAAGAGTCTGTTTCGATAGTGTGCATCTCCAGAGCTCAGACCATTATCAGATAAAGGTTTGAAAGATTCTATCATTCTGGATCAGAGATTGTGTGGGATTTAGCAACTGGCCGCTCACTGAGGCAGAACTTTGGAACAGGTGCAGATGGGTGAAGCACTGGGGCTCCACAATGCCCAGCAGGAAACAATGGCCAGTGGTGTCCAGAGGCGAGAAGCAGATGTGAAGGGAGAGACAAGAGATGGAGAGGGAGACTGCAGAGAAGTATTAAAGAGTTATGCTTTCCAGGGATGCTCTGCTTGTGAGAAAGAGCTACACTACAAAGGTGTCAAAGGTCACGGGGATAAGGCCGGACAATGGGGTTGAGTGGGAAAAATTGATCAGCCATGATTGAGTGGCAGAGTAGACTAGATGGGCTGAATGGCATAATGCTCCTATGTCTTATGGTCATAGGACAAAACAATCATGTCTACACACAGCAGCTGGTGAAAGGGACAGTGAAAGTCCGAGGGGTGGATGAGATGAGCAGAGACATGGGCAGAGACATCAGATTCAGAGCACCAGGTAAACTCAGGGTGCCCAATTTGCAACCTGGCCAGTGCAGTGGAGGAAGGCACACTAGTAGTATATGCTCTGTGGAGATGGTGCAGGAACAACGAGTGACATCTCAACCTGACTCAGGAGCAATGTGTAATGCAACCCCTCCCCAGAGTACCCTATCATATGCCATGTGCCAGCACTGGACATTGAGAGGTCACCAAACTTGCTGTGAGATGCTCCCTGAAGTTGGAGATAGGGGGTAGATGCCACTCACTGTGCTCAGGCCAGCACATCGGACTGGTAATGTTCACCGTTAATGTTCATGAAGATTAGCGGTCAGTTTAGCAAGAAAACTGTGAATGTGCAGATAGTTTCGGGTACTGAAAGCTGTAGAACACTGGTTTGGGAAGATACCTAGCAGCAGCTAAAGAGAGATGGGTATGGCTTCCCAGCAGAGACACCCAAAGAGGAACATCCCTAATGGTTAGAGACATGGTAAAGATGAAGACCATGTCAGGCCAACATTAGATGTTCAGAAGGTACAGTGACACCACCTCTTCACTATGTTGTGGCTGAGCCACACATCGTAACTCAGGGACTCAGTCCTGCACCGGCCTGTTTGCAGGCTGGGGACGCAGCAAGCGGGGGGAGCACTGTCTGAGTGAAATTCACATGGCGCAAAGCCAAGGTGATACAGACACACACCGTGATGAACAGGAAGGTTGGCACTGTAATTAAGATGGCTAAAACACAGTGTACGATGTCCTTTAAAAGAGGGGGGAGAGGGGGGGGGAAGGGGGGAGAGGGGGGGAGAAGGGGGGAGAAAGAGGTCAACATTTAAGAAGCCAGAGATGCACGCTGTGAAGCTCGGCGGGCATTACCATTACCGATTGGTTATCCTGGGTTCTGAAAACTACTGCTTACGTTTTTCTTTTCACAATGAGCCAATGAAACTCACCGGTCAGTAACAGCTACAACCTATGAGAACCTATGAGAACCTTCGACCTCCGGGCGACCCACTAGGGCCTCCTGGCGACCCAGCTTCGGCACGAAAATCCTCGCTACTCTCCATGGCGGATTCATTCTGGTCGCCGCTAATTTTTCAACATGTTGAAAAATTTGCGGAGACCATAATGAGGCCGCGACTATTTCCCAGAATACGGGAACTCCTCACGACCATGAAGGCAACTACCCGGCAACCACCCGTGAACATGTAGCGACTGCGTAGTCTCCTGCAGTCGCCTAAAAAGTCGCCTAAGTGGGGCAGGCCCATAAGTCCCTGTAAAATTGTGACCAGTTCCCGTGCTTGATCCGTATTTTAAAATTTGCATTACAAGGTATGATGTATATTATTGCATGGGACCACTTCAAGAATTGTACTATGGGACCAATCGCTGTGTCATATGTCGACAGTTAGAGCAACTATCCAACTTCCAGAGGTGTTCCAGAGTGGCAAATGTCAATTAGTGGAATTAATTAGTGAATGATAGTAAATCATTTCACCACCAAGCGAGCTGCAGATTTGAACAGTTGCTGACTACGGTTGATGACAGCAAGCTGTATTTGGTCACTATGTGTTCCCACCTACACATCATTCCTGCTGGGTTACAGCTCTGTTGGCAGGTGGCCGACTTCAAATCTGTAATTAATTAAATCTGGAATGGGAATGCTAACATCACTGCTGCTGACTATGAAGGATATAAACTTTATTCATAAAAATGATATACAAGATTACAAAAAAGAGGAAAGTCTTCTTTGCATCCTTATTGTTGTTCTGTCTATACATTATCACTTCTATACATTGGTAGTGTTAGCACATTCTATGCACTCAGCCCTCTTGGACAATGCAGGCTTCAAGCGTTTAAGAGGCTTTTATAGAGGGCCTAGCCCCTCAATGGCCAACAACAGAAGAACCTTAGACTGCAGACTTAGTCGTGTATCATGGATACAAGCCCTTCGTCCCAACTCACCATGCCAACCAATATTCCCTAGTCCCATTTGCCTGCATTGGGCCCATATCCCTCAAACCCTCTAACCCTTGCATATTCATGTACCCATCCAATTGTCTTTTAAATGTTGTTATAGTCTCTGCCTCAACTACCTCCCTGGGCAGCTCATTCCACATACCCACCATCTCTGAGTGAAAATATTGTCCCGCGGGTTCCTGTTAAATTACCCCCCCTCACCCTAAACCTATGTCCTCTGGTTCTTGATTTCCTTATCCTAGGTAAAAAGACTGTGCATTCATTCTATCAATTCCCCTTTATGATTTTTATATACCCCTATATGACCATGACTTGGGTTAATTAGGGTGAGCAGCAAATGCAAGTCTCACCAACAGCTGATATGCATCCTGTATGTGGATGGTTTCTTTAAATCAATGTTTCAAACCCCTTTGTCACCGAACAGAAACTGACATTGTGCCAGGATTCAAACTTTACAGGTTATTTGATACCTCCCTCGTTTTTCAACAGGGAACTTTGTAAGCCAACACATCCTCGTTTCTTTATTACAGATCCGGAAGTTATTTTCGAAAACGCCCATTGAGTTATTTATCAGCAGCAAAATAAATAAACCCATTGAATGGATTAGGTTTCAAAGATATTGCCCCACAAGGGCTGATCTTGAAAACCCAACTGGAGATTCACATTGACTTTGAGACTGGTTTTGTTCTTGTGGCATATTGGAATTGGCCAAATTAAAAGCAGTAATGCTGTTATGTAGGGTCAGAGAAAGCTGTTTCTGTGGATAGAGGTTCTGTACCAGAGAAAAGGGTCTTAAGGCACAAAGATCTATAGCAGAGCGGAGGTAGACACTAAATGCTGGAGTAACTCAGCAGGACAGGCAGCATCTCTGGAGAGAAGGAATGGGTGACGTTTTGGGTCGAGACCCTTCTTCAGACTGATGTCAGGAGAGTGGGCGGGACAGAGGTAGAATGTAGTCGGAGAAAGTAAGACTGGTAGGAGAACTTGGAAGGGGGAGGGGTGGAGAGCGGGAAAACAAGGGGTATATGAAGTTAGAGAAGTCAATGTTCACATCGCTGGGGTGTAAGCTACTCAAGTGAAATATGAGGTGCTGTTCCTCCAATTTGCGCTGGGCCTCACTCTGACAATGGAGGAGGCCCAGGACAGAAAGGTCAGATTGGGAATGGGAGGGGGAGTTAAAGTGCTGAGCAACCGGGAGTTCAGGTAAGTTAAGGTGGACAGAGTGGAGGTGTTCAGTGAAACGATCGCCAAGCCTGCGCTTGGTCTCGCCAATGTACAGAAGTTGACACTTGGAACAGCAGATATAGTGGATGTAGCAGAGTGGAACTGAGCAGTGTTTTACGCCGCAACAAACAATCTGCTGGAACACTTTAATCTTTGGAGCACAGAGGGATGATATTGCAGAGTTGAATAAAATTATGAGGGGAATACATATGGGTGACTACACAGAATCTTTTCCCCAGGATAAGAGCATTAAGAACTAGAGGGCATGTTTAAAGTGAGAGTGTAAAAGTTTACCCTGACTTGTTCCCACTGAGGGGTGGTGTGTATATGGATCAAGATGCACGCATTTGAAAGTCCTACCGTTACCTGATGAAGTGGTAATTGGTAACTGGTGCTGCTCTCACAGCTCCAGTCATCAGGTTCAATCCTGACTTGCACATGATTTGGGACAACATGCAAACTCCACAAAGATGTCTTTGTGGAATTCAATGTTCCCCCAAATCATAGGTAGGTGTCCTTTGGGCGCCCCAGATTCCTCGCATATCCCAAAGATTTTAGGAAATGTCACAGGGTTTAGCTCGAGCCTGGATGTACAATCCCACCCTGGGCCCACCAAGCAGCATGTAACAATGACTGTCTCTTTACTGACTAAGCCAGGTGCTACAGGAGTTCCAGTGGCTGACCGAAAATTTTTATTTGTGTGCATTGGCAAGGTTACCATGGAGACCATTGCACTGAATTAAATGGGTTCACAGTCGCCATTGTTTTCATTGTTTCTGAACTTCGCTGAGTCAGTGTTTCATGTTAACGTGGAATACCAGAAACTGTAGATCTTTTTTAGAATGGAAGAGACTGCACCGCAAGACCAGCTGGCAATGCAACTGGATGCTCCTGATCTGTGGGTACCTGCTGTTGAGAATGCTGGTTATTGTGTCCAGTCAGGCAGGGATCTCTCGGTCCATCTGCTTCAAGCTGGTCAGTCGCTGGTAGGAGGTGGCAGACCGTGGATGAGTCTCCCTTGGCTGACCACCTGGCCCTCCTGCCATGTTCCCATTACAACGTGCAAACTCCATTCAGACAGTGCCTAATGCAAAGATTGAATCCAAGTAATTGGAACTGTGAGGAAGAATCTTCGCCAACTGCACCACTTGTCATGTAAATGGTAGAGCTTCCCCAATCCATGGCAAAAGGAAATGGTTTTCTTCTATTTCTCTGTGCCAACTATAAGCTATTCCTCAATTATTGAGTATCCATGTTATTTAAGAACATTCCATGTTATTTAAGAACATAAAACATAGTAGAAATCCCATGTGGGAGATTAGAAGGGCCGAGAGACGTCATGAAATGTCTTTGACGAGTCACATCAAAGAAAATAGAGCCATAGAGTCTTACAGTGTGGAAACAGGGCTGTCGGCCCAACTTGACCACACCAGCTAACATGCCCCAGCTACACTAGTTCCACCTGCCCGCATCTGGCCCATATCCCCACAAACCTGTCCATGTGCCTGTCTAACTGTTTCTTAAACATTGGGATAGTCCCTCCCTCAAATTATCAAGGATTTTTACACTTACATTAAAAACATTTTGGTAATCAGGGAGAAAGTAGGACCACATGGATAAAAGAGGGAATTTGTGCTTGGGATTTGGATGTGGGCATGATGATTTGCATCTGTATTTACCAAGGAAAAGGGCGGTGAGGACAGTGCCTTCAGTGTGGAGATTACTGGTTTGCAACAGCAGTTTGAGATCAAGAAAGAGGTGGTGTTGGGCACTTTGTTGGATAAGTCGAGAATTCCTGATGAGATATTCCTGATGCAGGTTAGGTCACATTTGGAGTATTGCGTGCCGTTCTGGTCACCTCATTACAGGAAAGACGTGGAGGCTTTGGAAAGGGTGCAGAGGAGGGTTACCAGAATGCTGCCTGGTTTAGTGGGTTTCAGCTACAGGAAGACTTTGGATAGATTTAGATTGTTTGGTGTGGTGGAGCTTGGAACACATTGCCAGAGGTGGTGGTGTAGGCAGATATGATAGTGATGTTTAAAATAATTTTAGGCACATGGAAGTGCATGGAATAGAAGGATATATGGCAGATGAGATCAGTTTAAATGGACATGATGTTCAGCACAAACATTGTGGGCCGAAGGACCCGTTCCTTTGTTACATGTTCTATGAGATCTATTCCAGGTTTTAAAGAAAACCAAGAGGGACTTTAACGAAGACCTTTGCAACTTCTATAGCTGGAGGTGTGGTCCCATGCAGAACATCTTGATTTCATCAACTTTACTAATTTCCACTCTGCTCCCAAATTCACTTGGACAATATCTGACTCCTCTCTCTCCTTTCTCAAGCTCTGTCTCTATTGCAGAACATTGTCCATTGACTGATGTCTGCGTCTTAAGAAGGGTTCTGACCTGAACGTTCGCCTGTCCATTCCGTTCATAGATGCTGCCTGGCCCACTGAGGTCCTCCAACATTTAGTGTTTTGTTTAATATTTGAATGTCATTGTTGGTGTTCAAGTAAGTTTTCAGAGCTTTCATTGGACATGTTTAAGGCAAAGCAGGGGCTATCAATTGTGTGCTAGATCTGAAGGTATCGCGCTTGCCTATTGTCAACCCTTGCTGAAGCATAGGTGTTGACAGTGTTTAAGGAGGAGCAGTTCTGTTGCTAGACCCCTGGGCTATTAGTCAAAGACCCTGAAGTCTCATCCCATTGTGATACCTAGAACTTCAATTAAATGAATTAATCTTGCTTGAAATGAGAGGATTAGTTAGTATCCAGTTTAAGGAGGAGAATGCCCTGGCACAAGTGTGATTGCTGGGCCACAGTGCTTCTGACTACTATTCCAGTCAAGAGCAAATTGGGATGCACGGTCGGTGCTGTTCTTGGTCCTAATGTTCACAAGGTGGATAAATCTACTTCAGGAATTATTATATGGTGATAGAAATGGTGAGATCCCTCTAATCTGAATCATTCCTTTGTAATAATGTTCTAGCCAGTTGATTCAGGGACTGCAACTGCTGCAGGCGATGACTAGTTTGGGGTTTGTGCAGATTTATGTCTCTTGGACTATCGCCCTAAGATAATATATGTTTCACTAAACCACTGGCTGGCGGACAACAAATTATGCTAATGTGAATTATCCAAAGATCTTTTCCTGGGATACCAGATTGTTGATTTTTGCTTGGCCCAAGAAATTAAACAATTATTTTCTTCTTACTCTCAGAGGCCGTCTGATGATTGTCATATGTTGCTGCATCAATGCAGACTGTCTTTTGTTTGGGAGTTTGTGCTCATTGACAAATGTTTCTCTGCAGTGCGTGCATGTACATATTTTTCTCTGCAGTATGCACATTTACAGAGGCTTCCTGCAATGTGCTTGCGTACAGGTGTTTCCAGCAGTGTATTTGTATAAAGGTTTCCCTGCAGTGTGCCTATGTACAGGTGTTTACTGAAGTGTTCCTGTGGGAAGATGTCTCTCCGCAACATGCTTGTGTACAGATGTTTCCAGCAGTGTGCCAGTGTACAGATGTTTCCAGCAGTGTGCCAGTGCACAGATGTTTCCAGCAGTGTGCCAGTGGACAGATGTTTCCAGCAGTGTGCCAGTGGACAGATGTTTCCAGCAGCATGCCAGTGGACAGATGTTTCCAGCAGTGTGCCAGTGTACAGATGTTTCCAGCAGTGTGCCAGTGTACAGATGTTTCCAGCAGTGTGCCAGTGGACAGATGTTTCCAGCAATGTGCCAGTGGACAGATGTTTCCAGCAGTGTGCCAGTGTACAGATGTTTCCAGCAGTGTGCCAGTGTACAGATGTTTCCATCAACATGGGTGTATGCAGATACCTCCCAGCAGTGTGCCTGTGTGCAGATCTTTCCATCAGAGTGACTGTGGACAGATGTTTCCAGCAGCGTGACTGTGGACAGATGTTTATCTGCAATGCGTTTTCACAGAATCCTGTTTCATCAAAAGCTGGCTCTGTTAATTGGCTCTGCAGCCTTTAACGGATCCAGTGAACCATGGTCTCAGGTACCTGCCTTTCCTTTGGAAGATCAGGCTGTAGCAGTGTGGAATGTCCTGCTGGCTGAATCTGTACATTTGTACATTAAAGAGCCACCCTGCCCAACGTTGGCTGTGGTTTTCCTTCAGCCCTTTGTCTGAGCCTGACGCTTTCATGTGTTTCCTCGTAGCGTGTGCACCTCTCCTGTACATGTACAATTAAGATCAATTGAAAATATCAAAGTAGGCCGTTCTGTGACTTCTTGATGTTGGAACACTCTCTCCTTCTTAATCTCTCATCTTCCTTTCTTTGATCAATGATGTGGTGCAGTGAGTGAGCTCCTTATTTAGGTTACTTTTTGGAATTAGCAGCACCATGAACTGGTAACATCTAAGAACAGCATTAACTCTTCCGATTGCCCGGACCTAGTATGCCCTCTAGGCCTTGTATGATTTCATTTGTTATTTATTATTTTTGGGCTGCAGCTTCTGGCGTCTTCCACCTACTCGTATTCTTCAACTTCCGATGGGTACAGTGTGGCAGTAGAGGGCAGCCTACATGGGCCTTTGTTTCAGATGTGACCCAAATATTAACTGGTTGAATTAATTGTTGTTTAAAGATACACAACTGATGGTTTCAATGACTGGCTGCAGCACATTTCTACGCAAAGAGTGTAATTAGTCAAAGTGAAGCATTGCTGATCCTGTAGCATTTGGTTAAGACCCTGACAGCTGCCTCTGCTTCTGCACTGTGTCTTTATTTGAGTCACTTCTCTGTAGTGATATTTTAGAGGTTTTAGAGATCTAGGCGCCGACCAGCAATCACCCCGTACACTAACCTACACGCACTAGGGACAATGTTATACTTACTGAAGCCAATGAACTTACAAACCTGCACGTCTTTGGAGTGTGGGAGGAAACTGGAGCACCTGAAGAAAACACACGCAGTCACAGGGAGAATGGAAAAACTCCGTACAGACAGCACACGTAGTCAGGATCGAACCCTGGTTCTTGGTACTGTGAGGAAGCAATTCTACCGCTGAGCTACCAAATTCATCTCTACTGCCCCAAATTCTCATTGAATATAAGGTGCCACTTATAGTTACGCTACCAAATTACGTCAAATGCTAACCATTTTGTTTGTTTATTATAAACATCTTTATCTCGATGTGTTGATGAGCACCATTTTCAATATACATGTCTACTCTTCTGTAATCTGCTTTCTCCCCACCTACCACTTCTTGGTGTGAGCTTAAATCATACTTGGCTGTATTGGATAGATTTGCTTTTAATAGGTTTGTCCATGATGCATTCCTGTAGCAAGGGAAAATCTTTGGCGTTTGTCTGATATTTGACTCTACAGAACCCATGGTCAAAAACTGGCCCTTCTGCCTATCGTGACCAAGCTCACCATCTATACTAATCCCATTCACCAGCACTGGGTCCATAGCATACGATTAAGTGTTCATCTGGATACTTAAATGTTGAGAATCTCTGAATCTACCACCCCTTCAGGCAGTGTGTTCCAGACTCCAACCACTCTTTGGGTGAAAATGTTCTTCCTGAGATTCCCTTGAAATCTCTAATCACTTAACCTATACAGCAGCAGCACAGGTGCTTAGTCACAAAAACATTATACATAACATTTCTAAAAAAATCTGCATAAAAAAGACATCAGTGAAAAACACAAGTAGAAAACAAAATCCATGGTTTAAAATTCCATTGTTGAGATGGGATTACAGTTGTGCAGGTCGGTTCAAGAGGCTGATAATTGTAAGGAAGTAGCTATTCCAAAACCTGGGGATGTGGGATTTCAGGCTTCTGCACCTCCTGCCTGATGGTAGCAGTGAGAAGAGGGTATGGTCTGGATTGTGGGGATGATAGATGCTGTCGAGGCAGGGCCTCACAGATGCTTTTGATGGAGGGAGGGCTCAGCTACGGATCGAGCTGGGTCTACCACTATCTGCCTTTGTTTTGTTGACATTGAATGAGATATTGTCATTGCAGCAGCACTCAACCAGGTTCATAAATAAATTCATTAGTCATAGGAGTTGAAGTAGACCATTCGGCCCACCAAGACAACTCCGCCATTCAATCATGGCTGATCTATCCCTCACCATTCTCCTGCCTTCCCCTCATAACCCTGGACACCCTTACCAATCAAGTATCTGTCAATCTCCACCTTAAAAATATCCAATGACTTGGCCTCCACAGCCGTCCATGGCCATGAATTCCACAGATTCACCACCCTTTGACTAAAGAAATTCCTCCTCATCTCTTTTCTAAAGGTAAGTTATTTTATTCAGAGGCAATGCACTCTATGTTCTAGACTCTCCCACTAGAGTTGCCGCCTTACAGTGCCAGAAACCCTGGTTCGATCCCGACAACGGGTGCTGTTTGTATGGAGTTTGTGCGTTCTCCCTGTGACCATGTGGGAAGGAATGGACAGACTATGGTTTGATTTGGGACCTTTCTTCATACTGAGCGGGAGAGAGGATCTCACGGAACTTTCGTCGGAGAAAGGAAGACGTCAAGGAAGAGTCTCGACCCGGAACGTCACCTATTCCACTTCTCTACAGATGCTGCCTGACCCGCCGAGTTACTCCGGCATTTTGTGTCTATCTCCAGTAATATGGAGGCAGAAGAAACTGCAGTTGCCACCTGATATAAATTCAGAGGTGTTCCATCTCTCTCCTGTATGCTGATGGTGTTTCAGCCAAAGACAGTGGCATCATTGGCAGATTTATAGATGGGAGTGGAGTTGTGCTCAACCACATTGTCACGGGTGCAAAGAGAGTAGAGAACATTTGAAAAGGATTATTCTGTATGTGGACGAGTGATGACTGGGAAATAGAGCTTGCATTTTGCCTTCCTCTGGGCTTTTCCCGCACCGTGGGTGCTGACTAGCACCCTTTACCCCCCCCCCCCCCCCCCCCCCCCCCCCCCACCTACTCAGGGCATCACAGGAAAAGAGCGTTGTTAAGATATTGGGAGATACAGAAGAACAGCAGTCTTCCCCCTACTATTCTCAACTTGGCTTCTCCAAACAATTTAGGGATGAAAGCCATGAAGTGGGCTGCATTGAATTGTCAGTAACTTCCCTCACACTTGGGCTTAGGTCTGTCGGCGCCATTTAAACAAAAGCCTGAAAAAATGTTTTATTTTTAAGCCAATTATCTCCTCAGGAGCTGACAATTGTTCAAATAATTATGTTTGAAAAGCAATATTCGTGCATTGCAATGGTGACGGGCCAATGAATCATGTTGAAGAACCAACGACAGTGAATTTTCAGATGGCCAGGAGCATTATCCTGAATGTATGCAGAGTGCCATTCCCGGCAATTGTTGTTTAGCGTTGTGCTTTCCAACCCCTAATCATCATAGTTTTAGACTCTTTGTTGCAAAATATGCAAATATATGCAATTGAATAATGTGGAGTAGCTTTTAACATAACAGTCTTGCTTCGTATCACTGTTGGATCTTGTAAATGAGGTCACAGCTCAGCTACCATTGTGTGTGTCTGTGTGCCTGTTAGCAGACACCCATGTTGAATGGACAACTGAACCTCTGCTCTGCCTTGATTCCTGAGGTTGAATTTTTTAAATGTGTATAATTATAACAGGGTGAGGGTGAGCACATGTGCAAGAATTCTATTATGCCTAGCATGAGTGGCAACGAAACACGGACACGGCCACTTCACTGGACCCACATCCCGTCAGGACAAGAGGGTCGCTACAGAGGTCGAGCCAGGGTGGAAAGGTTCTATCGAGTGCAGAGAAGATAAACAAGGATGTTGCCGGGACTTGATGGCTTCAGCTATGGGGAGAGGTTGGCACTTTATTCCTTGGAGAGCGGAGGATAAAGGGTGATCTTATAGAGTTGTTGTATAAGATAAATACATTAGGACAGGTACATGGATAGGAAATGTTTAAGGGATATGGATCAAATGCAGGCAGGTAGGACTAGTGTACAGTAAATGGGGCATCAAGTCAAGTCAAGTCAAGTCAAGAGAGTTTATTGTCATGTGTCCCAAATAGGACAATGAAATTCTTGCATTGCTGCAGCACAACAGGGTATTGTAGTCATAAATACAGATCAGATCAGTGTCCATACACCATAGAATATATATATATATATATATACACACACACATAAATAAACAGATAAAGTGCAATAGGTTGTTATAGTTTGTTTGAAGTTGTGTTTAATAGTCTGATGGCTGTGGGGAAGTAGCTGTCCCTGAACCTGGATATTGCAGATTTCAGGCTCCTGTACCTTCTACCCGATGGAAGCGGAGGGATGAGTGTGTGGCCAGGATGGTGTGGGTCCTTGATGATGCTGGCAGCCATTTTGAGGCAGCGACTGCGATAGATCCCCTCGATGGTGGGGAGGTCAGAGCCAGTGATGGACTGGGCAGTAGTTACAACTTTTTGCAGCCTTTTCCGCTCCTGTACGCTCAGGTTGCCGAACCAAGCCACGATGCAACCGGTCAGCATGCTCTCCGTAATCTTCTCAGGAAGTAGAGGCGCTGATGTGCTTTCTTTATGATTACATTACTGTTCTGGGACCAGGAGAGATCTTCAGAAATATGCACGCCCTCACTTCGATCTCACTTCTATACTCTGACTTGTCCCCATCAGTGATACGTCCCACAACAGTGGTGTCGTCGGCGAACTTGATGATGGAGTTCGCACTATGTCCGGCTACGCAGTCATGAGTACAGAGTGAGTACAGCAGGGGGCTGAGCACGCAGCCTTGAGGTGCTCCCGGGCATGAGCAAGTTGGGCTGAAGGGCCTGTTTCTATGACCCTATGACTTCCCCTAATTCCTACAATTCACAGTTGCACTGTACAGATGCAATGGGCCATAAATTGTGTTATATTCAATGACTGAGATTTGAAGGGCTATTTATGCACCTTAAATGTGGCTCAAAATACTGACCATCCCACACTTCTAAATCAACTGCAAATTTTAGTTTGTGTGTATTTTCCCCAGGCTTCACTGTGTATTTTTCATGGGTACAACTAGCCTGGGGACCTCCTTGTCTGGAATGGATTTGTTTTGTTCTTTCTTGCAATGTGGACCTGTTGGGTGTGGTCAGTATTTTATTCACCTCCTGTGGTTGATATTGAGAAAGCAGGGGAGCCGTTGAAGGGCCTATTCCTACTCCTGTTTCCTGTATTCCTGTCGAACAAAATAATTTGAATGTTTATCACGGTATAGTCAGTCTATCAACGTTGCAGGGCGTGGAAAATGAAAGGTAAGACATCATTTTCCAGTTGCTGTCTTTGCCCTGCTCTAACTAAATCGGACAGCTTAGCAAATGTATCACAGGTTATCACATGTTGGCAAATTTTTACTGCAGTTTGTTCCTTGTATAAATACAATGGGCCACTGGTTTTGTTGTCTGTATTGGCTTGATTTGTATCTTGTGATGGGCAAGAAGTATTCATGTTTATGCCCGTGGGGCAGCAGGGATATTACTGGAATTGGAGATTTCAATGTTAATACGGTTGGGTTGTCAGCCACTCAAGGGGAATATGAGGTGCTATTCCTCCACTGTTGGTGGGATCACATTGAAGATGGAGGAAATGTCACAATAATTATGCATTGGATGGGGAGGCTGGTGAGGAGAAAAATGAGGATCAATAGACAATAGACAATAGGTGCAGGAGTAGGCCATTTGGCCCTTCGAGCCAACACCGCCATTCACAGTGATCCTGCTAGGATTCCTTTCCAGTCTAGCAGGAATGACGATGGAACAGCAATAGCAGGAATTTCTGGGCATAATCCGGAAGACGCAGGATCATTTCATTCCAAAAAGGAATAGAGATTCTAAGGGGAGTAGGAGGCAACTGTGGCTGACAAGAGAAGTTAGGGATAGAATAAAACACAAGGTTGCAGCTTCTGCTGTTCCTTGTGTCTCCATAAAGGGGCTGCCCCACTAGTGCGACCTAAGCTGCGAGTTTAGAAGAGTGTCTTTGACCTTCAAACTCGCAGCATGGTCAACACGTGGTCCTGGGAGGTCCTATGGGGTCGTTGGAACTCTCCTTCATGCTCGAGGGAAGTTCCCGAATACTCGTGGCCTCAGCCAGGTCACGGAAAAGCTTTCAGCATGTTGAAATTTTTTCCGCGAGTAAATTTTGGTTGGCATGGTTCTTTATGACTCGTAGTGCAGTGGAGTGGGGTCGCTATTTAGTTACAGGCAGTCGAGGGCAGCCTTAGGCAATCTCCTTCGCTGACCGGGCATTTTGATTGGCTCATTGGAGTTTTCAGGATCAAGGAAAACCAGGAAGGTAAAATACTTGCTAAACTTTATTATACTTCTTAAAAGTATCTCCACTCCTTCTCTCCCCTTCTCTCTCTCTCCCCTTCTCCCCCCTTCTCTCCCTTTCCTCCCCCCTTCTCTCCCCTTCTCTCCCCTTCTCCCCCTTTCTTCCCCATCCCCCCTTCTCTCCCCTTCTCCCCCCTTTTCTCTCCACTTTCTCCCCCCCTTCTATTACATTCTCTACCCTTCTTCCCCCTCTCCCTTCCTTCTCTCCCCTTCTCCCCCCTTCCTCCCTTTCTCTCCCCCTTCTCCCCCCCCTCTCCCCTCTTTTCTCTCCCCTTCTCCCCCCCCTTCTCTTATCTCCCCTTCATCTCTCCCCCTCTTCCCCCCCCCCTTCTCCCCCTCCCCCCCCCCTTCTCTCCCCCTTCTCCCCCCTTCTCCCCCCCCTTCCCTCCCCTTCTCCCCCTTCTCCCCCCCCTCTCCCCCCCCCCCCCCCCCCCCCCCTCCCTCCGCTCTCTAAAAAGGACTTGCCGTACACTGTGGCAGCCGTTTACCTTCCTCTTCAGCACGCAGACAGCGCTGCCTCGCTTAAAGTGCCAGTCTAGTCAAATGTTAACAGATCCTAAAGCCCTGGTGAAACATGGCTACAAACACCAGACCCAATGGCAGATGCTGGACTGTTCAATGAGATGGTTAAAGGGCAAATTCTTGCTGTATTGGAAATTAAGTGCGAACAAAGTACACCAACAAATGAGGAAATAGAGGGTTAGGTGAAATAAATAGAATGAGCTGAGCCTTACGTGGACTGTAAACTCTTTGCAGAGCCATTAATGTTAGCTTTGAACTAACCTTTGTGCAGCTCCAATAAAGATTGATTGCTTGAATTACACCAACTTCAGAAGAATGTGCCGCAGCTAACCAGCTGTCTCTAGAAATTAGCTGGACCACAAACCTCCACAGTGACAATATAGAGCTCATTTTCAGTTCGTATCTTTGAAGTGAGATGCCAGTGAGAGGGAGAATGGAAGTCAGACAGATGGATTGGGAGGACTGATGGTGAAAGTGCTCTGCCAATTATTGCAAATTAATTAAGGGCAAATATATTGTATGTATCAGCAATAGTGGGAACGGCTGATGGGCGATGTAGAGAGATGTAAAGCTCATGTAGAGAGTTAATCGATATCAAAATAAATCATCACAATGTTATTGAAAACAACTTGCTGTGGCATTTCATTAAGCATTAAAGATAAAGTACGGAAAATGTGAGCCAAGTGCAAGGAATAGTGATTGGGTCTGGAGATGAATAGTGCTAGCACTTCATCAAACGAGGACGTTTTCCTGAACGTTTTGATGTCTTGACATTTTTGAACAGAATTCAGACCAATTGCTGTGATGCAGATGCTTGTCTTTGACCACACCCTGTTATGCGGGCCACCATTCTTCCCCTCTCCTCTTTCGCACCAACCTCCTGCTGTCTATCCACCCCCTCTCTCCTAGTCCCTGAGTTGATTTTTTTTTATACACAAGGACACAATGTGGTGGAGTACTTCAGCGGGTCAGGCATCATCTCTGGAGAACATTGATAGGTGACGTTTCAGGTCAAGACCCTTCTTCAGATCGATTGTAGGAGGGGGGTGGGGGGGGGGAGAAAGCTAGAAGGAGAGGCAGGACAACGTTTGGCATGTAATAGGTGAGTCGGGGACAGTGGTGACATTGGTAGGCGAGGTCTGGAAGCGGCCGAGGAATATCCTTCTTAGAAAAAAAATCCTTGCAATTATTTAAAAACACTATCATGCCTAACAGAACAAAATTTTACCCTCGTTGGCTTCAATAAATTTAACAATAACCATTAAAGGCTTGCACAGAGGTAGATTTTGGAGGGAGATTTCCAAGATTTAAGGACAACTCCAATCAACGTGAGCAGGTTCCTGTCTAATACCATCAAAGTTAGGATTGCCTCAATTCAGAATTGCATCGGAAATGTCCTAATTCTTCTAGGAACGGGGGTCACCAGGGTCTCTTCAATACCCCATAGCACTGCTCTTTCTCCCCATCCCCCCACTCATAACAAGGGCAGAATCCCCCTAGTCCTCACCTTTCACCCCACCAGCCATCACATACAACAAATAATCTTCCATCATTTTCACCACCTCCAACGTGACCCCACGCGCCACATCTTCCCATCTCCCCCCGTCTGCTTTCCGCAAAGACCGCTCCCTCCGTAACTCCCTGGTCAATTCTTCCCTTCCCTCCCGCACCACCCCCTCCCTGGGCACTTTCCCTTGCAACCGCAAGAGATGCTACACTTGTCGCTTTACCTCCCCCCTCGACTACATTCAAGGACCCAAGCAGTCGTTCCAGGTGCGACAAAGGTTCACCTGCACCCCTCCAATCTCATCTATTGCGTCCGCTGCTCTAGATGTCAACTGATCTACATCTGTGAGCCCAAGCGTAGGCTTGGCGATCGTTTCGCCGAACACCTCCGCCCTCAGCATTAACCAACCTGATCTCCCTGTGGCTCAGCACTTCAACTCCCCCTCCCATTCCGAATCCGACCTTTCGGTCCTGGGCCTCCTCCATGGCCAGAGTGAGCACCACCGGAAATTGGAGGAGCAGCACCTCATATTTCGCTTGGGCAGTTTGCACCCTAGCGGCGTAAACATTGACTTCTCCAATTTCCGGTAGCCCTTGCTGTCTCCTCCCCTTCTCAGTTCTCCCTTAGCCCTCGGGCTCCTCCTCTTCCTTTCTCCTTTCTTCTCCCTGCCCCCACCCCCCACCCTACATCAGTGAAGAAGGGTTTTGGCCCGAAACGTTGCCTATTTCCTTCGCTCCATAGATGCTGCTGCAACCGCTGAGTTTCTCCAGCACTTTTGTCTATCTCAGAATTTTAACTTGTGGGCCCACCGTGTCTTTATCTGTAACTATCTTAAAGCTAATAGAACAGCGATCGCTGGTCCCAAAAGGTCTGCCCACCAACACTTCAGTCACTTGCCCTTCCCAACTTCCTAAGAGTTGATTCTATTTTGCCCACTTCCATGTGGAGCCCTCTACATATTGGCTGAGGAAACCTTCCTGAACACACTTCACAAATGCCACCCTGTCCACACCTTTGGCACTATGACAGTCACAGTCTATATTGGGGGAGTTATAATCCCCCACTATGACTACTTTATTGGCCTTGCAGCTGTCTGTAATCTCTGGGCATATTTGCTCCTCCAATTCTTGCTGACTATTCGGGGGGCCTGTAGTACACTCCCATCAAGGTGATCATCCACTCTTTATTTCTTAGCTCCACCCATATAGACTCAGCTCGTCTCCCAGCAATAGGTAAGATGTTATTAAGCTGGAAGGGATGCTTGAAAGATTCATGAGGATGTTACCGGTGCTGGGCAGATTGAGTTACAAGGAGAATGGATAGGCTGGGACATTTTTTGAAGCTTACTAGACTGAGGGATGACCTTTATAGATGTTTATAAAATCATGAAGGGGGTTACAGATAATGTGGATGGTCACAGACTTTTTATTCTGGGTAGGGGAGTCTAAAAATAGATGGCATAGGTTTAAGATGAATTGAGAAAGATTTAAAGAGGACCTGAGGGGCACATTTTTTTTAACACAGAAGGTGGTGGGTTTGTGAGAGGAGCTGCCAGAGGAGGTGGTGGAGCTGAGTACAATTCTAATGTTTAAGGGAAATTTGTACATCCATGGAAGCCCACTGCCCTGGCAGTGAGATTAAACAGATGCCTGGTTCAATCCTGCAATGGGTATGAATGCAGAGCCTCCACCGAGTTAAACTGATGTTGGTATGATACAGAATGTGCACAAAGAGCAGATGCCAATTACTTCTAACTTTGGCTGAATTGCTTGATGTTTGTGACCATTGTAAGGGTGATTGTTCAGCCAATAAAAATTGAAACCCTTTGATCCAAAGTTCAGCTTTGAAAGTCTTATCGGGTGAGAATTAATATTATCACTAAAGTAAATGATTACATGGAATGGTCCATACAGACTGAGTATTGTTCAACACAGAAACTGAAAGCCTAAATCTTCCCATAGGCAGAGATAAACAGCCTAATGTAAAATAAATTGTCAAGTGGATTGAAAGGTTTGCAATCCTGATTTAAAATGAAGTTCTGTATAAAACTGAGTGAATTAAGCAGGATAGTACTAGTTCTGCCTGCTCCCAAACGGAGCCATAAACTGATTTAAACATGCCATTCTTGTGGTACAAATTGATTAGCTTTGTTGGGCAGTGAAGCAGTGAAACAATACTGTCTGAGACAAAGAAACCTGCTCAATCGACACACAATCTGCCTAAACATTCAGTCTTCCTGCCACTGACACACCATCGCTGCAGTGTGTCACAGAGTTAGAGTCATAGATTGATACAGTGGTGAAACAGGCTCTTCGGCCCAACTTGCCCACATGTCTCAGCTACACTAATTACATCTGCCTGCGTTTGGTCCATATCCCTCCAAACTTGTCCTAACCATGTACCTGTCTAACTGTTTCTTAAACGTTGAGATAGTCCCAGCCTCAACTACCTCCTCAGGCAGCTTGTTCCATACACCCACCACCCTTTGTGTGAAAAAGTTACCTCTCGGATTCCTATTAAATCTTTTCCCCTTCACTTTGAACCTATGTCCTCTGGTCCGCGATTCCCCTACTCTGAGCAAGAGATTGTGTGCATCTACCCGATCTATTCCTCTCATGATTTTATAGACCTCTATAAGATCATCCCTCATCCTCCTGTGCTCCAAGGAATAGAGACGTAGCCTACTCAACCTCTCCCTATAGCTCCCACCCTCAAGTCCTGTCAACATCCTCATGTGTACCAGCTATACAACACACTGCAGCCACTAACACAGGATACTCTGACAGTACCACACAGACCTGAGAGATCTCCCACTAAGGACAAGAACAACAGATGCAGGGGAGCACCTCCAGTTGCAGACTCCCCTCTTAAGAGTACAAGCATCCTTACTGGGGAATATGTCACCAGTGCTTTATCATCACTAGGTCGAATTCCTAGAACTCCCTCCTCAACAACACAGTGGGAGCATCTCCTGAAGAAGGGAAAAAAGCATTATTTTATTTTAGTATATCATATGATCCAAGATGGAAACCCAGTGTTCTGAGTTGATGTTTGAGTATTTTTCATGTACACTTGTCCCTCTGTAATGGGGTGACCAGATCTGTTTGCAATACTTCAAATGTGACCTAACCAAAGTGCTAAAGAGCTGCTTCTTTACTTCCTGACTCTTATATTCAATGCCCCTAGCAATGAAGGCAAGCATGCCATACCCCTTCTTTACCACCCTACCTACTTCTGCTGCCACCTTTAGTGAGCTGTGAACTTGAACTCCACGAACCCTCTGCACATCAATGCTGTTTAAGGGTCTTGCCATTAACTGTATACTCACTCCTTACATTCAACCTCCTAAAGAGAATGCCTCACACGTGCTTGTGTTAAACTCCATCTGCCATTTTTCCACCCATTTCTGCAGTTGATACACTGTATCTTCTGAAAGCATTCCTCAACTCCTCCAATTTTGGTGTTGTTGGCAAACTTACTCACCAAGACATCTACATTTATGTCTAGGTCATTTATATATAGCACAAACAGCAGAGGTCCCACCACAGATTCCTGTGGAACACCACTGGTCACAGACCTTCAGCCCGAAGATCTACCTTCCACCACAACCCTCTGTCATTGTGAATCCCGTACATCTTAATCTTTTGGATCAGCCTACCTTAAGGTACCTTATCAAAAACCTTACTATAATTGATGTATGCAAGATCCACTGCCTTACCTTCATCAATCTCCTTTGTCACCTCCTCAAAAACTTATTGAGACATGACCTGCCGTATACAGATGCCTTGTATCCTGCCGTGCTGGATATCTTTAATTAGCCCATTCTCTTCCAAATGGGGGAAAATTCTCTTCAATAATTTCCCTACCACTGACGTGAGGCCCACCGGCCTCTTGTTCCCTGAATGCTCTCGACATCCTTTCTGAAACAAAGGTAATACAGTACATTGGCCACTCTCCAGTCCTCTAGGACCTCGCCTGTGCCGAGAGAGAAAACAAATATCCTCATCTAGGCCCCCACAATCCCCTCTCTTGCCTCCCTCAATAACCTGGGATAGATCTCGACCAGCCCTGGGGACATATCTACCTTATTTTTGAGCAGTCCTACCTTCTCCCTAGTCAACCTCTAATGTTTTATAAATGGCATTATATGCATTGCATATGAATTGCATTATTTAGAGAAAGATGGGCTAATGAATTATCTCATATATATATCAAGGAAATCTGAAGTGACATGCTTTGGGATTAATTTGCTGCTTTATGTATCCCTCTGAAAGAGGTGCGGAGTGGACCACATATGCCGGTGCCTCAAATCCTGTGACGCTGTGGGTATATGGGACGAGCTGCCAGAGGAGGTAGTTGAGGCAGGTACTATCATAATGTTTGAGACATTTAGACAGGTACATGGATAGGATAGGCTTAGAGGGTTATGGCCCATGGGCAGGCAGGTGGTAGTGTAGATGGGGCATGTTGGTCGGCTTGGTCAAGTTGGGCCTGTTTCCACGCTGTATGATTCTTATGACAATGAACCATTTGGATGCTGAGTGACCAAAGTTCATTAGATACATCACTTTCTAACTTTATTGCGCCTGTCTCCTATTAAATAAATAACGTTTCCTCCCTCGCCTGCAGCAGATAGTCAAGGAGATGTGTAAGATCAATTAACATTTTAATGAAAGATCGTGCAACATTAGCAGCTTCAAAGCCAGAATCATCTGTCACCAGGGTACATGAGATACCACGAGACACACTTTAGGTAATGGGGCTGTCAAGACGCTGACTGATGTCCTTCCACTATGCTGTCAAAGGCATCTTACCTGTCCTTGCCATGAGCCCCATCTGTCTGGATATTGTGTGGCTTTTGACAGAAACTCAACAAGTTCACCTCTCTAGCCCAGGGTCAAATAAAGGGATGAAATGCTGTATGAACCACTGCGCCTGGTGCAGTGCGTTCCAGGGTGATCACCGCAGCCAATGACCAGCATGGTTTCTCTTTGGTGGAAGTGGTCCCCTTGATTTGCAGGTCCTGCCACTGCTACATAGGATGACGGAATGGAAGGCTGTTTTAAATGACAGGAGTATCCTTGGGTTAGAGGGCTTGTGGAAAGGCCCTGACAGGCTTCCACTGGCAGGAGTACCAGGATGTTGTCCAGGGAGAGGGCAACAGAGTCCTTTCATACAGAGCCACTGGTAATCCCAGGAACCAGTGCTTGGATTACAGGGGTTTTGGCAGCTTTAACAAATATCAATGATTCTTCCAGTTTGACAAATTAACAAGGAATCACTGGGGAATCGAGCGGCTCGTTAGCATAAAATGGTGCAATATCTTTAATTGGGAGCTGGAATATTGAGTGAAACTTACAATTTTGCAATGCATGTAAAATATTTCAAACTATTATTAATTAATGTAATGCCTGGATTTATGGCAGATTGGTATATGGTTTCATGGTTTGTTCATGGTTTCATAATTAGTTTTGTGATTTAACATAAGAGACAGATTCATATGGGATAGTTTAGTTTGAAACATCAATCCACTACTGTTGGACCTATCCTAGCACTGTTCATCGGATGCTGAAGATTGGTCCGTAGGAGGTTTGGGTTCAGGAGGTAAATTGGGTCATAGACTGGGGCATGGAATTGGGAATATGAAACGTGGGTGGTGTCCAGCTGGGGAGGAAGAAGGAGGGAGCTGAATGTGATGGTCACTATATATTCAAAGAGGAGGCAACACCCATACCAACGCTTAAAATGTGGATTATAAATATGTTGGACACAGCACATCTTGAAGAAACGCGATTCCTCCTAACAGATAAACCAGGCCAATTCTTAACGAGTTGGTCTCCATTTATTGACTTCTTGGAAGCATATGGTGCAACAAAATTGTAAAAAACAACTGTTTCAGGTCTGGGTGAAAGATGGTCAAGAATATAAATACTTATCTCCTATTAAAAAAAAAGAAAAAAATGAAGATGTACATAGAATGTAACATGCCAACATATATTTTGCACCTAAAAAAAAAAAAAAAAAAAAGATGAGGAGGCATCTTGGGCATCAGATTTGTGTCCTTCTATGGTTGATAATGAGAACACACCTGATGACAAGGGGGCGCACAGTATCTATCGTCTTTGGATGAAACTATCATGAAGAGGTACAGTCTTATCTTCAAAATGCTGGAGAAAAGAACTGTGAATTGTGATCCAGGATCGCAAAGGTGGGTAATTACTCTTCCAATCAGTGTAACAAATCCAGGAAAAATCCTCAGCAAAAGTAGTCAACAATAATGGGCACTTTGCCAGTCCTTTAGAAGATGGAATTTTTGTACTCGGGCACAGACGTCATCTGCTGTCCTGCACTTGTCCAAATACCTTCAGTGTTTGGTGTTTTGAAGTTCTTACTGATATTAAGCCAGAATCTGAAACTCGTCTATATCTTCCTTTCAAGTTCGCTTCCTGCCATTTGAGCAAGTGTGAAGGAGATTGGAATACTTCTTCCGTGAAGTGGCATGCTTTTGGTTGTTTTGGACCTTTTGTAGAAAAATACACTGACAATGCCGTTCATCTGTCAATCTTCTCCATTCCACCATTCCTACCCTCCAGTAGACACCACCCATTGTACGTATGATTGAACATTGAACAGTACAGCACAGGAACCATGTTTGTGCCGAACATGATCTTGTTGGATGGTGAACCGCTAGTTTAGTTTAGTTTAGTTGTGGTTAGTTTAATTAGTTTTGTTTAACAGTACAGAAGCACAGCTGATAGAGCTGCCACCTCACACTGCCAGAGACCTGGGTTTGATCCTGACTACAGGTGCTGCCTGTACGGAGTTTGTATGTTCTCCCTGTGACTGCGAGGGTTTTCTCTGGGTGCTCCGGTTTCCACCCACACTCCAAAGACGTACACGTTTGTAGGTTAAATGGCTTCTGTAAATTGTAACTAGTCCCTGGTGTGTAGGATAGTGCGAATGTATGGGGTGATTTCTGGTCGGAGCGGACTCAGTGGGCCAAAGGCCTGGGCCAAAGGCCTGTTTCCACATTGAATCTCTAAAGTCTAAAGTAAAGCCTAAATTCCTGATGCAGGGACTCAATTTGAAATGACGATGTTGACCCTCTGCGTTCCGACAGCATATTGTTATATTTGATCCATGCGACCACTGTACCATCTGTGCTGCCCAGTGAGTTTCCTCTGGGTGCTCCGGTTTCCTTCCACTTCCCAAAGACATGCGAGTTTGTAGCTTAATTGACCTCTGCAAAATTGTCCCTAATATGAAGGGAATGGATACAAAAATTGAATAATATAGAACTAGTGTGAATGAGTGATTAATGGCCAAAGTTGACTCGGTGGCTGTTTCTACGCCTGATCACTAAACGAAATGTCACCTCCTGAAGGAGATTTCTATATAAATATTTGATTCTAAAGATGATAGTAGATTTTAATTTAACTTCATTACTCGACTGTTATAATCAGGAGAAGCTCTTAAATATTTGCTCTCCCTTGCACCCATGTTACAGGAACGATGTAGTCTATTGGAGCAGCTGATCAACTGAATGCCTCTCTATTTGACTTTGGTCAATTGGTTCTGCCTATTGCTTCAGCAAAGTGAATTGGAAGAGATGCTGAAAGGAATGGGACACTGATGATCTGTCTCACCTGTCTTATGATGTAAAGAACTTGAGTGAGAGCCATGAAGTTATGGAATTCCATACAGCACAAAAACAGGCCCTTTGGCTCACCGTGTCTGTACTGACCATTAAAACACCCATTTACACAAATTCTATGGTTATTCATTTTTTGAAAACTTCTTCCCACATTTTTATTTACTCCCTCCAGATTCTAACACTCACTTACGCTAGGGGCAATTTACATTACCTTGACCTGGGTGGAAAATGGTGCACCCAGAGGAAACCTCCTTTTCACAGGGATAATATGACATAACGTGACTCCATACAAAAAGAACCCAAGGTCAGGATTGAATCTGGGTCTCAGGAATGCGTAAAAGTGAGCATTTTGACAAATTTGCTGCCTAAAATGAAATGTGTATGTGTCTTTGAGTTAACTTTGTTCTACATATTTTTCAAACATGAGTAGTAATTAGAAGCAGCCCATTTCTCGATGAAGAAAGGCAAGCTGGTACTGAGTATATGTAATGGTGCATTACATTGCTGCCGATGAGATCTTTCCCTGTGCAAGTTCATTCTTGCAGTGCCTCAATGATATCCGTGATGTGTTGCACAAGTTGAGATGTCCTGACTGTGAAATGAACAGAGATCCATTCTTGCAGTTTATATTTTATAGAGAATGGACAAAGTCTGTCTCTGAGTGGTTTTAGAATTAGCAACACCTGGAATGGAACAGGAACAGGGGGTGAGATGTGAGAGAGAAAGACACAAAATGCTGAAGTAACTCAGCGGGACAGGCAGCATCTCTGGAGAAAAGGAATGAGTGACTTTTAGGGCCGGGACCCTTCTTCAGACTGTGAGAGGGTCAGTTTGCCCCTTTCCTTCACTTAGCGATCTTAATTGTTTTGCACCCTTCCCGTCTCTGAAATGTTTCTTTGCAGCTTCAGTTTTGAGTGAAATGACTTAGCTTAAACACTGTTAATCACTGTTCCAGTTCAAGCGGAGGAATGAGACAAAAACAGCACAGGAATTGGACAAATAAGATAGGAAGCCGATTTTCCAGGTCAGTGAAGTTTGTTGATACAAGAGATTGCAAATGCTGGAATCTGGAGCAAGAAAACAAACTGCTGGAGGCACTCGGCAGGTCGAGCAGCATCTGTGAAGAGAAAGTAATGGTTGGCGTTTTAGGCTGAGACCATCATCAGGAATTTAATTGAATGTTGTTGCTGGGCATTTGATTGGCAGCTGGAGTGTTGGTTGTAGGAGGTGTGAAATTGTATCTGCATGTTTGCGTGACTGGAATTGTATCTGTTTCTCAACCTGTGGAGTGCATACCCTGTAACCCTACACCTTTTTGTTTACATTTCAACATTCTTTCCACAGACCATTCTTACAGTTCTCTGTTCCAGCAAGTAGTCAAGTGTTTTCATTTAGTATATTGTTAATCAAGCTACTCAGTGGCACTTGAACTTATTTATTTTTTGGAATGACACTGAATACTGTTAAAGGGAATGGTCACTTCCCAAACTAAAACGTGCCTGAACTCACTTGATGGTGAATGAGGAATTAGCAGTTGTGGTCCATGTTAGTACCAGTAAATCAGAGAGGAGGAGGGATGAGATCATTGCCACACGAGAAAGAAGTTCAAAAAAACAGGACCTCAAAGTTAGTAATCTCAGCATTTCTCCCAGTGCCATGTTTGGGCAGAGGAGATCCACGAGTGGTGGGGCTATATAGTCCAGAAGAAAGGGTTTAGCGTTTTGAGAATTTAGGACAGATTGTGGGGCAGGGAGGAGCAAAACAAATGAGACGGATCACACCGTGGTGACATGAGGGGGATTAGATGGTGCATTTTGGGAGGGTTTTTAACTAGCTTGGAAGGCAAATGGGAACAAGAGAAGAGCTGGGATGGAGAAAAACAAAGCTGGAAGTACGGTTGAATTGTCAAAAGCCAAATAAACAGGCAACTGAAACAAAGGTCACATTCAATGGGATCAAACTACTGCTGTCGATCTGTGTCTATCTTCGGTATATACCAGCATCCACAGTTACTTTCCACACGTACATGTCCAAATGTCCTTTTAAATGTTGTTGTAGTACACACAGTCCCTCAACTACCTCTTCTGATAGATAGATAGATAGCCTTTTATTGTCTTAAAGAAGGCATATTCCAAATGCCTTCTTTACCACCCTATCTGCCCGTGATGCCACTTTCAGAAAACAATGCACCTGTACAAATTTCTAAGGAAGTAAATGCATTAATAAACTTTCTTTGTGATTGCATCAATGTGCTGGGCAGCTATTTCCAAATACCTTCCACTCTGTATGAAAAAGTTGCCCCTCAGGTTCCTGTTAAATCTTTCCCCTCTGGCTGTAGAGTTCCTGCCTCACAGCACCAGAGACCTGTGTCAGATTCTGACCTTTGTGCTGTGTATGCACGTTCTCCCTGTGAACACGTGGGTTTTCACTGTGTGCTCTGGTTTCCTCCCACATCCAGGTTTGTAGGCTAATTGGCTTCTGTAAAAATTGTCCCTCGTGTGTAGGTTAGAATTAGTGTGTGGGTGGGCAGAGTGGGCTTGGTAGGCCGATGGGTCTTGGTAACATCCTGGTAAATCTTCTCTGTACCCTTTACAGGTTAACAACATCCTTCCTATGTAAAAATGTAACATAACAACCCAAGTTCTATACTCGATACAGTAACTGATGAAAGGCAATATTCCAAATGCCTTCTTTACCACCCTATCTACCCGTGATGCCACTTTCAGAAAACGATGTACCTATACAAATTTCTAAGGAAGTAAATGCATTAATAAACTTTCGTTGTGATTGCATCAATGTGCTGGGCCCAGGAAAGATCTTCAGAGATCTACATTCCAAGGAAGGTTGAAGCTGTTGACTCTCTCCATCGCTACACAATCATCGATGAAGGCAGAATCTTCGGCTCTCCCTTCTTGGCCAACGCAATCCCATTCTGCGACCAAGATTGTTGTACTGACACCATTCAATCACATATTAATTCTCCCTCCTGTACTCTAACTTGTCATTACCAGTTATTCATCCAAAAACTGTGATATTGTTGGCGAATTTAATGATGTGATTGGAAGTGTGACTGGCTACACGGTCATGGGTATGGAGTGAGTTGAGCAGGGGACTGAGCCCACAGCCTTGAGATGCTCCTGCGGTGATGGTTATTGCGGAGGAAGCATTGTTACTGATTCATACTGATTGTGGTCTACCAATGAAGAAATCGAACATCCAATTACATAGAAATGTGCAGAGATCAATTTCTCCGAGTCTAAGACTGTGCCTGCATATACGGAAATGGGCCAAATGCAGGAAAATAAGACAAGTCCAGAATGCCAACTTCATCTGTTTGGACAATTTGGGCCAAACGACCTGATTCTATGCTACTGTATATAACTGCATAGAATCTGTGACAGGTGTCAGGGGTTATGGGGAGAAGACAGGAGAGTGGGCCTTCTCTTTAGGAGGGAGAGACAGATTAGCCATGATTGAATGGCGGAATAACCTTGATGGGCCGAATGGCTTAAATCCGCTCCTATCACAATACCTTATCACTAATTAAAGTGCCAGTTTAATTAATCCTTGCCTTGGTGTCCCCCATGTGACTGGAAACAACTTGTACAGGCATTTCAACACTATGACATTTACAAACCTGAGTTTCGTCCCACCCATTTAATCACTGTATGGACATTGTTGCCACTAAGACTCCTGCAACCATCTCAGCAGTCAGCTCAGATCTCCCACTGAATTGACAGTGTCGAGAAAGCGAGTCCACTTTTTAAAGAGAGTCCACATCTAATTTCCTCCCTCTTTCTTTGAAGGTCTTTGCATTTAAACCTGCCTTTGAGACTTGCTGTGGTGTAATTTCTGTAGCTTTCTAAACTTTAAATGAGTTCAAAGCTCAATTGCTATATGGCATACACTTTTTTTAAATTTCCAACTCATTGTTTGAAGTCTCGCTAATCCCTGCCCCATCAATACTGAATGGATTCATGAATAATTAAACCCTGAACACACCTTGAAAAGTATGCGGTGTAAACAAGTCATGTGATGGGGCTTAATATTGCCATTCCCATCTTCTACTCTTGCAACTTCAGCTTCGTGTATTCAGCCTAATTGACGGCTTCACAATGAGAGTGGGCTCACATTGTCACAGCAGGTTTGCTGCAGTGGCAACTGATTGTAATCAATCCTCTCCAGATATTACATGCCGTTCCTTCCTATCCCAACCATGGCAGAAACGTCAGTCTAATCTTTCAAGAGAGAAAATTAGTCATCAGCAGTTGTCCAAGGTGATTAGCATACTGCAATTACAAATCAGATCTGCATCTCCTCATTAATATCAGCCAGATTAAAGCCACTTTACTGATCCTGCACCCAAAGCTCTGTCCCATCCATGCACCTCTCTCTTGCTCAGGATTACGAGCTATTGACAGAGTCACGGGTAATGAGTCTGCTGAGGCGATTGGCAGCGTAGAGCCAAACCTCCAAAGTCTGAGATTAAGCACTATTGAAGAGTTTGTGAAGATATTAATTTCAAACAAACCATATTGAGAGTAACTAAATTAGACTACACAGAACTGCAGATGCAGAAACCTTGAGCAAAACCACAAAGGTGCTGGGAGAACTCAACAGGTCAGGCAGCATGTGAGAAGGGAATGGCTAGGTGATGTTTCAGGTCAGGAAGGGACCCGACTCAAAACTCTGCCTATCCAGTCCTTCATCAGATGCTGCCTGACCCACTGATTTCCTCCAGCATTTTGTGTAGAGCACAGATGATCCAGATGGAGATGTACCAGTTTACACTGAGAATTTGACAAATGAACATTGATTAAATGTAATTTGGGTGCTTTATTTCCATCAGTATCTCTACCATGCATGGATGTAGCTTTGATTCACCATCTTGTTCTGGCTAAGCATCTTCGGGTGAGAGTTTGGTGTGTGTTTCACAACTCTACATGTACAGTCAGCACTGTAGAGTTAGAAAGTTGTTCCGTGTCCGCCCTGAATCTCCCATGTACATTATCTGGTGGGCACAGAAAACTCAGTGTGTATAATCTACAGTTGTGTGTAACATGACTGTTCTACAACATTATTTGCTTTTTTCTTTCATGGACAATGACTATTGCAAAAAAAAATCCAAATCCCACTGTCAGGTGCATAGCTCTATAATCGTCTTCATTGTCTGTGTATTCATCATTATCTCATGCTATAATCTGCCCTGCATCTTCCTGTCATTGTCCTGCCAGCTCTTTCATTTCCTCTTAATTTTGCCCACTGCCGCATTACATTTTAACAAAGGGCAAGAACGGTTCAGGTGACCTGAGGAAGCAGCTGTTCCTGAATCCGGTGGTGTGTGCTTTCAAGCTTTTGTGTCTTCTGCCCGATGGGAGAGGAGAGAGAAGGAATGAACTGGGATGAAAATGGTCCTTGATTATGTTGACTGCTTTTCAGAGGTTGCATGTAAATGGAGTCTATGGTAAGGAAGCTGGGCTGTGTGAAGGACTGGGCGACATTCATAACTCTGTGATTTATTGGTTTCTTGGGCAGAACTGTGCTAAATCAAGCTATGATGCATCCCAATATGTTGCTTTCTACAGACCATCTGTAAAAGTTGGCGAGTGTTGTTCGAAACATGCTGAACTTTCTTAGTATTCGGAGGAATTAGAAGAAGTGTGTAAGAAAGAACTGGCAGATGCTGGTTTAAATTGAATGTAGACACAAAATGCTGGAGTAACTCAAGACCCTTCTTCAGTTGAGGACTGAAGAAGGGTCTTGACCCAAAACGTCGCCCATTCCTTCTCTCCAGAGATGCTGCCTCACCCGCTGAGTTACTCCAGCATTTTGTGTCTATCGAGGAATTAGAAGTGTTTTCTTGGCTGCAGTTTCAATGTGGTTGTTCCAAGATAAATTGTTGGTGATATCTATGCAGAGGATTTTTGAAGCTCTTCATAAGTCAGAGCAACAGATTGAGGTCAATCAGCCCATTGAGTTTACTCCGCCATTCAATGGTGGCTGAACTATCTTTCCCTCTCAATCCCATTCGCCTGCCTTCTCCCCGTAACCTTTGACATTCTTGCTAATCAAGAACTTGTCAAACTATGCTTTAAAAATGCCCAAATAGTTGATGTCCACAGCTGTCTGTGGCAATGTAATCCACAGATTTACCACCCTCTGGCTCGAGCAATTCCTCATCATAGAAACATAGAAACCTAGAAAATAGGTGCAGGAGTAGGCCATTCGGCCCTTCGAGCCTGCACCGCCATTCAATATGATCATGGCTGATCATCCAACTCAGTATCCTCTGTATCATCATCTCCTTTCTAAAGGTAGGTCCTTTAATTCTGAGGCTGTGCCCTCTGGTCCTAGACACTCCCACTAGTGGAAGCATCCTCTCCACATCCTCTCTATCCAGGCCTTTCATTGTTCAGTAAGTTTCATTGAAGTCCCCTCTAATCCTTCCAAACACTAGCCCGTGCCGGCCAGAGCTGTCTTTATATGTTAATTCAATCATCCCCAGATCATTCTCGTGAACACTGAACACTGTCCAATGCCAGCACGTTGCTCCTCAGATATGGGGACCAAACCTGCTCACAATACTCTGAAGAATAGTCTGAAGCAGGGTCTACCCGAAACGTCACCCATTCCTTGTATCCAAAGATGCTGCCTGTCACGCTGAGTTACTCCAGCATTTTGTGCCTATTTTTGATGTAAACCAGCATTAAATGCAGTCTGACCAGTGCCTTATAATGTCTCAGTATTACATCCCGGCTTTAATATTATAGTTCTCTCAAAATGAATGCTCACATTACATTTGTCTTCCTTACTTCAACTTGCAAATTAACCCTTTGGGAATCCCGCACTAGCACTTCCAAGTCCCTTTGCAACTCCAATTTCTTAATCCTCTCCCTATTTAAAAATTAATGTACGCCTCTATTCCTACTACCGACGTGCATGACCGCACACTTTACTATGCCGTATTCCATCTGCCACTACTTTGCCTACTCTCCCAACTTGTCCAAGTCCTTCTGCAGACTCCCTGCTTCCTCTACGCTACCTGCACCTCCACCTATCTTCGTACCATCTACAAAACCATCAATACCATCATAAGAAGGGTCTCGACCCGAAACGTCACCTATTAATTTTCTCCAGAAATGTTGCCTGACCCGCTGAGATAATCCAGCATTTTGTGTCTAATTCTTTAATCCAGATTTGTCACACAAGACCTCCCCTTTACAAAACCATACTGACTTTGGCCTATTTTATCATGTGCTTCTAAGTACTCAGAAACCTCATCATCCATAATGGACTCTGTAACCTTAATGACTCCTAAAGTCAGGCTTACTGGCCAATAGTTTCCCCTCTTTTGCCTTGCTCCCTTCCTGAACATTGAAGTAACGTTTGTGGTTTCCAGTCCTCTGGGACCACTCCTGACTCTGGTGATTCATGAAAGATTAATATTAATGCCTCCACAATTTCTAAAGCTGCCTCTGTGATGTTGTCCATCTAGTCCCAGTGGTTTATCCACCTTAAGACCTTTTAGCTTTCTAAGGACCTTCTCCTTAGTAAAAACAACTCCACTAACTTCTGTCCGAAGAAATTCTGGCATGTTGCTGGTGTCTTCCATTGTGAAGACTGACGCAAAAATCTTATTCAATTCATCTGCCATTTCTAAGTTCCTCATTACTATTTCTCCAGCGTCATGTCCAGCAGTCGAATATCCACTTGACTTTCTTTTACTCTATATACAGTACATATGAAGAAACTTTTGTATTATTGGCTAGCTTACCTCATATTTTATCTTTTCTCATCTTATTATCTTTTTAGTTGCCTTCTGTTGGTTTTTAAAAGCTTCCCAATCCTCTAGTATCACACAAATCTTTGCAATATTATACACATTCTCTTTTACTTTTATGTTGTCTTTGACTTCCTTTGTCAGCCATGGTCATCTCATTTTCCCTTTAAAATCTTTCTTCCTCTTTGGGATGAAAAAATCCTGCGTCTTCCAAACTATTCCATGTAGCTCCTCCATTGCTGCTCCACCATAATTCCTGCTAGGGTCCCTTTCCAATTAACTTTAGCCAGCTCCTCCTTCATGCCTCTGTAGCTATCTTTACTCAACATTAATACCGAGTCAATCTGCAGGTTGAATTTTATCATATTCCGGCCACTGCCCCTTTGTGGTTCCTTTTCTTTATGTCCCCTAATCAAATCTGGTTCGTTACACACCACCAAATTCAAGTCAACTACAAACTGCTCTAAGTCTTGTAGGCACTCTACAAATTGCTTCTCTTGGAATCCAGTGCAAATCTGATTTTCCCAGTCAACCTGCATATTGAAATCCCTAATGACCACTGTAATGTTGCTTATCTTACATGCTGATAGTATCTCCTAATGTAATTTGTACCCTACATCCATTATCATATCTACGTCATTTGCGCTTACGTGCATAATGACTTCGGCTGCTCCCCCTCCTCCTCGAGAATCTTCTGCAGCTGCTCCGAGACATCCTGGACCCTGGCACCAGACCATCCTGGAGACCCGTTTGTTGCCACAGAATCCCCGTTTGTCTGTCTCCCTGACTATAGAGTTTCTTACCACTATCGTTCTGCCTGACCTCACCCTACCCAGCTGTGCTTCAGGGCCAGGCCTATTGCCACAATCCTGGCTGCCGCAGCTCTCCCCTAAATGGTCACCCCCCTCAACAGTATCCAAAGTGGTGTACCTGTTTTTTCAGGGGAATGGCCACAGAGGATTCCTGAACTCTCTTCTTGCTCCATTTCCTGGCGGTCACCCATTGATTCTCTGTCTGCACCTTAGGTATAACCATCTCTCAATAACTCCATTCTATGACTTCCTCACTCTCCCGGATGAGCCTGAGGTCATCCAGCTGCCGCTCCACTTCCCTAATGCGATCTTTACGGAGCTGAAAACGGATGCACCGCCTGCAGATGCAGTCCTCGGTGGCACTGGATGTCTTCCTGAGTTCCCACAGGTCAGGAACGCCATTATACTAGCTTCCATCCCACCTTACCAGGACCAAGTTGCGCTCTGAAACAAACAGAAATTGACAGAACAAATCTTATCCTGCATTCACCCTTGATGGAGCCTTCTCACAATGAAGCCCCTTGAGCCAAAGCCGCAATGTTCCACTCTCACTCTGTCCCACTCCCACTGTGACCACTCTCACTATGGATGCTTCACTTAGGCTTACTCTTGACTATCTTTACTTTGCCACCATTGATACTGATTGGAACATGTACACCGCTTCGCTTCCTGAAGACAGAAACTAGCTCCTTTCTCGTGCTGACATAAGGGTAGGGTCATTGTCCTGACACCATGTTACTTAAGCTCTCTCACTCCTTCCTATACTCTGTCTCACCATTGTTCAAAATTCAACTCCCTACTGCGGTGTTATGTGCAAACTTGTAAGTAGATGTGCCAACAGAGAACATTACAGCTTGCGCTAGGCAAGATGAGCCTCTGTATGCAAACCAACCTGTATATGCGGAAGGCAGTTCATGAGCGAGCAGCAGGAAGTATCCAGTTATGGACATGCAGCAAGTTAGCATCCTCTCCGCCCCTTGTTGTGTGCCTGTAAATTATTCTGGTTTCTGTACTCATCTTTAGTCATCATTCTCATTTCCATGCTGCAGTTATTTTTCAATTTCAACCGTATCAATTCGGACATCACAATCAGCATTTGTGAAATCATACGCAGGATATACTCTGTTGCTAGGCATACCAAGACTAGAGCCAGAGAGGCAACAGTCAAGAGTGTTTCATTGTCATATGCACTGGCAATGGAACAATGACATTCTTACTTGCTGCAGCTTAACAGGCCATGTTTCCAACATGATCTTTGTGTAAGCTCTTAAAAATTTGCCTTGTGGACTGTGCAGTGCTGCTGCTCATTGTAAACTCCACCACCCTGTCAGCCTTCATTATGTTGGGTTATGTGGAAATCTTGAAAAAAACAGGCACTTTCCTTGACTTGAATGCTACCTTTGAAGTGACCATTGCAATGCTTTGTGTGCGCTTATTGACAGAGAAATGCACCTCTTGTGTCCTCTTTCAAATGGACTCCTTTGCAACATATGATTCAGATTCTTCAGATTCAATCTTTATTGTCATTGTGCAGTGTACAGTACAGAGACAACGCAATGCAGTTGGCATCTCACCCAGAAGAGCGAACATAGAATAATGGACAGCAGAATATATATATGTACATACATTAGTGCAATTTTTCTGGGGGAAGGAGTGTCCGGGGGGGGTGACTGGCAATCACCAAGGTGTAGAGTTAAGTTGTGTGACAGCCGCAGGGAAGAAGCTGTTCCTGAACCTGCTGGTCCGGCAACAGAGAGACCTGTAGTGCTTCCCGGATGGGAGGAGGGTAAACAGTCTATGGCTGGGGTGAGAGCAGTTCTTGACGATGCTGCGCGCCCTCCGCAGACATCGCTTGCTCTGGACAGACTCGGTGCCGTGGTGACCTGGCTATTGAATTATGGGATTAATAATCCAGAGGCCTGCACTATCAATCGAGAAATATACATTTACATCATAGCAACTTTAAATTCAGTTTAGAACCTAGTTCAATCAGTAATTTTAATACAGTAAACCTTCGTTTTAACAGACCCCTTGATAATAGATTTTGTTTATAGCAGATTGACCAACTGATGGCTGCCCGTGCCACCTCAAGCTTAGACCACTTCCAGGCAGCAACTGCTGCCACTGCCGACCCTCACCTGCACTCTGGCAACCCATGGGCCGTTTCTTGCCCCTCCCCCAGCTGTCAACAGGCCTGGTCCATCAACACATCTGGACTCTAGGCCTAGTTCCAGACCGAGAGTCTGAAGAATGGTCTCAACCCAAAACATTGCCTATTCATGTTTTCCAGCGATGCTGCCTGACCTGCTATTCCAGCACTTTGTGTCCTTTTGTGTATTAACCAGCATTTGCTGCTGTTTGTTCTACTACTCGTACAATCCCTTAGTTCGATATTCCTATGGTCCATATCCATAATAACACGGGTTTACTGTGATGATGATTTAAAAACTATCGAAATGTTGCATTAGATTCAGTGATGTCCTTCAGGTGAATAAATCTGCCATCCTCACTTGGTCTGAGCTAGTAGCCAGAGAATCCTCTTAAAATGGCAGCATCACCCTCTTAAGAAGCAATCGAGGGAGGACAATAAATGCTGGCCTTGCTCCTGACCCACTGATCATAAAAGTGTTGAAATGAATAATACGGAGATGTGGCTACATAATTGGTAATGAGTTTCCATGGTCTGGCTGGATGAAGACATTGAATATAATCCTCCATAAAATTGATGTGTGGCTGATCAAATCAGAGAATCACATAGAAACATAGAAAATAGGTGCAGGAGTAGGCCATTCGGCCCTTCGAGCCTGCACCGCCATTCAATATGATCATGGCTGATCATCCAACTCGGTATCCTGTACCTGCCTTCTCTCCATACCCCCTGATCCCTTTAGCCACAAGGGCCACATCTAACTCCCTCTTAACTACAGCCAATGAATTGACCTCAACTACCTACATGATTTTTAGGAGTCCATCTGCAGAGGACATTGCAATGAAAGACATTTTAATAGAAAGGTAGAATGAGACCTGGTGTGACCTGAGACCTAGAGGCATTGACGTGACTGAATTGTTGATATCAATCCTGGCCATCCGCATAAACTGTGCGGTGGATAGGGTTTAAATTAAATAGTGGGATGGTGGGTGGGCTCAACAAATTGAAAATGAATGGATAGGATAGTAAGTTTGAAAAGGGATAAGAATCTAAGGTCAGACAAAATGGGGACCAATTTGAGAATACTGAACAGGTACTAAACTGAGCAGGTACTGAACATGGACAGGTTGGGAGAGTGAGCAATGAAGTGGCGGATGGAATACTGTGTTTCAACCAGTGCCGTCATGCACTTTGGTAGTAGGAATAAAGTTGAAGCCTATTTTCTAAATGGGAAGAGGATTCAGAAATCAGAAGTGCAGCAGGACTTGGGAGCGCTGGTGCAGGATTCCAAAAAAGTTAATTTGTGCGTTGAATCGGTAGTAAGGAAGACAAATGCAATGTTAGCATTCCTTTCAAGAGGACTAGATAATAAAAGCAGGGATGTAATAATGAGGCTTCATCGGGCACTGATCAAAAACAACATTTGTTGTACAGTAAGCAGTTTTGGGCCCCATATCGGAGGAGGAATGTGCTACGGTGGAGAGGGTCAAGAGGAGGTTTAAGGGAATAATCCTGGGGATGATTGGGTTAACGTATGTTTAGAATGTGATGGTATTGGGCCTGTACTCGTTGGAGTTTAGAAGGATTTGGGCTTGGATATAGTGACTGTAGAGAGAATGTTTCCACTGGTGGGAAAGTCTAGGACCAGAGGGCACAGCCTCAGAATAGAAGGGTGTAGGTTTAGAAAGGAGATGAGGAGGAATTTATTTAGCCAGAGGCTGATTAATCTGTGGAATTCATTGCCACAGATGGCTGTGGAGGCCAAATCTTTGGGTATTTTTAAAGCAGGGATTGATAGGTTTTTGGTTAGTAAGGGTGTCAAAGGTTACGGAGTGGCAATAGACAATAGGTGCAGGAGTGGGCCATTCGGCCCTTCGAGCCAGCACTGCCATTTAATGTGATCATGGCTGATCATCCCCAATCAGTACCCCGTTCCTGCCTTCTCCCCATATTTCCTGACTCCGCTATCTTTAAGAGCCCTATCTAGCCCTAGTAAAAGGCAGGAGAATGGGATTGAGAGGGAACAATAGATCAGCCATGATTGAATGACGGAGTAGACTCGATGGTGTGAATGGCCTAATTCTGGACCTCTTGCCTTACTTCCCTTTGTAATCCTCCTGAGGTAATTCCTGAGGCTCACTGAGTAACTAAGGCCCAAGTTGATGGGTTCTGGGCTCCAGCCTCAGCAGTGGCTCGGACCCCATGGCATCTTGGTCCCTGTGGGTGGTTACAGGATTGCAGATTATTCTCTGGTGGATCCAGCTGCCATTACAGATGCATCCTCACTTGGAAATGCATTCCTGCTGCTCAAACTCCCACCCAGCATTAGGGAAGTAGATGGTGGCTGAATCGTAGCCTGTGCTGAAGCAACACAGGCGACAAATGCTCCCTTCATGGCAACACCCAACTCACAGCCATTCACTGCTAATGAAGCGGCTGGTAATCACCAGCGTTTGCTTGATATGTGGCACCAGCATCAGTCCGTGGCTGCTATCGAACGGATGGCAGGTGCAGTCATGATTTCAGTGTGACCAATGGTAGTCCTCACAAAGTATTATTTCCAAAGTATTATTTTCTTAACATGTGCAGCCCATTCTGTGATTACGAAAAGCTAAGTTATATTAGTTTTGAGGTGTGTTGTATTTCTCAACACCTGCATTTCTCAATCATGGTATTTTTCCGCCTGCTCTCGTTAATGAGGGTGCGGATTCACTTCCATCTTTCCATATAGGTCAGTCCTAACGTAGTTTACATTATTCTCAGACTGGCCAAGTCCCAGTGTGACAGTCTGCTCCATGCAGTCACTCCACATGACTTCATTCATATGTTTGTTTTGACACAGATGTGTTGACTGTTCTGCATTTGCTGACTGTTAGTTTGGCGTTCTAATTGTTCTGATTGTTTGATGCATATCAGTTAGTTGATGTATTCCAATTGGTGTTTGATTTGACGTCTTATGATCTGTGTTCTCATTTACAGTTTGCTCCTTCGTCGTCCACAAGCGGTGCCATGAGTTTGTCACCTTCTCCTGCCCAGGTGCGGACACAGGCCCTGCCTCTGAGGTAAGGTTCCAAGTGCATTCAGATGTGAGTGGGTTTGTGATGTTATAAAGGTTGGACTGTGGCTTGTTGGGCAGAGGAAGAACATTGATGGGCATAATGCAGGGGACTGAAACAATTGGGCAGTTTCAGAGGATGGAGATTGATGGATAAAGTGCAGAGGATGAACATTAATGGGCAGCGTGCATGAGGGGGGACATAGATGGGCAGGGTGGGGAGGTGGATATAGATGGGCAGGGTCGGGAGGACGGAGACTAGTAGGTGGGGAGCTGAGAATGAAGATTGCTGAGCAGAGTGCAAAGGACGGAGGCCAGTGGGTAGTGTGGAAAGTTTATCTTAGTTTAGTTTAGTTTAGAGATACAGCGTGGAAACAGGCTCTCTGGCCCTCCGATTAATGCACCAACCGGAGATCCTTGCACATTAACACTACCCTACACACGCTTAGGACAATTTTACATTTATACCAAGCCAATTAACTTACAAACCTGAACCGCAACGTTGATGACCAGAACGACGACCAAAGACCACCTGGTAGGCCCGACTCTCCCCACAGGCCTCTCAGGGGACTGCGGTGAAGCCGGGCGGCAAGGCCTGTCTGGGCCGAAGGAGCCTCAGCGGTGGCGGTGGTGGGAGCCTAGGCGGCGGCGGCGGCAGTGGGAGACTTTGCAGCGGGTGCCACGGTAGAGGCGGGAGACTCAGTGGCAACGTGGGCCTCAGCTCAGTGGGGCTTCACAGTCGATGAGGGGGAGGGGAAGACAATGGTGTCCCTATGTGGGGGGATCACTGTGAAGAACAATGGAGGACCCGGCGTGGGAGGCCTGCCATGAGGAACGGTGTAAAAACCATGGGGGGGGGGCACTCTAGTTTAGAATCCTCTGCCCAGTCTGTGTTTGTTTGTTTGTTTGTTCATTTGTACCGGTGAAGGGGCAGTACACACAGCAGCCAGCCCACAGTCGCTTGCCTCTTTCATTTTGTTTTCACTTTTAATTTCAAGTTTTTGCGTACCTTGCGTGTCGTGACTGTCGGCAAACCAATTTCCCTCCGGCGATGAATAAAGTTTTATCATATATTATCGTTTTTGGAGTGTGGGAGGAAAGCGAAGAACTCAGACAAAGCCCATTCAGGTCACGGGGAGAACGCACAAACTCCGTACAGACAAGCACCCACCGTCAGAATCGAACCCGGGTCCCTGGCGCTGTAAGGCAGTAGCTCTACCGCTACGCCACCATGCTGCCCCAAAGGATGGAGACGAGTGGACTGTGTCCAGAGAATGAACAGTCTGTGGGCAGTCTGACGGGGACAGAGACTAGTGGATAGACTCCTGAGGCAGAGGCTGATGGTGGGTCGGTGTTCAGTGGATAGACAGTGAGGGGGAAAAGTGGGGAGGAAGTGAGGGAATATGAGTGATTGTGGGGGTATGATTGGGTGGTCACAGAGGCCACCTTGTCACTTGCTGCTGATCAATCTGCTGATGTCGACTGTAAGTGCATTGGAACTAACTGACGATAAGCGGTGAAAGTAGGAGCTTGCAGGTGTGGTTAACATCCTAGTGGTGTGATGGGAAAGTTGATGAAGATTGTCACAGGCAGGCATCCAGTGCTGAATGAAGACAAGTTCTGATTTGTGACATTAACAACCTGTTTAAACAATCTGCAGATGCTGTAAATCTAAAATAAAAAGAGAAATACCAGAAATTCATCAGGTCAGGCAGCATCTGTGGAGAGAGTCTTCTGACAAAGAGACTTTGATCTGAAACAGCAACTCTCCCTCTGCAGATGTTAGCTGGCCTGCTGAATGGTTCCAGCATTACACAGGCTACAAGCCTAAAGTTACCAGTCAATGTAGTATGAACACATTTACATCACCCAATTTAGCACAAATAATTTTAACCTCCGTTAAATGAACACATTGATCCAACTTGTAGAAACATTTGTCTCTGCTTCCACCTTCAATGCATTTTGCTCCATTTCATTGTGAACAAGGAAGTGTTGGCTGCAAATTGCTTCATTTTCACAAACAATCATTATCACTAAAATTAGCAACTGATTAAAATCTTTACCAAAGATAGACACAAAAAGCTGGAGTAACTCAGCGGGACAGGCTGCATTTCTGGAGAGAAGGAACGGGTGATGTTTTGGGTCGAGACCCTTCTTCAGACTGGTTAGAGATAAGGGAAATGAGAGATTACACAGAGGGGGAGCAGCGAGAGAGGATGTTGACGACCTTGAGGTTTTGTATGTCTACTTTGAAGAAGCTCTCCTCCTCTCTCCAACGAGAGTTCTGCAACATCCTCTCTCGATGCTCGGGGGCCTTGGGTCTTCCGTTGATGAGACGATCTTGACTCCCGTAGCCAGCAGTGTTTGGGTCCTCCACGTCGGGGCGATCAGCTACCGCATCAGGGGGATGTCAGTTCCCCCTCCAGGCGATCGGACCCCAGGTCGGGGCTTGCCGAACCTCTGCATCGTTGGAGCTCCCGACTTGGCCTCTCCCGAGATTGTGAGCTCGCGATGCAAAGTCCGCAGGCAAGGGATCAGCTTCGATGTCAAGTCCACGCCTCCAGCTTCACGATGTTAGGCCGCAGAGCGACCGGAGATACGATCCTGAAAACAATTGCATCTCCGGCAGAGTAAGCTTGAAAAAAAAGTTTCCCCCGACCCCCTCCCCCTCCCCCCACATAAAACAAACTGGAGAACATTTACACAAACTTTTTAAATGCACTAAAAATAACAAAAAAAAGACGAAAAAACAGGCAGACTGTTGGCGGGACTGCCAATCGTGCGGCGTCCCTGGTGGTGAGACCTCTTTCAATGATTCAAATGAAAATGTATAAGGCACGATTGGTAAGTTTGCAGATGACACTATAGTGATCTGGTGGCAAGTAACCTGAGGAAAGGTTAATGGAGTTTAATGCAGATAAGTGCAAGGTGTTGCATTTTTGGAAGGCAAACCAAGGCATGACCTTCACAGTGAATGGCAGAGCTTTGGGGAGTGCAGGCAGCATCTGTCGAGGGGAAATGGACAGATGACATTTCAGGTCAGGACATTCAGTTATCTCTCTCTTGTGGCTAACATTTTCACAAGTGGGAAATATAATTGATGGTTGGGAGTGCAGGCTAACATGCAGTAAAGTAATCTGTACACAGCATATACCACTTGCAATGGACTGCCTAAACGATGCCTGTAGACTTTTAACTACTGCTGAATCCTGATGCAAGTTCATAACTTCATAGGTTATAGAAGCAGAATTAGGCCATTTGGCCCATCAAGTCTACTCCGCCATTCAATCATGGCTGATCTATCTTTCCCTCTGAATCCCATTCTCCTGCCTTCTCCCCATAATCCTTGACGCCCATACCTATCAACTATCTGTCAATCTCTGCCTTAAAAATACCCAATGACTTGACCGCCACAGCCATCTGTGGCAATGAATTCCGCAGATTCACCATCCTCTGACTAAATAAATTTCTCCTCAGACTCTCCCATTAGTGGAACCATTCTCTTCACATTCACTCTATCCAGGCCATTCACTATTCGGTAAGTTTTAACGAGACCCCCCCCCCATTCCCTGTGTCGGTAGCACCAACGAACAGGGAACAAAAGCGCTGTGGTCTTTGTCAGTGATAATGAGGAACAGCGCTCAGTCCATAAAACCACCTTGACTTTCTGGTTCTGATGAAAGCTCATTGACCTGGACTATTTACCATGGGAAATTTTCAGCACTAAAAGAGGCCATTCAGCCCATCATATCCATGCTAGTGTCCATGCCAGCTTTCAGCTGCAGTCCCCATTTGCAGCTCTGCAACTATTCATTGTACCGTTTGGTTGTGGAGAGGTCTTCTGTCTCTCTCACTCCCTCAGGCTGTGATTCCAGATCCTCACCATCTCTGGGGGTAAGACATTAGTTCATCTCCCCTCTAATTGTTCTATAATTACTTTAATTCCTGGCTACGACCCTTTTGCTAAGGGGCAAGGGTGTTTCCTGGGCACCCTATCTAAACCCCCAGCCGTTTGCAGTCCAACAATCATGTACAGCTTCCAGCTTGGATCAGGATAACATGCGCCTCTCCTCCCACGGAGAACGCCTACAGTTTATTTTTATTATTTCCATCCTGTGAGTGCTTGTTTAAAGGAATTAATTGGATAATTGATACTGGCCCACATATTGTGTTCTTTGGGTGTCATCTGTTATATATTCACTTTTCATTAATTTTGGCTTTTCTGGTCCCACTCCCACTGGAGCTCTCTGCAGAAAACAAACTGGTGAAGGAACTGAGCACGTCAGGCAGCATCTGTCGAGAGAAATGGACAGATGACATTTCAGGTCAGGACATTCAGTTATCTCTCTCTTGTGGCTAACATTTTCACAAGTGGGAAATATAATTGATGGTTGGGAGTGCAGGCTAACATGCAGTAAAGTCATCTGTACACAGCATATACCACTTGCAAAGGACTGCCTAAACGATGCGTGTAGACTTTTAATTACTGCTGAATCCTGATGCAAGTTCATGACTTCATAGGTTATAGAAGCAGAATTAGGCCATTTGGCCCATCAAGTCTACTCCGCCTTGCTAATCTCTCTTTCTCCTTTCTCCCAATAACCCCTGACACCCGTACTAATCAAGAATCTGTCTATCTTTGCCTTCAAAATATTAATTGACGGTCTCCACAGCAGTCTGTGGGAATGAATTCCACAGATTCACCACTCTCAGACCAAAGAAATTCCTCCTCATCTTCTTTCTAACGGTACATTCATTTAGTTTGAGGCTATGGCCTCTGTTCCTAGACTCTCCCATTAGTGGAAACATCCTCTTCAGATCCATTCAATCCAGGCCTTTCATTATTCGGTAAGTTTCAGTGAGTTCCGCCCTCATCCTCCTAAACTCCTGTGCGTAGAGTTCCAGTGCTGTCAAATGCTCATCATTAGTTAACCCAATCATTCCTGGGATAATTCTCGTAAACCTGCTCTGGTCCCTCTCTAATGCCAGCACATCCTCAGATATGGGGCCCAAAACTCCTCACAATTGTCCAAATGCCTTATAAAGCAAGAACTGATCCTGTGATGGATCCAGCAATTTCACACGTAATGATGAATTGGGATGCATTTGGCCTCTCAAAAGAGGCTAGGCAACTTGGGTCTGTATTCCTCGAGGTTTAGAAGAAAGATGGGTGATTTTATTTAAACATATAATGTGGCTTGAACAAGGTAGATGTTGGAATATATTCACAAGGGTCAGAACTATGAGCAAGGGGACATTGCTGCAAAATAAGATGCTTGTGTTTTAAAACTGAGGTGGGTAAAAATGTCATCTGTGGAGGCTTGATCATTAGAAATATTTACGGTGAAAATGGGTAAATATTTGAAAGATTGAGGGTTATGGGAAACTGGTATAGAAGACTATTTGAGGCCAGTGTAGGTCAGGCATGATCACAGTGAATGGGGGGGGGGACCTTCTGCCCTACTCCTTCTCCTGTTTTCTATGTTCTTGCTTATCTTACCTCTTCTCTTGAATCCACAGTAACCCAGTTCTGGCTGACTCAGTACTCCCTCTCTCTCCAGTCTTCATTCTGACACTCTTGCTTCCTCTGATTAATCTTCTTGATGCTCAGATGATCACTTGTGCTGTTACTATGCTGACAGCAGTATCACTGCCTGCAATGCTGTTACTACTGTACTCTCTTGGCCACAACTTGTGGTGTGACACAGTCGTACATATTCCCTGTCGAACACGGTGAAAGGTGGTTTTAGTTGTGGAGGATCAGGTCCCTCACACACCCGGTTCTTACAATTCCTCCTTCTTTACTAATTCTAGTACCCGTGCTGTTTGTTCTCAGGCTGCGTATCGCAGTTGTACCCATGAAACCAGCAACCCATTGTTCAACATTATAATTCTGGTAGTTATTTTCCGTGAAAAGTTAATTTCTGTTCATTCAGGTCTGTCACAAGTTATAGATGTTGAAGAGATTGAAATAAACAATTTATATATAAAACATTGAACATGGAAGGATTGGAACGCAGAATATTTATTCAAATATGAAATAAACAACCTGCTGGAGGAACTCAATGTGACTGGCTGCATCTCGGAGAGCAATGGACAGATGACATGTTAGGTCTGGACCTTTATTTAGATTCTGCACACAGGGGCTGGTCTGTTGACCTATAGGAAATACACAAGTGAACAGGCAGGTGAAACAAGTAATCAGGAGACCAAAAGGAACATTGGCCTTCAAGGCTGGGGCCTTTAGACAAGGGGTAGACTGGACATTAGTGAGAGCACCAGGAGAACACTCATATGACTATACGCCTCAGAGGCAGTTCAGACATAGTCTGATACCTGGTTGAAATGATTATTTTACAATAATTGAGCTAATTGGGGCTTCATTCTTTGGGATATGATGTTGACTTTCCGGAGTGGGACATATCTAAAATATGGGTTACAGGCAGCCCTACGATAAGGGGTGTTGTGTTCCAAGAAATATAGCCATATAACCATATAACCATATAACAATTACAGCACGGAAACAGGCCATCTCGGCCCTACAAGTCCGTGCCGAACAAATTTTTTTTTCCCCTTAGTCCCACCTGCCTGTATTCATACCATAACCCTCCATTCCCTTCTCATCCATATGCCTATCCAATTTATTTTCAAATGATACCAATGAACCTGCCTCCACCACTTCCACTGGAAGCTCATTCCACACCCCTACCACCCTCTGAGTAAAGAAGTTCCCCTCATATTACCCCTAAACTTCTGTCCCTTAATTCTGAAGTCATCTCCTCTTGTTTGAATCTTCCCTATTCTCAAAGGGAAAAGCTTGTCCACATCAACTCGGTCTATCCCTCTCATCATTTTAAAGACCTCTATCAGGTCCCCCCTTAACCTTCTGCGCTCCAGAGAATAAAGACCTAACTTATTCAACCTATCTCTGTAACTTAGTTGTTGAAACCCAGGCAACATTCTAGCAAATCTCCTCTGTACTCTCTCTATTTTGTTGACATCCTTCCTATAATTGGGCGACCAAAATTGTACACCATACTCCAGATTTGGTCTCACCAATGCCTTGTACAATTTTCTCAGACAATGCCTTGAAATGCAGCCCATATCATGATTTTCCATAACACAAAGCCACATTACTTACATATGCAGCTAGAAACACGAGTTGAGAAAACAACTGTGTTTACTTCTTTACTTTTCTTAATGTTTGAAAGACGGAGGAATCGAGGGATATGGTAACTGGCGAACAGAAGAGGAGCTGAGACCAGTTTAGATCAGCCATGATCACATTGAATGGTGAGGTGGGCTCATGGGGCCTGATGTCCTACTACTGCCCCAATAATTTTGTGTTCTTGTACAATTTTATTCTGTGGAATCTCTTTTAGTTCAGTTCGGTTTAGTTTATTGTCACATGTACCGAGTTACAGTGAAAAGGTGTTGTTGCTTTTCACTGTGCCTCACTCAGCACACGTGACAATAAACTGAAACTGAAAGTGATTCTGCAGAATAACATTGTACAAGAACACACAAAAAATAATAATACTTGAAGGATTCATACTTACTATAAATTCTTGATTTATGTATTCTTATAGTCCTTGACAGAATCCCTTGTATTTAATCTCTTGAATATTGTGGTCCCTCAAATAGAAAATCCAGCATACATTTGCTTTTCAATTACTTTGTGCAACTCTCAGTGATGTTTTAATGATTATACATACCACAAATTTTCAAGTTACAGAGGATTACCACAGTATGTAGCTTTTCACTGTTGGGAAAATGCTGTATTCTGTGAGGTAACAGTCCAGATTGGATCAGTTCTGTGCATTGAAATCAGTTTCCTCATTTACCAAATTATTCAGTCTGTTACTCTTTATAATTTCCTGTTTCCATCTATATTGCTTAAACTCTCATGCCACTGTCAAGGAATCATAGATTAGTTCTAGCACAAAGTGGCTCTTCGGCCCATTGTCTCTGCACTGGTCTCTATTAGGTCAGCACTCCAGGCCCACCTGGTGGGCCACTCTTCACAGCCTTCGTGTGTACATAGCCTTTGATCCACTCTTTGCTTCCTGTCTGCCAACCAGTTCTCTATCCATGTCAATACCCTACCCCCAATACCATATGCTATAATTTTGCACACTAATCTCTTGTGTGGGATCTTGTCAAAGGCTTTTTGAAAGTCCAGATACACCACATTCACTGGCTCTCCCTTATCCATTCTACTTGTTACATCCTCAAAAAATTCCAAACGATTAGTAAAGCATGATTTCCCCTTCATATATCCATGCTGACTTTGTCTGATCCCATCACTGCTTTCCAAATGCATCTTTAACATCTTTAATAATCAACGCCAGCATCTTCCCCACTACCGATGTAAGGCTAACTGGTCTATAATTTCCAGTTAGCCCTCCCTCCTTTCTTAAAACATGGAGTTTCATTGGCTAACCTCCAGTCCACAGGAACTGATCCAGACTCGAGAGAACATTGGAAAATGATCACCACTGCATCCACGATTTCTAGGGCCACCTCTTTGAGTACTCTGGGATGCCGACTATCAGGCCCTGGGGATTTAGCTGCCTTCAGTCCCACCAGTTTACCTAACACCATTTTATGATTAATGTGGATTCCCTTCAGTTCCTCCTTCCCAATAGATCCTCGGTCCCCTAGTATTTCCGGGAGATTGGTTGTGTCTTCATAGTGAAGGCACAACCATATTTGTTTAACTGTTTTCCCATTTCCTTGTTTTCCATTATAAATTCATCTGTCTCTAACTGTAAGGGAACTACTTTCATCTTCACTAATCTTTTCCTTTTTACATACCTATAGAAACTTTTAGTCAGTTTTTATATTCCCTGCAAGCTTTCTTTCATGCTCTTTTAACCCCCTCTTAATTAAACCCTTTGTCCTCCTCTGTTGAGTTCTAAATTTCTCCCAGTCCTCTGGTTTGCCGCGTCTTCTGGCCAATTTATATGCCTCTTCCTTGGCTTTAACACTATCCTTGACTTCCCTCGTCAGCCACGGTTGAGCCATCTTCCCAGTTTGTTTTTTTCGCCAGACATGGATGAACAATTTCTGGAGTTCATCCATGCGGTCTTTAAATCTTCGCTATTGCATTTCTACTGTCAACCCTTTAGGTATAATTTGCCGGTCTATCTTAGCCAGTTTCCATCACATACCTTCAAAGTCTCTTTTATTCAAGTTCAGGACCCGGATTAATTGTGTCACTTTCCATTCTAATGCAGAATTCCACCATATTATGGTCACTGTTACCCAAGGGGCTTTGCACAACAAGATCGCTAACTTATCCTTCCTCATTACACAATACCCAGTCTAGGATGACCTGCTCTCTAGTCGGTTCCTCTACATATTGGTTTGAAAACCCATCCCGTATACATTCCAGGAAATCCTCCTCCTCAGCACTGTTACCAATTTGGTTGGCCCAATCTATATGTAGACTCCACACAGCATTGGTCTCTTTATTAGCAAAATATTAACGTATGGAAGCTGTTGGAATAAAGTGTTGTAAGCAGCCACCTGGAATGGGATGTTGCCCCATGAAGAATAGTTGGATAGGCCAGCCTTGCATCTGCTAGAATGTGGAAGAGTGAGCGGAGATTTGAACACAATTCCTAGATGAGTTGGTCAAAAGGACTTGTTTCTGTGCTATATGACTCTAAATGTCAAAAAGACGAGGTGAGACTTAGCCATATCTGAACAGTATTTGAGGCCAAAGAAAGCAAAGGATGGGTTGGGTGGCAACTGGGCAGAAGTACTGTGGACTGAACAGAGGTGTTTTGTGAAGCATCTGTGCAGAAAGTACCCTGTGTACCCTGTGTCCCTGCCTCACATTTTGAACATTTGGGGTAACCTGTGATGGCAGAGTGTTCCTCTGGAGTGGGTGTGGACCTCGCTCACCCAGGCGGGAACTTAAACAGGACCTTGGATACAAGATAATGTTGCCCTGGTGTTGCAGGCAGCTGAAACCGCGAGGCTTCTGACGAAAGTGAACTTTGTTCGTTTCGGTTCCTGCGACCAATTAACATTGCGACATTGGCAGAGAGTGCACACTGATTAAGACAGGTGCTGTTGTAACATAATGATTTCATGAGCTAAAAAAGAAAAACTCGGGAGAGGGAGATGCAAATGCAGGTTTAAAATTAGTATTGTTGTCCTGTGTGTGATTCTGTGAAACTGCAGGATAATTGCTTTTCACTGCTGGTTTCGCGTGTCTGTGATGAGCAGCAGCAGTTTGCAGGTATTAAAAATAGTCACCATTCGTGGAGAGCACAAGAGCTGCTTCGGTTAGGAATAGCTGAATGAAAAGCAGGATTAGGACAGTGTCGAGATTGACCGAAGAAAATTAAAAGTTGAAGCAGACGCTGGTGCAGACAGAGAATGGCACATGGGTTCTTGATGGCACCATCGCACTGACTGATCCCATTTCTGTGCCATTTATTTATTACATTTTATTAATTTAACATAGTGTGGGCATCAAATGTATTGCCTATCCTAAATTACCCTTGAGAGCAAAGTGGGGCTATCTGAAAGCACTGCACTGCGGTCATTCTGGGGAAGGAACCAAAAGTTGGTTGAAGTCGTCTAGGATGTTGCCTCAGCACCACAGAGGACTAATGACATCTTTTGACATGAACGCTGGGGGAGGGGTTTTAGAGGGACACCGGCTGTGACTCCTGTGCTGCCACATGGTACAGGTGATGGCTTAGGAGATGTGAAAGAGCGATTGTGGTGGAAATCGTACAAACAACAGGAGAGACTATGTCGCAGAAAGGGACTCAAAGAGTAAGAACTTGAATAAGCATCAGTATAGATTCCTGTTGAGGATTAACCCTACCTCTGATGGTTAAAGTATCACCATCTCTGTCCACAATTCTTCCAAAAGAAACAGCAAGTCTCAGGATCCTCAGTGAATTTGTTAAGTAGACAGGAGCTGTCATTATGGTGCATCCGTCCTTCCTCTCAAGCTCTGCAAATGTTCCCTCATTAAAGAGATGACAGCAGGTTTCTCAGGCTGATTATCAAAGACTCCCACAGCCCAGAGCTGGAGCAGAACCAAGAGCTTCATGTAATATTTAAAGTACAGCTTGCAACACACAATCTGAGCTGGAAGCACAGTGTTTACCCACGCTCCTTCCTGATCTTCCACCACCGCTCCACTTATCACACACCCACGCTGCACACAGACTCTGCCTTTGAATTGCAGGCTGTGAGTGCCGAGAGATGGTTTGAAAGCTTCAAGGAAGCCTGGGAATGGGGTTTCACCCTGTGCTGCACTAGACATGCTGTCAATAACACTGACAGCCAGTCACATCCCTGAAAGTGTCATGAATCTGGGCAGAATGTATTTGTAGTGTGCTCATCCAGAACCGTGCAGTACAATAGGGCCCACATTCCAGTGACGTCCATCTGATGAGACTGGTGGGATGTGGCTGCCCGCAGCCCTCTTATTCAGGAGTGAGAATCATCACAGTGGAGATGAGACTAAAATCCAGTTTCAGGTAACCCTCACCCCCAGTGATCCGGCCCCACTCCCACTGGTCCACGCAGATTCTCTCTCCCTTTGTTCATCTGTCCCATTTCCATCTTCCTATCAACGACATGCCCACCCACCTACGTTTCCTCTTCCCTAGCTTAACCTCTGTAACCTCTCCCCTATCCCGCTCCATTTGCCCATCATCTCTCCCTGATCTGGCTCCACTGATGAACTTCCAGGCTCAGTCTCTTCCTGCCCTGCCCCACCTGTCTCCACCTGCCCATCGTTCCCCTCCTCAGCTGGTTCCACCAGTCATCAGCAGCCTTCACCTCACCCCCTCTCCCTCACTTCTTCCTTCCAGCCACTTGCCCTCGACACGATGCAGGGTCTGGACCCACAAATGTTGATGGGCAGGTAGGCTTATAATAGATGTCAGTCGATAGTCTATCTCCTGTGATGGAGATGGTGAGACCAAGAAATGATAGGGAGATGTCAGAGATGGTCCAAGTGAATTTGAGTGCAGGATGGAAATTACTTTTCTGAGGCAGCAAGAAGTATTGATAAAGTCAATGGAGAGAAGTCTAGTCCATACAAATGACTGGGCTACATCTACGACTGTAATTTCTAACGTATTGGACCGAGCTGCTCCCAGAATAAGCTGTGATGCACCCTGACAGTGTGCTTACAGTGGTGCATCTATAGACATTTGTAACAGTCACTAGAGACATGCTGAATTTCCTCTGGCTCCTGAGGATGTAGAGGCGTTAGTTCCTTCTTGGCTGTCACTTTAACGTGAATGGACCACGACAGATGTTTGGTGATATTAACGCCAAGGAATTTGGAGTCACTGAAGCCCTTTACAAAGTGTGAAGCCAATCCACCAGATCTGCTCAGGTACAGTATGAACTTCTATGTGATCAGTACATCGCTTTTGATTTGGAACACTGTTCCTTCCCCTGTATTAGTGGAACAACTCACAGTGAACAGTTCCTCCCCTGTTTATCTTATAGATAACGGGGGATCTTATAGAAACATACAAAATTCTTAAGGGGTTGGACAGGTTCGATCCTGACTATGGGTACTGCCTGTGTGGAGTTTGCATGTTCTCATAGAGTCATATAGCATGGAAACAGACCCTTCAGCCGAACTTCTCCAACTTGTCCCATCTACACAATCCCACCTGCTTAGCCCATATCCCTCTAAACCTGCCCTATCCATGTACCTGTCAAAATGTTGCTTAAACGTTACAATAGTACCTGCTTCAATTACCTCCTCTGGCTGCTCGTTCCATACACCCACCACCCTTTGTGTGAAAATGTTACCCTTCAAGTTCCTATTAAATCTTTCTCCCCTCACCTTAAACCTATGTCCTCTGGTTCTCGATTCCCCCACTCTGGGCAAGAGATTCTGTGCGTCTACCTGATCTATTCCTCTCATGATTTTGTACACCTTTATAAAATCACCCCTTATCTTCCTGCTTCCAAGGCTTCCAAGCATGCTCAACCTCTCCCTATAGCTCAACATGCTCGTAAATCTTCTCTGCACCCTTTACAGTTTGTCGTCATCTTTCCTATAACATGGTTGGTTCCCAGAACTAAACACAAAACTCTAAATGCGGCCTCACTAACATCTTACATAACTGCAACCTGACCTCCCAACGCTATACTCACTACTCTGACTGATACTGTCACCTTCTCCCTGTGACAGAGTGGGTTTCCTGTGGGTGCTCTGGTTTCCTCCCATATCCCAAAGATCTGTGGATTTGGCGGTTAATTGGCCTCTGTTAATTATCCCCAGTGCGCAGGGAGTGGATGAGAAACTGGATAATATTGAACGAGTATAAGCAGGTGTGATCAATGGTCGGTGTGGACTTGGTTCCTGGTTCCATAAATGATTGAAGATCATCAACCTCAATGAAACAGACTTAATGAAATGTCTTCAGTGAGAACTCCCGCAGATGCCACAGGGACCCAGGGGGAAATATTTAGGAACAACCACTCACATGCTACCTCGGTAGTCTGCAACCTGACAACATTCCATGACCATCGAATTCTCCAATTTCAGGAGACCCGCACCCCTTTGTCCCTTTCTCTCTCAGCCTGAACCGCCCAGGACCTTTTACACAGCCCCCATACCCCCGCATCCTATCAGCCAGTTTCTTTCTCCTCCCCCACCCACTTCTCTGTACATCGTCCTCACACTCCTCCCAAATTCCCGTCTCCCCACTCGGCCTCTTCCTCCCAGTGTCCTCGTCTGCCCATCCTGTCTCCGTTACTTGTTCCATGCTTCAGCTTCCTTTTCTAACAGATTCCATCATTAGCGGGACATGGGTCAAACACAGGCAGGTGGGACAAGTGCAGATGGGCTTCTTGGTAGGCATGATGGTGTTGGGCCATAGGGCCTGTTTCGTGATGTATGACTCTGACTCTATGACTCTAACCTCTCCTCGCTTGGATCTACCATCAGCTGTTTGGGCTTGATAGACAGATGAGTGGAGCAAGTGACGAAGGCTAGAGAGGAAAGCGAGGCAAAAGGGAGTAAGATAAGAAAGAAAGAGGAGTGAAATGTTAAACCAGAGGGAGGGATTAGCAGTGGGGCATCCCTAGAGGGGTGGGATAGAAATAAATGGGGTGTGGGTGAGGGTGAGGAATGGGAAAGAGAGAGGGGGAAAGGGAGGGCGTTATTTAAAACTGGATAATTAAATGTTCATAACATTTGATATTTGATAGGTTTGTGCAGGTAGGTTCAAGAACATTCAGGAAGGGAGCTGTTCTTGAACCTAGTGGAACAGGACTTTGGGTGCCTGTGCCGACAGTAGCAGCGAAAAGAGGGCATGGGCCGGAGGGTGAGGGTCCTTGATGATATATGCCACCATCTTACAGACAATAGACAATAGATAATACGTGCAGGAGTAGGCCATTCGAGTCAGCACTGCCATTCAAAGTGGTCATGGCTGATCATCCCCAATCAGTACCCCCGTTCCTGCCTTCTCCCCATATCCCCTGACTCCGTTATCTTTAAGAGCCCTATCTAGCTCTCTCTTGAAAGTATCCAGAGATCCGGCCTCCACCGCCCTCTGATGCAGAGAATTCCACAGACTCACAACTCTCTGTGAGAAAAAGTGTTTCCACGTCTCCGTTCTAAGAACTGCAGCCCCTGGTTCTGGACTCCCCCAACATCGGAAACATGTTTCCTGCCTCAAGCGTGTACAAACCCTTAATAATCTTATATGTTTCAATAAGATACCTCAAGCAGTACCTCATGTAAATGCTTTTTGATGGTGGGGAGGACTATGTGCATGATGGGCTTGCATTCTTGTGCATTGAAATTGCCGAGCCAGGCTACGATGCAACCAGTCAGGATATTTTCTAAAGAGCATCTGTGAAAGTACATATGCTAAGCCCATGACAGGTTATCCTGGATGTTAATGCCTAGGAATTTGAAACAGCTAACTCTTTCTAACACCAATCTTGTACTTCCGGTGGCGCTGGTGCCAGCAGCCTCCACCTACAGCCCGGTATCTTTTTGTTTTTTTTTTGTTTATTTTTTAATGTTAAAAACATTTGATTTAATCTTTTTTTTTGTGTTTTTTTGTGGGGGAAGAGGGCGCGGTGCGGAAGGGAGCCGTCCTTCAGCCGCTTCCTAGTGAGAACGGACTATTATTCGAGTCGCGTCCTCCCCCCCCCCCCCCGAAAAGCGGGCACCTACCGGATTGGGTGCGGCCTTTCCCTGCCGGGATATACCGGAGCTCCAGCAGCGGTGGGACAATAGCTGGAACATCGCGGGCTGGAGATGCCTTACCGGGGGTCGCCATCTGGAGCCCAAAGTGTGCTGGACCTGCTCACCCCCATCAGGAGCTGCGTTTTGCAGAGCTCCCATATTCGCGGGCGGCGCTGATGGACAACGCGGGGTCCTGTGACTCTGCCCAGCTCGGCTGTGGACTCAGGATCGGCAGACTCCGGCAGCGGGAGGCGCCGATCGATCTCCACCGCTGATCAGAAGGTCCGGGCCGCTGAGGAGGAGGATGCTCACCGTCGGGGCTCGTTTAAGCGTTCCACCAGCCCGGCGTGAGGGCCTGAACATCGGGCCACCCGGGGCGGCGACTGCAGGTGCTCGGAAGGCCCCAAGCTACGGATGGACAAACCCTTAAGGCTGGCTACTATGGTGCCGTCCTCACCTACCTCAATTTTATGTTACCTTGTGTTGTGGCTTTTTGTGTTTGGGAGGACTTTGTTAATTTTTAATTCAATTTCAATTTTATTTTTGTTTTTATTTTAATTGCCGAACCATGCTTTATTATTTAACCATTCAGGATATTTTCTATTATTTTTCTTGTGAAAGTTTTTAACGATATGCTGTACGGGAAATTCATTATCGTTGTGTCAAAGTGAGGAAACGACAATAAAAAATTTTCTAACAAGAATACAAGAGTGGAGGCACATGTCTCTGCTCCTGTATCTATGGCTTTTGAGAAGCCCGGTTTGTTTGTATCATCTCACAATTATGGCATCAAGTTGCTGGCTGGTGGCAAATCACTGCTTCTTCATGAATTCCCCTCCCTCTGCCATTTCTAAATCGGTGACATTTTTAATCTGGTCTGTCGACATCTTGGAGTTGTGCTGCGTGGTTTTCACCATCTGTTTCCGCACATCATGGGTGCCGGTGGGGGGGGGGGGGGGGGGGGGTGCTGCTGCTGCTGTGCGGGCGTGTGGGAGGTGGGACTTGTCCTTCAGCTGGTCCCTGTGAAATAAAAATTAACAGCTGAATTTTCATAACCACACAATAAGTATGAACAATTGGTGACAATCTTTGGTGACACAAGGAACTGCTGATGCTGGCTTACAAACAAAGACACAAAGAGTTGGAGTAACGCAGTGAGTCAGTCTTACAGTCTGTGATTGTAGAGCAATAATTTGCTTTCTTTTCAATGCGAAGCAAAAAATAATTCTCAAAACCAACACTGAGTTGTTCCTGTAATATAATTTGAGCACTTCCAATGGTGTGCACTTGTCTGTTGTGGTTGGATGACGGTATTAGCTGTCATCACTCTGGGGCAAACATATGGTTCAATGTGCTTGCAATTTGAATGTACATCTATTGGTGTCCCTAAAAAAGGAAGTAGGCTCTTTAACCCACCATACGCTGACTATCAAGTACCCATTCGTACTAATCCCATCCGCCAGCATTTGGTCTGTAGCCTTCTCTGCCTCAGTGATCCAGGTGCTCATCGAGATGTTTCTTAATTGTTGTGAGAGTCTCTGTCTACACACGTTCTGTATTCCAGATTCCAACCAACCTCTGGATTGATAGATTCTTCCTCTAAATCTTTCCCCCCTTAGTCTAAACATTATCCCGCAGTATATGAATCATTGAGTCATACAGCGTGGAAATAGCCCTTTGGCCCAATTTCCCCCACACCAACCAACATGTCCTATCTACACGTCCCACCTGTCTGCTTTAGGCCCATATGCCTCTAAACCTACCGTATCCAATTTAGACAGGTATATGTTTCTTAAACTTTGTGATAGTGCCTGCCTCAACTACCTCCTCCAGCAGCTTGTTCCTTACACTCACCACCCTTTGAGTAAAAAAACGTTACGCCTGAGGTTCCCATTGAATCTTTTCCGCTCACCATAAACCTATGTCCTCTAGCTCTCGATTCCCCGACACTGGGCAAAAGACTATGCTTTTACCCAATCTATTCCTCTCATGATTTTGTACACCTCTATAAGACCACCCTTCATCCTCCTGCACTCCAAGGAATAAAGCCTGCAGAAATTGTGGATACATTAGTTGTGACCTCTCATAAATCACTAGTCAGAAAAATGGTCCAGGAGACTGGGAAATCGGAAATATAACTCCACTGGTTAAGAAGGTAGCGAGTCAAAAGAAAGGAAATTATAGGTCAGTTATGGGCCGGTCCCACTTAGGCGATTTTTTAGGCAACTACAGGCGACTAGTTTGTCGCCACATGTTCGCCGGTGGTCACCGAGAGTAGTCCCCTTAGTCGTGCAAAAAGTCGCAGCGTCTTTGTGGTCTACCGCTAAATTTTCAACATGTTGTCATTTTTTCGCCGACAGTGGGTTTGATGACAATGAGCGTAGCTTGACTTCTCCTGACGTAGGTGCTGCTTATGGTTGTCGCCAGGATGACGTAGTTTGTCGCCGGTAGTTGCCTAAAAAATTGCCAAGTGGGACAAGACCATTAGTCTGTCTTCGGTGGTTGGTAAGATTACTGAACCAGTGATCTTGGAGTGCATTATTAAGAGGCTTTGGGTTACCTGATAAAATAGGCCGAACATTTTGCCTGACAAATCTGTTAGAATTCTTTGAGGAAGTAGTCAGCAACATAGACAAAGGAGAATCAATGAATGGGATTTACTTGGATTTTCAGAAGGGCAAGGGCTTTGATAAGGTGCCACACGTGAGGCAGCAAAATGAAATAGGATACCATGGTATTGGATGCAAGGTACTAGCATGGATAGAAGATTGGCTGGTGGTGTTCCATAGGGGTTGGTGTTGTGTCTGTTACTTTTCAAGTTATATGTTAATGATATGGATTATGGAATTGATGGCTTTGTGGCCAAGTTTGTTGATGATGCAAAGATAGATGGAGTGGCTGGTAGTGTTGAGGAACCAGGGAGCTTGCAAAAGGACTTGGACAGATTGGCAAGTGGGAAATAGAATACGGCATAGAAAAAAGTGTACAGGCATAGACTACTTTTTAAATATGGAGAATATTAAAAATTCGGAGGTGCAATGGGACTTGGGGTGCTGGTGCAGGATTCCCAAAAGGTTAATTAGTAGATTGAGTCGGTAGTAAGGAAGGCAAATGCAATGTTAGCATTAATTTCAAGAGGACTAGTATATTAAAGCTGGAATGTAATGCTGATACTTTATAAAACACCAATCATGCTACTTTTAGAATATTGTGAGCAATATTGGGCCCCATATCTGAGGAAAGATGTACTGGCATTGGAGAGGGTCCTGAGGAGATTTATGAGAATGATCCCAGGGTTTAGTGGGTTAACATATGAAGAGCGTTTGATGGCTCTGGGCCCGTGCTTGCTGGAGGTTAGAAGGATCGAGTGGGTACTCATTGACACCTACCAATATTAAAAGACCTAGATAGAGTGGATGTGGGGAGGATATTTCCAATAGTGGGGGAGCCTCGGCTCAGAATAAAATAATGTACTGTTAGAATGGAGGTGAGGGGTTTCTTTAGTGTTGTTTTGTGAAATTAATTGCCGCAGACAGCTCTGGAGGCCAAGCCATTGGGTATTTTTAATGCAGAGATTGATAGGTTCTTGATTAGCAAGGGTGTCAAAGGTTATGGGGAGAAGTCAGGAAAATGGGGTTGAGAGGGAAAAATAGATCAGCCATGATTCTGTTCCAATGCCTTAAGGCCTTATTGCCTCAACTACCTTGTCTTGTAGTTCGTTCCATATACCCACCAGAAAACGTTGCCCCCCCCCCCCCCCCCCCCCCCCCATCCTGTTAAATTCTTCTCCACAAATGTTAATTCTGTGTCCTCTGTTTCTTGATTCCCCTAAACAGCATTCACCCTGCCAATTTCCCTCCAAAGGGGGTGGATATGGGACGATTTGACTGGTGAAGGGGTTGTGTTGAAGGTAGCGGAAATCTCAGAGAATGATATGTTGAATGTGGAGGTTGGTGGGGTGAGGGGTAAGGACTACGGGAATTGTATCCGTCTTCCCTCTGTGGGTATGGGGAGCTAATGCAGGACTATGGGATGCAAAGGAGCTGTGGGTGAAGGATCCATCTATGACAGCAGCGGGGAAATCATGGGTACCGATGTATCTGATGCCTTAGAATGGAAAGCCTCATCATGGGAGCAGGCACCCTGGTGGAACAATGAAAGGAAAATAGTGTTATTGCAAGAGGCAGGGTGGGAGGAAGTGGACTCCAGATAACTGTGGGAGTTGATGGGTTTGTGGTAGATGTTGGTCGATAGTCTGTCCCCTGGGATGGTGACAGACAAATCAAGAAAGAGACTGTAAGAAATAGTATGTGTAATGGGTGTGTCTATAGCAGAGGGCAGTATCCGTTCAGCATGGGTGTCAGGGGGGATGGGATTGAGAGGGCAAGATTGATTAGCTATGATTGATTGGTAGAGTGGACTTGATGGGCCGAATGTCCTAATTATGCTCCTGCAACTTATGGAGTTACATTTTGTAAGTGTGCCTATTACTGAGGTCTGGTTCGCGTTATTTGTGGGTGTATTACGGAGGGCGGTACCTATTTGTGTGCCTATTACTTACTTCAATGTGATCCTTCATCAGCCATATCTTCCTATCCCCACTTCTTTCAGCTTTCTGCAGGGCTATCTCTCTCTGCAACGCCTTTGTTCGGCCATCCTTCCCCACCCAACCGTACCCCTCCCCAGACACTTTCCCTTATGACTGCAGGAAATGTAACACCACTTCGTACACCTCCTCTCTCAATCCATTCATGGACCCATCATCTTCCTTCCTTAGCTGGTACCCTCTTATCTCCATTTCACCTATAGCTTTTGCACTATTGTTACCCATCTACCAGTCACCCAATGGGCAAACTGGTAAACATCCAGTTTGCCAGTTTTTGCCTCAACCTTACCTCCGTCTTCCAACGTTCTCTCCTCTACTCCATCAGTCTGGAGAAGGACCCCAACTGGACGGAATTCCAGTTTGTCCATTTCCCTGCACTGATGCTGACTGACTCACTGAGTTTCTCCAGCAGTTAGTTTATGGCCTGGATCTGTGGCTCCTTCAGTCTCAGTGTTTCATTGTGATCTGATATTTACAGCAAAAATGCCCGGATGTACTCAGTGGGTGGAGTAGCACCTGGAGACAGAGATGTTTCGGGGCAAGAGCCTGCTTTAGAACTGAGAACCAAAGGGAAGAAGGGTCTCGACCCGGAACACCGCCTGTTCCTTCGCTCCATAGATACCGCGTTTATCACCCACTGAGCTTCTCCAGCATTTTTGTCTACCGCCAGAGGGAAGATGTCAATATAAAAAAAGGAGAGGGGGAGGGCTGAGAAAGGAACCAGAGGCGGTGGATGAGGGGTGGAAGCAAGCAAACAATGACAGGTGGAGCCAGCGAAGGCTGCAGGTGCTGAAATGTGATAAGTAAGGAGAGTGATAAAGGGAACCATTAGGTGAACCAGAACCAGACAAGGAGAAGGTATTAGATTGTGAATGGATGGAACCAGAAGAGGGAGGATGAAACCAGGTGATGGTATGTGGAGAGGGAACACAAATGTAACATCCAGAGGTGGATCAGACGGAGGGTAAAAGGGAGGGGGTGGATAAAGGTTGCCTGAAACTGGAGAATTCAGTGGGTTGCTCACCCATTGATATTTAAAGCCTTGATTTTTTTCCACTTCACCAAACATCCATCAGAAACTCTCCCTCTCAGTTGGACTGCGACTCACTCCGTTGGATACTCATTGACCTGATAGGTTGACCTTTCCTCCTTGCACACCTGACCTTTGCAGCATTTTTGAAATTACAGTATTTTCATCGCAGTTTAGTTCCTGCAGTTTGGACATGTCGCTCTGAGCGTGTTCTTGATGTCCAGGAGCTAGGCTGGAAAATGTTGTGAGGGATAGTAGGCAATCTCCAGTCAAAGCCGCCCCTGGATCTAGACTTGTTTGTGTCTGTGATGATAAGGAGCATATGTGTAACTCTGATTATATACTCTGTGACTCTGCCAAATAACAAATCTGAGAGTCACTCGGTCTGCAGGACCCGTTGTTCAGGGAATTTCGAGAGAGCTTTTAATAGTCACAGAGCAGATTGGCACTAGAGTTCTGAAGGAATAAAACCACCATTTAAATGTCAGATTCACAAGGAAAACTGTTTAAGCGAAAGGTCGTTCATTACTCTGAGGATCAGTGACAAGTGTTTCATCAAATGATAAACAGACCACATGCACACAAAAACACTCACCCAAACACTCACCCAAACACTCACACTAACACTCACACAAACACTCACACTAACACTCACACTAACACTCACACTCACACTAACACTACACTACACTCACACTAACACTCACACTAACACTCACACTAACACTCACACTCTCACACTAACACTCACACTAACACTCACACTAACACTCACACTAACACTCACACTAACACTCACACTCACACTAACACTCACGCAAACACTCACACTAACACTCACACTAACACTCACACTAACACTCACACTAACACTCACACTAACACTCACACTCACACTAACACTCACACTAACACTCACACTAACACTCACACTAACACTCACACTAACACTCACACAAACACTCACACACTCACACTCACACTAACACTCACACTAACACTCACACTAACACTCACACTAACACTCACACTAACACTCACACAAACACTCACACACTCACACAAATGCATGTACACATACTCACACACACAAATGCACACACATATGTAAATCACAGGTGCAATCAGTCACACGACACACAAATGCACACACACATGAAAATCACAGACATACACACGACACACACACACACACACACACACACACACACACACACACACACACACACACACACACACACACACACACACACACACACACACACACACACACACACACAAATAGACTCACATGATCACACCCTCCCTGCGTCCTCAAAATGTAATAGCATCTGTCTGTGTACCCCTTGCTCTTCTCCTTCATCACCGTATCTATTTAATTGCAACGTCTCCTACGAAGTGGCTGACACAAGGAGCTGTCTGACTCTCCATGGTGAACAGTCTTGTCGCTCTCAGTTCCCCATAGTGATGTCTGCTGTGGTTAGAGGCAGCACAATGAGCTGAATGGGGTTCAAGTGAAGTTGGTGAACAGGGCAGGTTCCTTCCCTTGGGTTATCCCCGCATTGCTTCCTGCCCATTGGTAACCAGATTCCCGGATGTTCTTTATTTCAGGATCCCCGGAACAAGCATGGCTTCAAGACTCACACCTACTCCAGCCCAACGTTCTGCGATCACTGCGGCTCTCTGCTCTATGGCCTGATCCACCAGGGCATGAAATGCGATTGTAAGTAACACAACAGCCTATGCCTGTCATGAGAACAGCTTTACTGTGGTGCAGTCAGATGAAGCAGCACGAGATAGATTTCCAGAGGAGACCTGCTGATATTGATTTAGGGGTGTCACAGAGATGACTGTGATTACTGCCCACTCCTGGTTGCCTGCGAAATGTGGTGATGATCATTCATCTTGAACCACTCATACAGGACAATGGCACTCCAGAGGAAAGGGCAGGGGGATCAGACCATGAGTGAAAGGTTTCATTCCCCAAACATTGTCATGATTTTGCCAATAATCTGACATCTTCACAGACACATTTTTAAACAAATGTAAATCGGAAATAACTGCAGCTGCAGGAAAACTGAAATGAAAGGAGGAAATGCACCGACACACTCAGCAGGTCGGGACCATCATTCTCCCATCTGACCTCCCAGTCCTCTGTTAAAGCTCAGCAAATGTGGGTGGGTATGTCATTTACTGGTGTCAGGGGTTGGGGTGGATGCGTCATAGAACAGTAAATCACAGGGACAGGCCCTTTGGCACACAATGTCTGCAGTGAATGTGATGCCAAACTCATCTGCTCTATCTGCACCTCATCCATATTCCCTCCATATCCATGTGCCTATCTTAAATGCCACAATCATATCTGCTTCCACTGCCACATCTGTAAGCACGTCCCAGGCACCCTGTGTAAAATATTAGCCTCACTCCTCTAAACATTCCCCCTCTCACCTTAAAGTTACACCCAAGGAAAAAAGTTCTGTGTGCCTGCACTTTCTATGCCACTCATAATGTTGTACGTTTCTATCAGGTCTCCACTTAACGTCTGACACCAGCGAAAACAACCCAAGTTTGTCAATCTCTCTTTGGAGTTAATACCCTCTAATTCAGGCAGTATTCTGATACACCCCTTCTACATCCTCTCCAAAGTCTCTCCATTCTTCTTGTAATGGGGCAAGAAGGAACTGCAGATGCTGGAAAATCGAAGGTAAACAAAAGTGCTGGAGAAACTCAGCGGGGTGCGGCAGCATCTATGGAGCGAAGGAAATAGGCAACATTTCAGGCCGAGACTCTTCTATTCAGACTGATGTAGGGTGGGGGGGGGGGGGGGGGGGGGGGGGGGGGGGAGGAGGGGGGGGAGGAAGAAGGAAGGAAGAGGAGGAGCCAGAGGGCTGAGGGAGAGCTGAGAAGGGGAGGAGACAATAAGGGCTACCGGAAATTGGCGAAGTCAATGTTCATGCCGCTGGTTTTTTTTCAGACTGATGAAGGGTGGGGGGGAAGTAGATAGGAAGAGGATTTTTTTCAGACTGATGTAGGGTGGGGTTTTTTCAGACTGATGTAGGGTGGGGCCCGAAATGTTTCGGCCAGAAACGTTGCCTATTTCCTTTGCTCCATAGATGCTGCCACACCCGCTGAGTTTCTCCAGCACTTTTGTCTACCTTTTATAAAGTTGCTATATGCCTTCCTGTGTTTTATACTTTATGCTTTGTGTGATGAAGGCAAGCATGCCATATACCTATTTTATCCAATCCATCTACTTGCGTTGCTAGTTCCACGGAACTATGGACTTGGACCATAATATTCCTTTGTACATCAATGCTGTTAAGGGTTTTACCATTAACTGTATACTTTCCCGATACCTCCTAAATTACAAGACCTCACACTCGGTTGGATTAAACTCCATCTGCCATTTTTCCATCCACATCTGTAACTGATCTAAACGCTGCTGTATACTTTACAGCCTTCCTCACTGTACACAACTCCGCCAATTCTGGTGTCATCTGGTGTCAGATTACTAACCAACCTATCTACATTTACGTTAAAGTCAGGAGTGGGTATGTCACTATCTTGGTCAAGGGATGGGTGTGTCATTACATGTGGTCAAGGGTCAGAGGATGGGGTGTCATTATCTGACATTGGAGATCAGGGGCTGGATGTATCTGGGGTCAGGTGTCAGGGGGTGTTATTATTTTCTGATGTCAGGGTTCAGGATGCATATGTCATTAACTATGGGCAGGGGTCAAAGCGCGTATGTCATTATCAGGGGGTCTGTGTGTGTGTGTGCGTGTTTCATTCTCTGGGGTGGGCGTGTTATTATCTGGTTAAGGGGTGGATATATCGTCAGTGGGTTTATCATCAGTTGTCATGGTGGGGATATCATCAGTGGTCAGGGAGGGTATATATCAGTAGTCAGGGGTGTGTATATAATCAGGGGTCAAAGGGTTGGTGTATCATTATCTGAGTTTAGGGGTGCCTGGTGTAGTCTCTGCCCCTCTCTAGTGTTGAGTGATTTATTCATCTCCTGGTCAGTGCTGATGACACCTTTGAACTGGTCTTGAGACTGTGTTAGCCTTGGTTTAATATCCCATCCAGGCCTTGTATTTGTATCCAGTAGGGTTGTAAATGGTTTAGAGATTTGACCATCCCGGGCTCGCCGTCTGCAGTTGTGACCTCTGCGTGTCAATTCAGAGCAGTTACATCAGAGCTCCCTCTGGTGCACATGTATGCCCCTCACCCTGTTCGCAGAGCGGGTGAGAGTCTGGACTATGTGGCCAGGCAAGGTCGTCACCCTCTGACTGCACCAGGTGACAGGTCCGGCTTACACTGAACTGAGCTTTCGTTGTGTTTCGTTGCAGCCTGCATGATGAACGTCCATAAGCGATGTGTCTCCAATGTGCCCAGTATGTGTGGCATGGACCACACTGAACGACGAGGACGCATTTTCATCAAGGCGGAAATGATCAAGGACTTGCTCACCGTTGTAGGTAAGTGTCACGTCGTTCTGCCAGATTTGTACCCTGCTCACAGGCAAATCCTGACCTTTTCCCACACATTTATGCATGGATTCATGGATTGGATGGAAGTTTCGAGCTGGGCTGTTGTATTCAGTTTTTCCATGGCAGATGGTGTAACATTATCCCTACCTGTGTAGGAAGGAACTGCAGATGCTGGAATACACCAAAGGCACAAAATGCTGGAGTATAGGGCCTGTCCCACTTAGGCTATTTTTTAGGTGACTAGGCTGTTGCCACATGGTCGCCGGGGTATTGCCTGTATGGTCGTGAGTAGTCTCCTCAGTTGCCCAAAGAGTCGTAGCGTCTTTCTGGTCGCCGTCCGATTTTCAACATATTCAAAAAATTTCGCCGACAGTCGGCCACAGTGGGTTGATGCCAATGTGCGTAGTTTAACTTCTCCTGACGTAGGTGCTGTCGTAGGTTGCCGTCAGGTGACATAGGCTGTCGCCGGTGCTGACCGGTGAATTCCATTGGCGACTACCTACGTCAACCTACGTCAACCGGCGACAGGTACTGGCGACTGAATTGTCCAGTTGTCTTCAGTTGTCGCCGACAGGGTCGTAGCTTGTCGCAGCTTGTCGCAGCTTGTCGCGATTGGCGTAGGTTGAGTTCGGTTGGCGTAGGTTGTCAAAGTTGTGGTCGTAGGTGAACATCCTAATAGGTCGCCGGATGTCGGTAGCTTGCCGTTGACTAGGTGGTAGGTTGTTGCAGCTTGCCGTAGACATTGTTGTAGGGGGGGGTCGAAGGGGAGGTCCAGTCGCCAATTTTTTAATGACCTGCTACGACCATGATAGTCACCGACAGTCACCTAAAAAAATCGCCTAAGTGGGACAGGCCCTTAATTCAGCAGAACAGGCAGCATCTAAGGATAGAAGGGATGGGTGACGTTTTAGGTTGAGACCCTGAGGTCTGAAGAAGGGTCTCGACCCAAAACGTCCCCCAATTCCTTCTATCCAGAGATGCTGCCTGTTCTGCTGAGTTACTCCAGCATTTTATGTCTATTATCCCTATCTGTATCATCAACACTATCACTAGAGTACACAAGGAGTTGCGTCATACACCTCTGCCCACCTTTAGTCACTGCATCGCACTGTCCTGCTACTTTGAGATCCTGCGATATCCACATACCGTGAGCGATATCCACAACTCAGGAGCCAGCTCTTGGACAAGGCAGATATGGATGATGAAATTCATTATTGCCTTCAATGTGTCAGCTCAGCCTTTGAACATTAAGAAATCCATAAAGACCCTGGTACAAAGCTCATGATATAGTGGGCAGCAGAGATATTTTCCCTCCTGTGTGCTTCTGAAAGATGGAACCAAAACACTGGAGAGATACCACCAATGTGGGCTCCATGAAACATTCCCAATGCACTATCAGGATAAACAGTGCCCTCTCCTGGCTATGAGTGTCAGCGCTGACTTCTGAGTTACACTCCGTTAGATACGTGAAACATCATTAACAAATGTTAAGCAGATACTTACCAGATGGACAGGGTATAGGATTCAAGGAGGTCCTGATGGGAAAAAGCCATCTCCTCACTGATGGCTGGGAATCTATGGAGAAGGAACATCGAGCGTAGTGTTGAGAACCACAAGGTTTTGTGCCCTGGAGACACACAGACGGTGTTTTTCAGCAAGACAAGGAGAGCACTGTCCCCACATCATGCAGTCGGCAGGAGAGTCTGCAGTTCTCTCACTGCTCTCATCAGCCACATCTAATCCCAGAGAATCAGAGCTGACACTCATCAACTTGGAGTGCGAGGGGCTATCTCGGAAGAGCAATAGCACCACCTGGTGGAGCACGTCCAGAAATACGACTGAGACTTTTGCAGAAACAGTATACAGACTGGTACATGCTGCCTTTGCGAGAGATCGGGAGAAAAGGCAATCACATTTCAACTTTGAAATAGAAACGGATAATGATTTTAAACTCGCCGAAAGCAATACCATCTATACTCAAACCCCCCAAGATGGATTTGATTATCTGGATAAATGATAGACTGATGGTCATCGAATGGTAGATTCAGCAGACCCGTGCGGTGAGCAGTTCCAACATCGGTTTCAAGGCTCTCGAACAACATTTCTCCAGGATAACAAATGACAATTTTTACAAGGAGGTTTATTCTGATTCCAGCATTCCCTACTACGCTCAATGCTCAAAATGGACACAAAATGCTGGAGTAACTCAGCAGGACAGACAGTTTTGGGTCAAGACCGTTCTCGTCCCGAAACGTCACCTATTCCTTCTCTCCAGAGATGCTGCCTGTCCCGCTGAGTTATTCCAGAATTTTGTGTCTATCTTCAGTGTAAATCAGCATCCTCCAACACAAACGTTCAATGCTCCTTCTACACCAGTGCTGCTTCATTGGAAGTTGGAAAGTCAACTGGTCTCATTGTTCCACCTCAGGAGGACTAGCAGATCAGACATGGTTATCATGTGACCAGTACTAAACTAGGTGATCTGTCATTGTCCCATGCTGGTTGTGGGGTCTCAGGTTTTGTAGATTGAGTGCTGGATTTTCCTACATCCTCATGGTGACAGCATTTCACAAACCCATCTCCATCTACTCAAGTACTCTGGGACGTCCCAGTACGAGGTCTCTGGTAAAAATCAGGCAATTCAGAATTTAGGTGAAGTTCAGAGTGTTCCATAGCCTGTTGGTTGTTACAAATAGGTCCTGAACCTGGTCATTGCAGTTTTCAGACTCCTGTACCTTCTTCCCGATGGCAGGAGTAAACTGAGACCATGGCCAGTGTGGTATGGTGATGATATTAGCTACCTTTTTGAGAGAACTAAGCTCTCTGGTCTTTGACATTTCCACCATAGTTCTGATTGCCTATCCTATCTGTGCCTTTATACTACAGCATGGAAATGGGCCCTTCAGCCCACAATGTTTGCGCTGAACCTGATGCCAAGTTAAAGTGATCTCATCTGCCTGTACATGATCCAAATCCCTTTATTCCTTCGACTTCTATGTGCCTTTCTAACAGCCTGTTGAACGCCACTAATTTTATTGACTTCTATCTGGTCTCCCGTCAACCTCTGATGCTCCAAAGAAAACGATCCAAGTTTGTGGAGGAGTTCCTTTAATGTGGTCCTTCTGACATCAGACATGGTGTTTTAATTATAATGGGAGGAACATGGGCTGAAAGGGTATTCAGTATGGGTGGGATGAAAGATCGTGGCATTTCCATGTTGATGTTGGCCAAAGGAATTGTCTCCATTAGCACAAGCTGGGTCATTGGGTGGTGGATGTTCTGCACCATATGATAACCATGCCCACTCTCTGCTTCTTGTCTGTGCCTGTCTCTGTCCAGTGAAAGAAGCCCGGAACCTGGTGCCCATGGACCCCAATGGCCTGTCAGACCCCTACGTGAAGTTGAAGCTGATTCCGGACCCAAAGAGCGAGAGCAAGCAGAAAACCAAGACCATCAAATGCTCTCTCAACCCAACCTGGAACGAGAGTTTCACATTGTAAGGGCCAAACAGATAGAAACGGGTTTAAGATTAAAAAAAGATACAATTGTGTGAGGAGGAATAACTAGCGGGGCTAACGGTGTGTGTGTCCTTGTATTCAATATCTTACCCCACTCCATGTTCCGTAACATCTTTCCAGCTGTTATCAGGCAACTGAATCATCCTACCACAACCAGAGAGCAATGCTGAACTACTATCTAGAAACATAGAAACATAGAAAATAGGTGCAGGAGTAGGCCATTCGGTCCTTCGAGCCTGCACCGCCATTCAATATGATCATGGCTGATCATCCAACTCAGTATCCTGTACCTGCCTTCTCTCCATACCCCCTGATCCCTTTAGCCACAAGGGCCACATCTAACACCCTCTTAAATATAGCCAATGAACTGGCCTCAACTACCTTCTGTGGCAGAGAGTTCCAGAGATTCACCACTCTCTGTGTGAATTTTTTTTTCTCATCTCGGCCCTAAAAGATTTCCCCTTTATCCTCAAACCATGACCCCTTGTCCTGGACTTCCCCAACATCGGGAACAATCTTCCTGCATCTAGCCTGTCCAACACCTTTGATGACCCTTGGACTATACTTGATCGGACTTTGCTAGCTTTACCTTGCATTAAACGTTTTTCCCTCATCATGTATCTATATACCGTAAATGGATCGATTGTACACATGTATTGTCTTTCTGCTGACTAGTTAGCACGCAACAGAACATAAAGCTTTTCACAGTACCTTGGTACATACGACAATATACTGAACTGAATTGATGATTGAAAACAAATTATCTCACCTTAAATATTGGAGGCACGAGAGACTGCAGATGATGAAACCTGTAGCCAAAAAGGAGAGCTGTTGAAGGAAGTCAGATGTAGGAAGGCTGTGTCTGTGGAGGGGAAAGGAAAGCTGCCGTTTCTGGTCAAATCCCTACATCTGGAGGTCCCAATCTGAAGTATCAACTATCCATTTCCCTCCACAGATCCTGTTTGACCCACCGAGACCCTCCAGCAGCTCCCTGAAATACTCACTCCCTCCTGACTGATCCATGTACCTTACACAGGATGGGCTACCTCAACTTGGCCACACTTCTTCTACCAGCTTGGAGCAGGAGCACCCAGGAACACTGCTTCCTTTCAGCTCCTCTCCAAGCTCCAGTCCCACAAGTGTAGCTTGGATCCTTTATTGTCTGTCCTAACCCTCTGAGCATGGCTGCGTCAGTCATGGCCCAGGTGCCTGCCCTAGAGATGGGCCAACCTCAGCCCAATAACTAAACTCTGCCTCAGCTGCACCCAAAGGGAGCTTGTTCACAAATGTTGCCGAGGGATGCTCTCCATGTTGTGGGAGGCAGCTGTGCTCTGGATCTTTGCTCCTATGTGTGGTTGCTGCAGTGATCCCTTAGCTGCTAACTCTTGGTGTTCATGTCCTTCTCCCCCTACAGCAATCTGAAGGATTCTGACAAGGATCGGAGGCTTTCCATTGGAATATGGGACTGGGACCTAACCAGCAGGAATGATTTCATGGGATCGCTCTCTTTTGGCATCTCGGAGCTGCAGAAAGCAGGGGTCAATAGCTGGTGAGTGGAGGATGTTGTTGTTCTTCTCTGACAGCCCCCCTGTCAGGCAGCTGCATAGCCTCTCATGCTCAGGTGCTGAAATGAGGGATGATTCTGATTATAAACATGTCAAGTCTCCAGACATCCAAATGCCCAGTGCGTGTTGTGAAGGCCCTTGAGATCCCTGCTCATGGATCTGCTCGCTCAAACTAACCTCAGCGGAGCAGAAAGCCATTTGGTCCCTCGGGAGAGTTCTGCCAGGATCAGGGCCTCAGCTCCATCTGCCTGCCGTTGTTCAATCTCCATGATGTCAATGCAGATCTCATGTTTATGTGGATTGAGTGCAATGGGATAGCGCCATGCCCCAGAATGTTAAGGGAACAGTTATGAAATGATGCCATTGCCTTGCTTCGTTGTGTCTATTGTACCATCATGTGGCATTCTGTATGGGGGAGGCAGGAGAATGGGGTTGAGATGACAAAATAGATCCGCCATGATTGAATGGTGGAGTAGACTCTGTGGGCTGAATGGCCTAATTCTACTATGTCCTATGGTTTCAGCCAACCCGGTGGGCTGACCAAGTTATCAGTCCTTCCAGTGGGTGGACCATGCTGGCAGAGCGGAGCCAGGTTCCCTGGTGCCTGACACTGTCTCTGGTGAGGCTGAGTGGTGGAGATGGATTCTCGCGCTGTTCACTGGGAACTGACCGGGAAATGCGGGGTTAAAACCTGAACTGGTCAGCTGTGGTGCTCTCTCCTCCCTTGACCAGCGCTTCAAGCACACTGCTATACATTGGGGCTGGAGCTGTGATAACAGACTGGTGACGCTGAACGTGTCATCGTTCCTTGTGCAGGTACAAGTTGTTGAGCCAAGAGGAAGGGGAATATTATAACGTCCCAGTGCCCCCCGAAGAGGATGTTGAAGGAAATGAGGATCTCAGGCAGAAATTTGAGGTAAGTGAACTGAATTCATTTGGAGTTGGAATAATAATACTGGAATCATAAGGAGCTACAAGCCTGACCACTATCCCAGATTCTCTGGATTCAGCTTCCACCCCATTCCAGCCACTAGTTTGGGTTTCTCCTTGTAATTTGCTGTCAGCTAACATCAAGTCCTGGATTAGAATCCCACTTTAATTAATTCCCAGATAGCGATTCATTCACGTACAGCCTCCCCAAACCCCTCAGGCTGTGATTCATTCTGGGTTCTCCACACTCTATATATGTATCCTTAACCTGGGTTTCTCATTCACTCATGATGTCAGGACTTTCCTGTGATGTCAGGACTTTCATATGAAGAAAGACTGGATAGACTCGGCTTGTACTCGCTAGAATTTAGAAGATTGAGGGGGGATCTTATAGAAACTTACAAAATTCTTAAGGGGTTGGAAAGGCTAGATGCAGGAAGATTGTTCCCGATGTTGGGGAAGTTCAGAACAAGGGGTCACAGTTTAAGGATAAGGGGGAAATCTTTTAGGACCGAGATGAGAAAAAACATTTTTCACACAGAATGGTAAATCTCTGGAATTCTCTGCCAAAGAAGGTAGTTGAGGCCAGTTCATTGGCTATATTTAAGAGGGAGTTAGATGTGGGCCTTGTGGCTAAAGGGATCAGGGGGTATGCAGGGGCGGATTAAGGCTCACTGGTGCCCTAAGCACTGACCAATCTTGGTGCCCCCCTCCTTTCCACACTGATCCAGTCCATTTTAGTTGTTGACATGTCTGACCAGATATACAATGCAGGTTGCAGCGGTACAAAAATGTATTCATATGATAACACAATATACTGTACAAACTAAGCCAAGCTTGGGCTACATAAAGTTCTACAAAAATGCAATACAACATCTATTTTAATATTTCACAAGTTAAATGTATCAAAGTTCCAATATTCATGACCTGAAAGGCATTTTTCTACATTTCATTTTTGCAAAATCACTGATAACATCCTCGAAATTAATACTTCTCAGAATGTCTGCTTGAATTATTAATATACACAGTGAGTCGAGTCTTTCTTGAAGCATAACTGATCTATTTGGGTTTTTTATACGTTTCAGTTGTGAGAAAGACCTCTCTGTTGTGCAGTTGGTGACCATTAATGTTAAAAATATTCTTAAGGCAATTTCATCATTTGGAAAGGCACTCTCTAGTTTGTCTTCTGTAATTGTGTTGTAAAGTTCCATGTGAGTGAAAGATGTTTTCTTGGTTGTTTTAAACTTATGAAGAACATATGAATGGAACTGCTGAAGCTCTGTAGACAAAGTGTTGTTCATGTCATCTGGATAAACATCAATGAGTGTCTGACAATTCTTTGAGTACCTTTCACTTTCTGATAATTGGGAATTAGCACCTTGTTGGGTGGCATTAGGAACATGTGTCAGACAAGAGAATCTGTCTGTTACACAGAAAAGCTGGAGAAACTCAGCGGGTGCAGCAGCATCTATGGAGCGAAGGAAATAGGCAACGTTTCGGGCCGAAACCCTTCTTCAGACTGATCGGGGGTGGGGGGGGGTGGGGACAAGAAAGGGAAAAGGAGGAGTAGCCAGAAGGCTGGAGGGTGGGAGGAGACAGCAGGGGAGCTGAGGAAGGGGAGGAGACAGCAAGGACTAACAGAATTGGGAGAATTCGATGTTCATGCCCCGGGGGTGTAGACTCCCCAAACGGAATATGAGGTGCTGTTCCTCCAATTTCCGGTGCTGCTCGCTGTGGCCATGGAGGAGACCCAGGACAGAGAGGTCGGAGGCGGAGTGGGAGGGGGAGTTGAAGTGCTGAGCCACCGGGAGGTCAGCTTGGTTATTGCGGACCGAGCGGAGGTGTTCGGCGAAACGATCGCCCAACCTCCGCTTGGTCTCACCGATATAGATCTGCTGACATCTAGAGCAGCGGACGCAATAGATGAGGTTGGATGAACATCGAATTCTCCCAATTCTGTTAGTCCTTGCTGTCTCCTCCCCTTCCTCAGCTCCCCTGCTGTCTCCTCCCACCCTCCAGCCTTCTGGCTACTCCTCCTTTTCCCTTTCTTGTCCCCACCCACCCCCACCCCCGATCAGTCTGAAGAAGGGTTTCGGCCCGAAACGTTGCCTATTTCCTTCGCTCCATAGATGCTGCTGCACCCGCTGAGTTTCTCCAGCTTTTCTGTGTAACCTTCGATTCTCCAGCATCTGCAGTTCCCTCTTAAACAAGAGAATCTGTCTGCTATTTCAGTGTAACACCTTTCGTCTCCTCATTTCCGTTTCTAACTTTTCAACAATTACATAAAAAGAGATACGGATTTTTTTACAAATCTTCATTCGTTTTTTTTTCTTTTCACCCTTTTCCCAACTTTGGGGTGCCCCCTTTGGCCCTGGTGCCCTAAGCACGTGCTTAGTCTGCTTAATGGTTAATCCGCCCCTGGGGGTATGGAGAGAAGGCAGGTACAGGATACTGAGTTGGATGATCAGCCATGATCGTATTGAATGGCGGTGCAGGCTCGAAGGGCCGAATGGCCTACTCCTGCGCCTATTTTCTATGTTTCTATGACTGCCATCCATAAACCCCCTGTGTTCACTCCCATTAGCTATCACTCAATATGGGACCTGTGAAAAAAGTCAATGGGGAAAATCATCCTTCACTTAGATTCAGAGTGTCTGCTGTTTTCTGTGTAAACTGGCAGAACTTTAATAGTCTTGAGCCAACCTGGTACTATGCATCCCACCTGGATTTCTCAATTAAAATCCAATTTTTTGAGCTGTGCCTGGGTAACTGTTCTCCAAATAACTACCTTTGATTGGGTTCTGCCCTACAATACACAGGCATTCTCTCACACTCACACTTACTCTCACATTCACACACACACACACTGAATTGAACCTAAGTATCCAGCATGCCCTGCTGTGTCACCCTATCCACTCCACAGCCCCTTATCTTTGGCCTTGTTGTCATTCTCAGTTCTCAGGCTGTAAGCCACTGCTCGAGTTTTATTTCCAATGATGTTCTGTCTTTTTCCAGAGAGCCAGAATTGGGCCAGGATCAAAGGCAGCAGAGGAAATGAAATCCAACTCGTGGTCGAAGATCGACAATAATGGCAATCGAGACCGGATGAAGCTGGCCGATTTCAACTTTTTGATGGTGCTTGGAAAGGGCAGCTTTGGGAAGGTAGGAGTGGCTGGCAACACTCGGTGTTTGTTGAGGCGGTCTGCATAATCCCTGCTGACAGTGTAGGAAGCAGTGAAGGGTACTAAATTGATTGAGTTTTTTGTGGACGTAACAATAGAAATTAATGAAGGTAAGGCAATGGATGTTGTATACATGGAGTTTAGTAAGGCTTTTGATGGCAGGCTGATCCAGAAGTTAATATGCACGCAGTTCACACTGACTGTGGACTGTTGGTCAGGAAGTTGAGGATCCAGTTGCACTGTTGAGTGCTGACTCCAAGTTCCACAAGTTTGGAGCTAAGCTTGGATAGGATAATGGTATTGAAAGCAGACCTGTAGTCTACGAATAGAAGTCCAGACGTAGGCCTATCTCTTATTCAGGTGTTCCAGGGATGAGATCCCTGGTGAGTAAGTTTAGCAAATAACAGATGAAGTTAAATCCAAGCAAGTGTGAGGCGTCGTACTTTGGGAGGTTGAATGTAAGGGGAGAGTATATGGTTAATGGCAAGACCCTTAACAGCATTGATGTGCAGGGGGATCTTGCAATCCAAGTTCAACAGCACGTTGAAAAGGAGATAAAGAAGACTTATGGTATACTTGCCTTCATTGCTAGTGGCATTGAGTATAAGAGTCAAGAAGTCATGCTATAGAAGCTCTATAGGACTCTGCATAGGCTACATTTGGAGTATTGTGTGCAGTTCTAATCACCCATTAAACGATAGAAGTGGAGACTTTGGGGGAGGGGTGAAAACAAGTATGATCAAGTTAAAGGGTTTAGAGTTGTGTTTTGCCAGAGCACGAATCAGCCCAACCATTAATCTCTCAGCTGGGTGTGATATATCCTAAGGCGTTACTTTGGAAAAAGTGAGGTGGAATTATCGGTGAATTCCTGGTCAATATTATTGATCAGTCACTGCACTAAATAGACTGATTATCTGTTCATTCACCTCCTTCCTGTTAAGTGTTTGCTCCACTCCGGCTGGCTGTCCCACTGCCTCTAACACGACCAAGGCTGCACCTCAACGGGATATTTTGGGTTCTTGGGGAGCCCACTGGTGTCAAAAACAAATCAAGTTCCTTATCTTCCATACCCTGTAATCCGCGATCCTTCCATGGTGCTTTCATTGCTCAGGTCAGATCCCCGGGATGGCTAGTGTACTGCCAAATGTAGTGTGGGTCTGATGGTTCCAATCCAGCCTTTGGTTTCCACTGTGGCAACCTTGGAAGAAAGGAAATCACTGCGGATGATATTTCTTCCGACTTTGCATAAAAACAAATCAGTCGGGATTTCTGAACCTATATAGCATCTGTGCTGGAAGACTTTGCCAAGATGATTGTTGAGTGAAAGTGATGTTGTTGTCAGCTGTAGTGTTTTCTGCTGCCCAATATCTTGCTGACAGTCAGGGCTTTGAATTACACTGAACCTAGGCTTTCATGATCTCCTTTCTAAAAGTGAGTCCCTTTTCTTCTAAGGTTTGCCCTCTAGTCCAGGTCTCTTCCTCCAGTGGAAACATCTTCATCTCTATGTTGAATGTTTGATCTGCCCCGGTGTTTGGGGTGAGGACGGACAAGTCAGAAAAACAAACAACCTGCTAGTTCCAATTTCACATAACACCTCTCCACTTTGAGATTATCTGGACCTGTGGCTCTGAGGTGGGAGTGGAACAATAACCATTTCAGTCTCTCCCCGGTATTGGAAGGTTGCAGTATCCACCAGTATGTTCTGTCTGTGCTCTGCAGGTGATGCTGGCAGAGAGAAAAGGCACGGACGAACTGTATGCCATCAAGATCCTGAAGAAGGATGTGGTAATCCAGGATGATGATGTGGAGTGTACCATGGTGGAGAAGAGAGTTTTAGCTGCTCCTGGGAAGCCACAGTTCCTGACCCAACTCCACTCCTGCTTCCAGACCATGGTAAGTTGGGGAGAGTGCAGGAAGCAGATCTGTTGTCAGTGCTTTCCCCAAGTCACAGTGATAGAGCACGGAAACAAGCCCTTCGGCCCAACTAGACCATGCTGACCAAGATGCCCCATCTATCTGAGTCCCGCCTGCCTGTGTCTGGCACACATCCCTCTAAACTTATCTTATCCATGTACCTGTCCACAATTCTTTTAAATATTGTTGTAGTACCTGCCTCAACAATGCCCGCTGGCTGCTCATTCCATATACCCACCACCCTCTTTGTGAAGAAGTTGCCCCTCAGGTTTCTAGTCACACTGCAGCTTATTCCCTCTCAAATTCAGGTGAACTCCCTTTTGATTTTTGTGCCACATGCCTTCATGAGTGGGCATTCACAAGACATGTTCATCTACCAGTACTTATTGGAGGTGTGGTAGCACCAGGAGGAAACTCACCCAAGAACATGAAAACACCACACAGACAACGCCTGAGGTCAGGATTGAACCAGGATCCTCAGAGATACAAGGATCAGCACTAACTGCAACACATTCTCCCTCATTGACTAGCGTCCAAGTAGTTATCACCTCACAGCACAAGTAGTTGCATAAATACACAAAAAAGCTGGAGAAACTCAGTGAGTGCAGCAGCATCTATGGAGCGAAGGAAATAGGCAATGTTTTGGGCCAAACCCCAGGGTTTTGGCCCGAAACGTTGCCTATTTCCTTCGCTCCATAGATGCTGCTGCACCCGCTGAGTTTCTCCAGCTTTTTTGTGTACCTTCGATTTTCCAGCATCTGCAGTTCCTTCTTAAACACTAGTGGCATAAATATATTATCTCCTTCCAGGAAACTAACAGAAGCTGGAGAACAGACGTAGCAGACCGAGAGCAAACACATTAGTTGTGTGTCCCTAGAGTGATGGCAGTCAGGGAGATTGGGCTCAATTATATATCACACATGACGGAGCCTCAGTAATCGGCAGAGAATAGTTGGAAAGCCTCGGCAATTGTGCATGGCACTGACCTCATTCCTGCCCCCTGCCCCATGTCACGGACACATGCCGGGATTTGGGATGAGGAAAAATGGACTGTTTGCCTGTGATGTTCATTCTGTATAGGGATCGTTATTCTTCCTTTGCGATCAAGACTCTGATCAATCAGAACCTATAAGTCCTATAGGTCACACCATTGAGTCTACTCCGCCATTCAATCATGGCTGATCTACTGTCTCTCAACCCCATTCTCCTGCCTTCTCCCCATAACCCTTGACACCCTTCCTAATCAAGAATCCCCAATGACTTGCCTTCCACAGCCGTCAGTGGCAGAAGCAGACAACCTGCTAGTTTCTAACTTGAGAATGAAGCCATCAAAATTAACACAGAGAGTTGTTCAAGAACCCCTTCATCATCATCAGAGAAACTAACAAGAGAAGAAGGTCCTGTAGCTGCGTTTAGTGCATCAGGTCTCGGCTGATTTCAGTGTACATCACAACTGAGTGGGACAGGGATAGCCAAGTTTCTTGCACTGATAAAAATACAACTCGACAGTCGCCAGCAACCCAAACACAGACGAGCCACTTGTAAAATGTGAACATGTAGCTGACCTCAGAGTCCCAATAAAATTGCTTCAGTTGCAACGTGAGTAGCCTATTTATTGTCAATAGTTATTTAGTTTAGTTTAGAGATACAGGCTGGAAACAGGCCCTTCGGCCCACCAAATCCGTGCCGACCAGTGATCCCCACAAACCTATACTATCCGACAATTTACAATTGAACCAAGCCAATTAACCTACACACCTGTACGTCTTTAGAGTCTATTGCTGACATTATATGCTGGCATTATTATACGGCAGCTTAGTAAATGGAAACTCAACGTCTCATTACATTAGAAATGCAGCTAAACAGCTCCAAATCAATCCACTTAAATCAACTGTGAAATGACCTTGAACAATCCCCACACCCTCGTGACATGGCCTTGGCAATTAATTAATCCATTACATTGAAACACAGGAAACAGGACAGGCAAAGGCCCTTTAGCCCTTCGAGGCTGCTGTACCGTTCAACGTGTTCATTCAAATTCAGTCCCCTATTCCAGTTTTCTCCCTGTATCTCTTCATCTCTCCCTTGGATAATATTTGACTCCTCCCTGAACACATTTAATGCTTTGGCCTCAATAGCTTTCGGTGATAGGAAATTCCACAAGTTCATCAATCACTAAGAGAAAGGATTTCTCCTCATTTGTTCTCAGAGCCTGCCCTGTATCCTTAACCTATTATTCCTGTATCTGGTCCCCCCCCCCCCCCCCCCCCCCCCCCCCCCCCCCTTCCCCCGGCCATTGGAAATATCCTCCCTACATCCAGTCTGTTCTATTGGCTCAATCCTAGACTTGTCGCAGTATGTCTCAGGGGCGTGGTGTCTCGCTGAAAAACCCAGTTGTCTATCTGGCAAAGCAAGAGGTCCTGAACTTAAACATTGCAATACCCCTGTATAATATTTGAAAGATCAGGGTTTGAGGGCAATGGCGAACAGGAACTGAAGAGTTGATGAGGCCTGGGGCAGATCAGCCCTGATCATGTTGAAGGGTAGGGCAGGATTGAGGGGCCTAGTGGCCTATTCCTGGTGGATTCTGAACTCCTAAGTATATATATCCAACTTCATTAGCCACAAGTGATAGGCCAATCCTCTTGTTCCTGGTATTAGCCTGGTGAATCTCCTTTGGACTTCCCCCAATGCCAATGTATCTAATCCTATGTAAGGGGACCAAAACTGTGCTCAGTTATCCAGGGGTGGGCTGACAAACAACACTTCCTCATTTTTATACTGCAACACATTAATGTTCAATTTGTAATATAGCAAAATCTGCTCTGGCGAATGGTTGCCGACCAAAATATTGATAGCTTCTTGATCCACAGATACATTCTAACTTGCTCACCCTGTTTCGACTAATGCAATCAACCAGAAGTGCACAACCAAAAAGATCAAAGAGAACAAGTTGACCTACAACTTTAGGCTGTGCACGCTATACGCAAAAGAAGAAGATTCTAACTTGCTGAGATGTTTTGCTACCAATATACTATTTTTCTTCTTGATCGTATGCTGTGCATGCCTAATAACATTTTTGCAATTAGTGCACAGTTACATCTACATCCTTCTGTACTTCACTCATACGCAATCCCTCTGCATTTATATAATTGTCTACCCATTAGGTTTAGTTTAGTTGAGAGCTACAGTGTAGAAACAGGCCCTTCGCCTACACTAGTTCTATCCGACACACATAGCGACAATTTTTTCAGAAGCCAATTAACCTACAATCCTGCATATTTTTTAAATGTAGGTGGCAACCGGAGAACCCAGAGAAAACCCTCACAGTGCTAGGGAGAATGTACAAACTCCGTGCAGATAGCACACGTGGTCAGGATCGAACCCAGTTCCCTGGCTCAGTAAGGCAGCAACTCTACAGCTGCGCCACTGTGCCGCCCCTGATAAAATTTCTCTGATCAAATTGGGAAACCTCACACTTCCCCACATTGAACTGTGTCAGATTTTCACCCACTCGTTCAACATGTCCACATCATGATATTGGTATTTTTTTATTATTAGTTTATTATTGTCATATGTACAGCGAAAAGCTTTTGTTTGCGAGCTCTTCGGTAACACAGAGGGTGTTGAGTATATGGAGCGAGCTGCCAAAGGAGTTAGATGACCTGCATGGGTTTTCCCAGGAGCTCCGCTTTCCTCCCACACTCCAAAAACATACTGGAAAGTAGACACAAAATGTTGGAGTAACTCAGCGGGACAGGCAGCATCACTGGAGAGAAGGAATGGGTGACGTTTTGGGTTGAGACCCTTCTTCCTACACAGTTGCAATTGGCTTTGGGTAAAATTGGAAATTGTCGCTAGTGTATAGGATAGAGTTAATGTGCGGGGATCGGTGGTTGACGTGGACTCGGTGGGCCGAAGGGCTTGTTTCCGCACTGTATGTCTAACTCTAAGCAAAACTAAACCGAATGACTGTATATTTGCATTTTCAACTTTCCACTGGTTAACTAATCTATACTGCTTTGCAGTCTGCACTCTAAGCCCACAATGTATCCGATCTTTGTATCTTCAGCAAAAATTAACTCCGCTGGTTAATCCTTTCATCTGCCAAGAACATGCTATAAATTGGCCTTGTCTTGTGTAGTTATCTTTTTAGGGAATATGGAACAGTACAGTACAGCAACCGACCCTTCGTCCCATGATAAGGCTGGCTCCTATCTGCTCACACAAAATTCCATATTCCCTTCATTCCTCGCATGTCCACGTGCCTATCTAAAAGTTTCTTAATTGCCACAATCATATCTGCCTCTACTACTACTCACAGCGGTGTGTTCCAGGTGCTTACTATCCTCTGCCCTATACATCTCTTTCCAAACTCTCCCTCTGCCCTAAAGTTTGCCCCTCTCATCTTAAAGCTATGCCCTCTAGTATGTTATATTTCCATTCTGATTGTCCGAGTGGGGGGGAGGAAAAAGAAAGGAAGTGGAGACAGTAGGCTGTCGGAGAGGGGAGGGGATGGAGGGAGAAAGCAAGGACTACCTGCAATTGGAGAAGTCAATGTTCATACCGCTGGGGTGTAAACTACCCAAACAAAATATGAGGTGCTTATAGCGTTTCATATCATGCGGTAAATAGACAGGGGTGAATGCACAGTAGGGGAAACAAGAACCAGAGGACATGTGTAGGGTGAGAGAGGGAAAACATTTAATGGGGACCTGAGAGGTGTGGTGGGTCCATGGAACGATCTGCCAGAGGAGGTAGTTGAGGCAGGTACTGAGCAACATTTAAAAAACATTTGGACAGGTACATGGATAGGAGATGTTTAGTGGGATATGGGGCAAACTCGGGCAGTGGGACTATTGTAGTAGATAGCACGCATTGGTCGGCATGGGCAAGTTGGTCTAAAGAGCCTGTTTCTGTGTTGTACGGCTCTATGGCGCTACTTGTTTGAACATGACTGTCCAGCATTCCCTCATTCCAGACATTAGGCCAACTGGGTGTCTCCCCCTTTCTTGCATTATATCTGGGAGATATTATATTCATTATATTCATTATCTATTGCATTATATTCCAGAGAGATGGTATTATGGAATATTTCCCTGCACACCCTCTACCTTCAGGCCAATGGTCAGTCAACTTAGAACTGTAGAGTAGCCAGATGAGGTCAGGAGAAGAGAGTGCCTACCCGCCATCTTATAAAGTCATAAAGCTATATAGCATGGAAACAAGTCCTTTGGCCCAACTGATTCATGCCCCTCTACGATCACAATGTCTACACAATGCAGATGTTCTCCGTCTTGCCTGAACCCCCAACACAGTCAATGTTAGAAGGGATGGTTCTTTCACCTGGGTTAATGCTCTCTCCGATTTCATTTTTCTTTCATGCATAACAGGTTAAAAATGGGGCAATGATCTGTGAAGATTGGCATGTTGTGCTGTAAAGCCGTGTTCGATTTTGCTTGCCATGAGGCCAGTCCTTCTCTCACTCTCTCACTCTTTCTCTGCCAGGAGCGGTTGTACTTTGTGATGGAGTATGTGAATGGAGGTGACCTCATGTACCAGATTCAGCAAGTTGGCAGATTCAAGGAGCCCCATGCTGTGTAAGTTTGTGTCTCACCACGGATGGTATTGCTGCCTTTACTTTGATAACAAGTCATGAGAGTTTATTGTCATGTGTCCCAGATAGGACAATGAAATTCTTGCATTGCTGCAGCACAACAGGATATTGTAGTCATAAATACAGATCAGATCAGTGTGTCCATATATCATAGAATATATATATACACACATCAGTAAACAAATTAAGTGCAATAGGTTGTTATAGTTCATAGTTTGTTTGAAGTTATGTTTAATAGTCTAATGGCTGTGGGGATGAAGCTGTTCGTGAACCTGGATGTTGCAGATTTCAGGCTCCTGTACCTTCTACCCGATGGCAGTGGAGAGATGAGTGTGTGGCCAGGATGGTGTGGGTCCTTGATGATTCTGGCAGCCGTTTTGAGGCAGCGATTGCGATAGATCCCTTCGATGGTAGGGAGGTCAGAGTCGATGATGGACTGGGCAGTGTTGATGACTTTTTGCAGCCTTTTCTCCTCCTGAACGCTCAGGTTGCCGTACCAAGCCACGATGCAACCGGTCAGCATGCTCTCTACTGTGCACCTGTAGAGGTTCGAGAGAGTCCTCCTTGACATACCGACTCTCCGTAATCTTCTCAGAAAGTAGAGGCGCTGATGTGCATTCTTTATGATTGCAGCAGTGTTCTGGGACCAGGAGAGATCTTCGGAAATATGCACGCCCAGGAATTTGAAGTTCTTGACCCTTTCCCCCAGCGACCTGTTGATATAAAAAGGACTGTGGGTCCCCATCCTACCCCTTCCAAAGTCCACAATCAGTTCCTTGGTTATGCTGGTATTGAGAGCCAGGTTATTGTGCTGGCACCATTTGGTCAGTCGGTCAATCTCACTTCTATACTCTGACTCGCCCCCATCAGTGATACGTCTCACAACAGTGGTGTCGTCGGCGAACTTGATGATGGAGTTCGCACTATGTCCGGCTACGCAGTCATGAGTATAGAGTGAGTACAGCTGAGCACGCAGCATTGAGGTGCTCCCGTGATGATTGTTATCGAGGATGACAAATTTCCACCAATACAGACAGACTGTGGTCTGTGAATGAGGAAGTCGAGGATCCATTTGGAAGTATAAAACGTTCTTCTGCTGCTGCCCCAACATTTCTTCACTTTTCAATCCAATCAAGTCGCATGGCTAGTTCATCTGTTTTTCCAGCTTCATCCTCCCTACTCCATCAGTCTGAAGAAGGGTCTTGACTTAAAACGTCACCTGTCCATTCCCTCCACAGATGCTGCTTGTGTTCCTCCAGCACTTTGTTTTTGCTCAAAATTCCATCTTCTACAGTCTCTTGTGACTCCCAAGTTCTCAATCCCAGGAGGTTGTGGTTTGAGCTGACACCCTGGATACCAATATAAACCCAGCTCTATTCTGTTGACCCAGTGATGCATAAGCAGAGATGTATCTTGGGGGAAGACAGTGCGTTCTCATGTGTCTCTCTCCTGTAAACAGAACCATAATCTAAATAGCTTGGGAGAAGATTCAGGTAGGTAGAAGTTTAGAAAGTTAGATAGAAAGGACATGGTTGATGGTACAATAGAGCAAAGCTGACAGGAAGAGACCAAGCATACACCTGAAAATAGAAAATAGAAAATAGAAAAATGGTAAAAAGCTAAACGTTTCTGTGCCTGAGCCAAAAATGTTTTTTCAATATGATACGTGAATTAACATCAGAGTAAGGAGAAACAGTTTATGTTTCAGGCTCAGGACCCTGTGATGGACAAAGATTCTAATGATGGATCCCAGACCTAAAACATAAATAGTTTCACCCACCACCGATACCGCCTGACTTGCTGAGTGTTATCAGTATATTCTGTTTTTGTTCTAGATTTGTAATATCTGCAACTTTTTTGATTTTCTATGGCAGGTGAATTGGGGGTACAATTAGAAATGGGATATCCAGTAGCCACTGGTATTGGCATGGTTATAAAATGATTAGTATTGGGATATGAATATTCCAGAACACTTGTCTTTTCAGAAGGCTCGGCAGAATGGAAAGTTGGGGAAACATTGTTAATTGAGGCTGAGATCTTTGGCTTGTTAAAGAAAAGTCTTGTTTCAAAGATCAGGGTGTAGAATCAATTTGGATGGCGCAAGGGTAGAATTGGCCAAAGTGTCATAGAGTCAAAGAATCACACAGTCCAACTTGCCTACACCAACCACACGCCCCATCTACTCCCGTCCCACCTGCCTGTGTTTGGTCCATATCCCTCTAAACCGATAGGACTCTTAAAAATAGCGGAGTCAGGGGATATGGGGAGAAGGCAGGAACGGGGTACTGATTGGGGATGATCAGCCATGATCACATTGAATGGCGGTGCTGGCTCGAAGGGCCGAATGGCCTACTCCTGCACCTATTGTCTATTGTCTATTTTCCAATGTTTTATAGATGCTTGATCGGTTCCTGTGGTTTGGAGGGTAGCTAATGTTATGACCGATTCACTGGATGCATTCAAAAGAGAGTTAGATAGAGCTCATAAAGCTGGCGGAATCAAGGGGTATGGGGAAAAGGCAGGAACGGGGTACAGATTGTGGATGATCAGCCATGATTACATTGAATGGCGGTGTTGGTTTGAGGGGCCAAATGGCCTACTCCTGCACCTATTGACTATGTATCTATGTATAAAATCTTTTGGCATTATCCTTAATGCTACTAGCCAGTGCTATCTCCTGTCCCCTTTTTGCCCTTTTGAATTGCTTTTTTTGCTTGCTCCTTAATTCCAGAAACTCCTCCAGGGTTACACGATCCCAGCTGCCTACACCTGTCCCATGCCTCCCTCTTTCTCTTGACCAGAGCCTCAATTTCCTTTGTCACCCAAGCTTCCTTACGTTTGCCTGCCTTGCCCTTCACTCCAACAGGGACGTTCATGTCCTGAACTCTTAACATCACAATTTCCTGACATTCTTTTTCCTTTAAACAACCTACTCCAATCAACTTGAGTGAGTTCCTGTATCATATTCTCAAGTGTTTGATCCCAGGACTTTTTAACTCAGAAGTGGATCCCACTGAAGCACGGCTGATGCCAGATAGAACTTAAAAATACATTTCCGGAACAGTGAAAGTGTCTGCAAATTTCAATTTCCCCCAAAGCATAGGTGTTTGCCCAGAGGATCTAGGGCAGGTGAATCAGGGGTGTTTCCGGATCTCAATTGTTGTTTAACATCGCTTTGAGGAGGCCCGCTACTGTTGGGCCTATGGGGAGCAGGGATGGTTGTGTCAACAGCACCCCACTGATTTACTCAGGCATCAGTGGGACACAGTGATCCATGTGAGTGTGGGTCTTGGGGGTGCCTGTCCCACTGGCTGTTAATTCACATCCCTCTGTTATTTTTAGGTTCTATGCAGCTGAGATTGCCGTTGGTCTCTTCTTCCTCCACAATCATGGCATCGTTTACAGGTGAGTGTTGCAGCACCTTGCGCCCAAAGTGGCAAGTCGGGGCTGTGCTCACGAGCGGAGTTGTGGGGTACTGAAGATGTAATCCTATCGCAGATAACACCCAGGGTGGTTAGTCATTCTGATACCATCCAACATTCACTCAGTCAAAACAGACAAAACAACAGCTCCTCCCCATCCCTTTCAATATTTAACAAAGGACCCTCTTCTTTCTCTCCTCTGTAATGTCGACCCTCTTCATCTTATAGAGAGGGCCCGGAAGCCTGGTGACACATAGCAGTGTTCAATCTCTCCAACCAAGTGATCATCACAAAATGAGACGGGCACTGAGAGGGTTCCCATTGCCTTGCTCATCTCTCTATCTCTACAGTTGACAACCTGATGGTTCTTCAGCTCCTGTGCACAATAACAAGCACAGGAGCCAGGTAACCTGTGCTGTAAACCAGTCTGTGTTGATCATCTGAAGGAGCCCTGGCCAGCCTGGCACTGGCACTGCCTTCCATACAATTGAAAGCAACTACAGGAGGCACTGCCTCAGGAAAGTGTCATCTATCCTCAAGGAAACCCATCTTTCAGCCCATGCCCCCCCTTCTTGCTGCTACTGTTAAGCAGGAAGTACAGAAGCCTGAAGTCCCACATTACCAGGTTTAGGAACGGCTACATTTCCCACAGGTTCTTGAACAAACCTGCACAACCCTAATCCTACCTAGACATGAGAACACTATCTCTTGCATTAACACAGACTTGTTTTCTGATAATGTTTTGTACTAACGTAATTTTAATGACATTCTTTTACTTTTCGCTGTCTTGCCAAACTCAAGTGTAATCTATGTAGAATTTACATTTGTGTGTTGTCTAAGCCTATATTCCTGTGATGCCACTGCAAGCAAAATGTTTATTGTACCCGTTCCTCACCATACAAGGTGAGCAATGTGACAATGAACATTACTCGACTTGACTTCACTTGAGCTTGTTACAGTTAGACATGTACACAACATGGAAACGGGTCCTTTGGGCTAACGTGAGTTTACTTTAGAATTTAGTACAGCGTGAAAACAGACCCTTTGTGCCCACTGGGTCCACACCGGCCATCGATCATCTATACACTAGTTCTATGTTATCCCACTTTCTCATCCACTCCCTTCACACCAGGGTCATTTTACAGAGGACAATTGGCCTACAAACGTGCATGTCTTTGGAATGTGGGAGGAAACCAGAGCACCCAGTGAAAACCCACAAGGTCACTCCGCACAAACAGCACCCATAGTCAGGATCGAACCCAGGTCTCTGGTGCTGAGAGGCAGCAGCTCTACCGCTGCGCCACTGTGCCGCCCTGTGCCCTGGTGGCTGCTAGACACCACCACCATCAAGAAAAAGTACGGATTAAACCACCCCAACCACTCCCCCCATCTGATCCTCTCCAAATGTAGTTGCTTTTTGCCAAGATTACTCTTTTACTGACTGTGAAATCTGGCTGGTTCCTTATTTCATTTTCTCCTCCGCAGTTTTAACTTTTTGTTAAGTGTTTTCATTATGTTTCCTCTTCCTTCTTTTCATCCTCTCCCTGGGCATTGCAACCACTGGGAGTGCTTGCTTCAGTACACCACCTCTGCCTTGCCTAACCAATCCTTTTCCCCTTCGCCAGATCTCACCATCTTCCTCCAGCCAGGCTTCTAGGTGGGCGCCGGGTAAACAACCTTTCCCTCCCTCAGCTAGTCTCTGCTGATCTTCTGTACCAACTCTACAGCAGCTCAGGGTCTCTGTTTCCAGCGAATCCTCTTTGGTGGCTGCAGGAAGTCCCCAGTTGTCCACTAGTGCTCCTCATTCATTGGGTCTGAGCAGGTCCAATGTCCCGTCAGGTGGGTCAAAAACATTTTTATTTAGGGGAGTGGACGTGACTTTCCTCCCACACCCACCACCAGGAATCGGATCCTCCTTTTCCCATCAGGCAGCTCCTCACCATCTGCTTGTTCCTGCAGTCTCAGAACAAGTACGAGAATGATGCTCTACTCCATCTTCCTCTCTGTCTGGTCATCGTCAAGATTCCTCCTTGCTCTTTAATAGAGTCAAGGCCCTCTGTGGATGCCTCCAGAGTCCCCCTCCAGCTTGTGTACCCGAGCCAACAACAACAATCCCCACCAGTTGCCCATCATGAATCTGTCAAGAACCTCAACCGTTATTCCTGCCTGGAGGTTTGGACCGAGTCAGGCAGTGGCTGGCTGCCTTGCACATCCTCAGTAACGTACGTACGGTGCTGGCGGAGGCTGTATGTAACTCTTGGTACTTTAACCATCCACAGAGATCTGAAGTTGGACAATGTGATGCTGGATTCAGAAGGGCATATAAAGATAGCTGATTTTGGCATGTGCAAGGAGAACATGTGGGACGGGGTGACAACCAAGACCTTCTGCGGTACTCCTGACTACATCGCTCCTGAGGTAAGGAGTAATGTCAGCAGTATGGCACTGGCTTCTAGGAGGTATTGGATTTTGCAGTACAGTAAGCAAGAGGAACTATGCTCACATAGGAACAGGCAAAAGGTCTTCAGCTCTGGAAGTCTGTTCTGCTCTTCACTCATGCATCTTAACTCCACATTCTCACTTTCCTGACCCAGAAACATTAATCATACTTAGTTTTAGATTTTCAGGTGACTTTTTGTGGGATTTCAGTGGAGTGTAGGGGGAGTGGAGAGTTCATTACTGGGCAGTGTCTCTCGTTGCATTGATGGGCAGACTGCTGCGAGCATCTGGTGAGCAGCACACTCCTTGCTCCATGGACCGCAATGGATGTAGCACCAGGGACAACCTCCGTCCAACATCCTCGCCCACCCCATCTCCCGTCATGATTCACCATTTTAAAACTAAGGGCAATACAACTTTTTTGCAAGGAGCTGGTAGATGCTGAAAAACAAAACACAGTGCTGGAGTAACTCATGTAGTCAGGCAGTATCTCTGGAGGACTTAGATAGGTGATGTTTCAGATTTGTACCCTTCTTCAGAATGATTGTAATATAGGGGGAGGGGGAACTGGAATAGAGGTGGGGGTGGGACAAAGCCTGCCAAGTGATGGGTGGATACAGGTGAAGAGGGATTTCATTGGCAGATAGGTGGACAAAGTTGAGATGAAAAGGAGACTAAAAGGTGTAAGACAAGGAGAGAGGAGGAGTGAAATATGACACTGGGGGAAGGGATATAGGTGGCAGGGGGGGGGGAAAGGGGGGTGGGATAGTGGGAGAAATGGGTGCGCAACCAGGTGGGGCACAGGAGAGAGATGGGTATGAGGGGAGCGATTTTGATGTTACCTAAGTTGGAGAATCCAATGTTGATACTGTTGGGTTGTAAGCTGCCCAAGCAGAATATGAGATGCTGTTCCCCAGGTGTTGGGTAGCCCAATTATATGAACATTGAATTCTCAAAATTTAGTAACACAAACCCCTCCCCCCCCCCCCCCTCCCCCCTCCCCCGTCCCCCCTCTTTATCTCCCTCTATTCCCTGTTCTCCAGTGAGGAGTGCACCCATTTTTCCCACAACCCTGTCACCCTTCCCGGTCTGCCTCTATACCTACCTGCGACTCCATATTTCATTCCTCTCCTTATCTTACACCCTTTTGTCTCCTTTTAACCTCTAGCCTTTGTCCACCCATCTGCCAATCAAACCCCTCCCCAACTGTATCCACCTCTCACAGACCAGGCTTTGTTCCATCCACACCTCTTTTCCTGCTTTCTCCCCCTCCCTACTACAAGAAGGATCCCGACCCGAAACTTCACCTATACATGTCCTTCAGAGATGCTGCCTGACCCACTGAGTTACTCCAGAACTTTGTTTTTTTTAATGCATGAATTATTGATATCATTTCCATCTCAGAATTAGGAAGTTCTATGAGTTGAGTTTTGAGCTATGCATCTGAAATAAACATATCTGGATTTAGTTGTTGATAGGAAGTTTACAGCATAGAAGGTCAAAGTATAGTTCCAACAGGAACATGCTCCCCAAACAAAAACCAACCAGAGGATCTGTAGCCCTGGACAGATGGATTGGGCTGTCTTTTTTGTGTGTAAATGTTTCTGAATCTTAGGCTGACAGCCGCACACATCTCCCCAAATCACAGTGTGTGTTTGCAGTGATCTGCATTGTGGATACTGTGCTAGCTATGAGCTGCTGCCGCTGCGTCTGATACAAGATGTCCTCGTGCAGTGTAAGCACAGATTGGTGATTCTGTTGACGGTGCAGGAAGAGTGGCGCATTATGCCAGAGGCCTGTTCTGTATACTGGGAGCTTATCGCATTGAACAAATGAAGCTTTAATCAGGCTTCATCTGTAGCCAGGTAGATTTCCATTGATTTGTAAAAGATTTTTGTCTCTCCTAATATCTTTGCTGCTTCTGCCGTGCCTTTCCCGCACCAGCCCATGAGATTAGATTAGACTTTATTAATCCCCTTATTGAGGGGAAATTCAGATGTTAGGGTTAGGGTAAACTGGAGCTGGGTCATTGAGTCAACCTTCAGCAGCAATGCTATCCATGCTGACCATAGGTTGCAAGTGGGAGCATCATTCATTGGCTCTGGTCTGACTTGCTGATGGCCGGTGAATGTCAAGTCATCGAGAGAATAACACAGTGTGAAAGCAAGCCCTTCATCCAGTGAGTCCGTGCTGACCAATGTACATCCACCCACACTGATCCCTTTTCATTCTGCCCATATTCCCATCAATATCCCTCTCCAGATTCCATCCTTCATCTACACACGAGGCACGAGTAACCAACTAACCAACCGTCCGCACATCTTTAGGATATTGGAAAAAAAACTGAGCACCTGGAGGAAGCCCATGTGATCACAGGGAGAATGAGCATTTTCCACACAAACACTGGAGATCAGGATTGAACCTGGGTCTTTGGAACTGAGGGACAGCAGCTACCATCACAGTGCTCTGTGAGATGCTATGGTGTGATCTGGTACATCTCCAACCACCATACTGGTTGTTGAAGACATTGACAGAGATCCTGGTGTGTTTTAAATTGGTCTGGCTCTTGTGCTATCTATACTGTTACTAAAACTCTCATCTTGACCACTTCCAGTTTGCTTTTTAAAATAATTGCGCAAAATTGGTACCCTATATCGCTAGGATTTTGTCGCCATTTTACTCACCGTTCTCCTCTGCTCCAAGCGCAACAAGTTTTGTTCCGATCGGTGGAATATTACAAACGTTATGAAGGTTTAAAAAATTGTGAGATTAGCAGATTGGTCTCACCTGTCAGTCACTATGAAGGTAACGCCCCTTCCGGGCGAGGAGAATAAATTCCCGGAGGTGGGGATGGGTCCACAAGCCGTGTGGAGTCGGGGGAAACCATTGTGTGGAGTCGGGGGAAGCTGCTGTGTGGAGTCGGGGGAAGCTGCTGTGTGGGAATCGGGGGAAGCCATTGTGTGGAGTCGGGGAAAGTCGGGGGGGTAGGTCCCTCCCCCTCCCCCACACACACCCCTCCCCCCCCAAACCTACCCCCACACACCCCCTTCCCCCCACTCCCCCTCCTCCCTTCCCCACTACCCCCCCCTCCCCACCACCCACCCCCCCACACACCACCCTCCCCCCCCCACACACCCCCCCCTTACCACCCCATTCCCACCACCCCCCCCACACCGCCAGACCCCATACACCCCCCCCCTCCTCCTCCACACCACTCCTCCACACCACCCCCTCCCCCACAACCCCCCTCTCCCCAACACCACCCCCTCTCCCCATATTGGAATATTGCATTGGGGAATGGGATGCGTTGGGGGACCAGCCTCCCGTGTGACTTAGTCTAGTTGATGTTAAAACTAACAAAACCATTTCTGTCATTTCAGATCATTGCTTATCAGCCGTATGGAAAGTCTGTGGACTGGTGGGCCTATGGAGTGCTACTGTATGAAATGTTGGCAGGACAGGTAAATACTTCTTAGAACCTGGTGCAAGTGTTTGCAGCTGGAAGAAAATAATATTATGGCATCAGTTGCCTGGAACTGGTTCCAGTACTAGTTAACTAGAGTCTAGTGGCAATGTGTACTACTTACTTTGAGTGTGTGTTTGGCTTTATGCGTGTGTTTGTATCTGTGTGAACTGTGCACATCTCTGGGTCTAAGTTGTGGTGCACTTGTCCACTGTGTAGATGCATCCATGTCTGTGTGTGTGTAACCCAGGTCATCATTTTACAGCTGGGCCAAATTTCTCAAATTTCTCTTTTAATAGACAGTTGGTCTAATTCATGCTCTTTTTATGGTTTTTCAGCCTCCTTTTGATGGTGAAGATGAAGATGAGCTTTTCCAATCCATCATGGAGCACAATGTAACTTACCCCAAATCTATGTCCAAAGAAGCAGTATCCATTTGTAAAGGGGTAAGTTCGGACTGACCTCATTCTGTTACATTCAATGGGAGGGAAAGGCTAGGATGGTACCTCAGCAATGTGTAAATGTAGGAAATTTGAAATGACTGAAAATGTCTTCAAATTCTCAAGGGTAAACTTGCGTCAATGATCTGCTCAGAGCGAGTCCACTGCTTCGACCTGCTCCTGAAAAAGCAAGGCAATGGCAATGGAAAAATGTTCAGCTCAAAGGAACTATGGACCGTCATTTGCAGCGATAGAGATTGTATGGAAGATGTTACAGCAAATAATATCCTGCTCAGTGCCGCGTCTGAAATAGATACCGGATGTTTAATCAAATAGGATGTAATATAGTGCATGCACGGAGGATATAGATAAAAGATTGGAGGGAGCATCTGGCACTGCCACAGAACCTCATAACATTTGTATTCAATGTCCTTCCACTCATCGGTCCATACATCAGAATTGCTTCCTGTTCCCCCAGGCTGAATTAATTCCGAGCTTCGAGGCTATCTCTTCAAAGCTGAAGTAAATTAGAATAACACTGTATCTTATCTGTCCAGCCTTATTTCCCATGCCGTCAATCACACCAGAAAGAAGAAGCTGTCAATGAAGAGATGATAATTGCAGCATCTGTTATCTGTTCGTTCATTGAGTTCTTGCAGGCCAATGAGATCCGCCACCATCAAATTAAAGAAAAACTGCAAAGGCAGCAGCTTCACTGAATGAAATGTGCAGTCATGTTCACACAACGTTCAGGATACAAAGGTTAATGAAAACCAGTGAGGGAGATGTGAAAAATCTATATTTGACATCCCCAAAACATTTGAAATGTTATATTCTACACTTTAATTAACTGATATCAAGCAAAATTAAAACAATTAAGTACAAGTGAGTATGAATTTTATTAAGATAATTGTGGGACGGGAAGCAATTGGAAATGAAACGCACTGGTGCGTGAACCCTTTTTCTGATTCTGCAGAGTGTGGAGAGCAACAGAATTCGTAGGTAAATTATGTATCTCTTGAGGAAAGTCGTGGGTATTTTCTTGAAGGGTCACTCATCAAAGCTCTTGGTTAAATTGTGTGGGTTTTTTAAATCAGGAATGCCCATGTGTGCAGCGTAGATTGCTGATTCATTCAATTTTTTATGAAGGTACACTCACTTCCAGGATTAGTCCTTAACCATCACCTTTACATCCTTAACGGTTTCTGCCAGCCAATAAATATATTAAAACGACTGTAGGAATGAGAGAGCAGGTTGTTTGAGCTGCATTTCTGTTCTAAGCTGTGAGTGGAATAATGCTGGAGACAAGGAACTGCAGATGTTGGACTACAAAAAAATGATATAAGAGGTGCGAATATTGTTTCTCATTCCCCCTCCCCTTGTCCCCTTCCTCCTATATTTATTCCTCTGGCTTCACAATTCACACCCCTTCTATCCTTCTCTCACACTTTTTCTCTCTTTATCTCTGGCCTTTGTCCAACCATCTACCTATCAAGTTCAAGTTCAAGTGAGTTTATTGTCATGTGTCCCTGATAGGACAATGAAATTCTTGCTTTGCTTCAGCACACAGAACATAGTAGGCATTTACTACAAAACAGATCAATGTGTCCATATACTATAATATAAATATATACACACATGAACAAATAAAATGATAAAGTGCAAATAACAGATAATTGGTTATTAATAATCAGAGTTTTGTCCGAGCCAGGTTTAATAGCCTGATGGCTGTGGGGAAGTAGCTATTCCTGAACCTGGTTGTTGCAGTCTTCAGGCTCCTGTACCTTCTACCTGAAGGTAGCAGGGAGATGAGTGTGTGGCCAGGATGTTGTGGGTCTTTGATGATACTGCCAGCCTTTTTGAGGCAGCGACTGCGATAAATTCCCTCGATGGAAGGAAGGTCAGAGCCGATGATGGACTGGGCAGTGGTTACTACTTTGCCTCCCCCTCTCCTCACCTGTATTCAACTTGCCAGGCTTGGTCCTGCCCCCACCTACAGTTTTCTCTCCCCCCCCCCACCATAATTACTCTGAAGAACGATCCCGACCCAAAATGTTGCCTATCAGGGACATTGGAAGTTGCCCTGACTTCCCATATCCTGCAGGAGAAGTATACAACGGCCCTAACTGCCATCTTTACGGCACTAGATCAAGGAAAGTTTTCAAAAGAAAAAAAAACAGAAGGCTGTACCTTATCAAGCCATCACCCTCTTCACCAAAGCTTCTCAAGCCAAAGCCTCATCCTTACCCACTGCACAGCACTTAAGCCCCTTGAGCCAAAACCTCAAACTTACCCTCCACAAAGTCTCTCCCAACACAACCATTCCGATTTTATCCACCTTCCTTTTATACACCTACAGGGAGCAGTCACTCAAGGATGTCAGCTCATTACCTGTAGGGTCTCGTTAATTGTCTGGTCTCTTTAAAAGTCCTGTTTGGTTTAGTTTAACAATAGAGTGCAGAAACAGCCTCTTTGGCCCACTGTGTCCGTGCCGATCAGCGATCCCCATGCACTAACACTATCCTACACCCACAAGGGACAATTTACAATTTTTACAAGGCCAGTTAGCCTACAAACATGTACGTCTTTGGAGTGTGGGAGGAAACCGGAGCTCCCGGAGAAAACCCACTCAGATCACGGGGCCATCGTACAAACTCTGTACAGACAGCATCCATAGTCAGGATCAAACCCAGGTCTCTGGCGCTATAAGACAGCAACTCTACCACTGAGTCACCCTGTGCCAGCCTGTGCACAATAGAATCCAGTGTCATCTTCAGAAATATCCATGATCTAGTTATTATACAGTTCCACTCTTCTGCTCCTCCTTTCAGCTTATCCAACTGAAACTCACATCAAGTCATTAACGCAGAGGTTTTACTCATGGGGGAATCAGTATATTGGGACAGTTCTACTAACTCAGCTTAAGGTGGAGGTATAGCCAGTGCACTTTGTCGGCCTCCAGCAGCTCAAAGCCAAAACTTAACATAAGCTGCATGGGACATTATTAAAGGCTAGTACCAGAGTGGATTACAGGAGGGGACACAAGAGATTGCAGAAGATGGAATCTGGAGCAATAAAAACAAACTGCTGGAGTAACTGTGAATCAGGAAGCATCTGTGGAAGGGAATGGATAAACAGCGTTTCAGGTTGGTGCCCTTCCTCTGGACTGTCCATTTCCCTTCACAGGTGCTGCCTGGCCCACTGAATTCCACCAGCAGCTTGCTTTTTGCTCTGGGTTACAGAGAGAATAGATGGGGTGGCTTTGGTGAAGAGAATTGACAGGAGGACAGAGAACTCCTCTGGCCATTGACTATTTCAAACCCAGTGTTTACTGGCTTGGATGTGCTGGGATATGTTGCACCGGTTGTCATGGATGAGTCAAGAGATTCTGTTTAAAGTACTTGATAAATGCAGAATGTCAGCTGATTTAATATTGGCATTTGGATGGATATTGCAAGCAAAAGGTAGAAATAGCTGAAGTGAATTGCTTTTGTCTATAACCAAAGATTCAAAACCTATGCAGGACAGTGTGAAGATCACTGCAACAGCAGCACAATAGGTTACAGGGTGGATGGTGCAGGCCTGGCCATGGGGCATGAGACTGTCAGCTTCAGTTCTGATCAATCGTCCAGTGTTCTAATTGGGTCATTTTTAAGAATAATGACTGGGACAGAGCTGGTAACCTGGAGCTTGTTGAGAAAAGCAGTTTGACTTAGCATTTTACAGTTGCCTTCCACTACCTCAGGGCAGCCCAGCAGCTACTGTTAAAATGTCAGAGGCACAGGAGCAGTTGGAATGGAGCACTATACTGCATGCAGTATTGGATACATGGAGCGATTATCAGCCTGGAGACAGGGAATCCCAGGATACTGGGAATCCCTCTGATCTTCACAGTGGTGCCACATACTGGCACTAAGAGCAGATATGAACCCATGTTTAGTTTGGTTTAATTTAGAGATACAGCGTGGGAACAGGCACATCGGCCACCGAGTCTGCAACGCCCAGCGATCCCAGCAGATTAACACTATCCTACACTAGGGATAATTTCTTACATTTATACCAAGCCAATTAACCTACAAACCTGTTCGTCTTTGGGGTGTGGGAGGAAACCAAAGTTCTCTGAAAAATTCCACGCGGTCACGGGGAGAACAGACCCCGTAATGACAAGCACCGGTAGCCAGAATCGAACCTGGGTCTCTGGCATTGTAAGGCAGCAACTCGACCACTGCGCCCATAACCAGGAGAAAGGAACAAGGAATGACAGGAACCTCCTTCAGAGAGCACAGTTTATAACTGGTGTGAGGAGACATCCCTTCAGGCAAAGTGTGATCAATGGTTGGATTGGACTTTGGGTAGAACAGAGGGGGGTTTAATGAACCCTGCCATTAAAAACGATGTTAGTGAGATTGTTGCTTTTAAGGTGAGAAGTCAGCTGACATAATTGAGATTGTCATCTCCATGTTTACTATGTCCTTTTTGATCACAGCTTTTAACAAAGCATCCAGCTAAGCGCCTGGGCTGCAGTCCCGAGGGGGAGCGAGATGTCAAGGAACACGCATTTTTCCGATGGATTGATTGGGAAAAGTTGCAACGCATGGAAATTCAGCCTCCGTTCAAGCCAAAAGCGGTAAGTTAGATCAAACTCTCCTTCTCAGACCTATCGCAGAGAATGATGGTGCAAGGGTAAACTTCTGCCTGATGTGATCACGGTATGTGGCCCTCGCTGGCAATGCCGGCAGCTACCATCCCAAATGGCCCTTTCACTGAGGAGGCAATTAACAGTCAGTCACAGTCGTGGGTCTGGAATCATGGACAGCAGCTTTCCTTCCTGAAAGACATCAGTAAAGCAGGCAGGCATGTTTTTACAACAATCCACCAGTTTCACGGCCATCATGTCTGAGACTGAATTTATTTTTCAATGGGAGATGTAATAAATTGCTTGTAATGAAATTCCACAGCTGCCAGAGTAAGATTTAAACCTGCCTGTCAGGGTCACTGGTCCAGAACTCTCATTGCTTGTGCAGTAAATTAATCAGTATCCCAATAAAATTGGGGCGCTTCAGGTGTGGATCAGAGAAGACCAATATTTTATTGTCAAGGACGAGATACAACCTACATCTTCACTCCAAAATGAACCTCTTGGCATCCCAATAAATACACACCCCGCAATGACCTCACATCAGGCATTGTGTCACATCAGTGCAGTGTAAGTTCACGAGATTGATTCCTGGGATGGCAGGACTGTCATATGAGGAAAGATTGAAAAGACTAGGCTTGTATTCACTGGAGTTTAGAAGGATGAGGGGATATCTTATAGAAACATATAAAATTATAAAAGGACTGGACAAGCTAGATGCAGGAAAAATGTTCCCAATGTTGGGCAAGCCCAGAACCAGGGGCCACAGTCTTAGAATAAAGGGGAGGTCATTTAAGACTGAAGTGAGAAAAAACCTTCTCACCCAGAGAGTTGTGAATTTATGGAATTCCGTGCCACAGAGGGCAGTGGAGGCCAAATCACTGGATGGATTTAAGAGAGAGTTAGATAGAGCTCTATGGGGCTAGTGGAGTCAAGGGGCATGGGGAGAAAGCAGGCACGGGTTATTGATAGGGGACAATCAGCCATGATCACAATGAATGGCGGTGCTGGCTCGAAGGGCCGAATGGCCTCCTCCTGCACCTGTTTTCTATGTATCATATCGCTTCCACGTATCCATCAACAAACAGGCTCCTTGCACTGACTCCATGACAAGCATGCACCTTGTGAAGAATCCCCAACAAACAGACATCTGATCCAGAGACACACACCTGAAGGTTCTTGAAACAAACATAATACACAGTCTCTCTGATTGCTTCTACCTGTAACTACTGTGCACCTCCTGTAAGGAAGCTGGAACAGAGTCCTCAGTATTCACTCATGTCCTATATACACTGGACAAGGTCAGTGGGTCAGGCAGCATTTGTAAAGAACTATGCACCAAAGATCCTATGCTCTGCTATAGGATCTTTGCTATGCATTTCGTTGCATTTCGTTGTCAATGTTTCTGGGTCAATGTTTCGGGGACACAATTCTTAAGGAAGTTCCTCTGCCAGTTTGTGTTTTGACACCATATGCCGTCCCATGTGTCTCCCTAAATATACTCCCTGACTACACAGCTTTTGTTGTAACCCTGACCCATTCAGATTGTCGACAGAAACATAAATTGGAATTATGGAATTAAACAGTTGATTTAAACTGCTGAGGGTGATACAGCCCCTGTGGAGACGATTAATTAAGTGCTGTTGATACTTATGTGCCCGTTTATTGTAGCTTAAAGATTGACTCCCGGCACATGCTCTGATGTGTAAGATTTTAGATTTCAGTCCGTACTATGTAATTGCAATTATTACAAAGAAATGTACTTGCAGTGAATGTTTATTTTTTGTGGAGGGTATGAGGGAGAGGGTGAAAGTCAGTGATCAGAAGGGCACTTATGTACAATAGAATCCAAAGATTAAAAACAGTAACATTGAGATGCTGAGCAACATTTAGCATGAACATAGCCATTTTTTAAATTAACTGGTAGAAGCAGGTACTTCAGTTAAAGCAGACCAGCCATAGATCACATCAGCCTAGCACAACAAGACATTAATGTAGGTCCTGGCGTTAGGCTTTCTATTTGCCCAGGGACTGGATTTGGCAATTGATGTGGACACTTTGTTGACGATTTCATCATGAGACCACCTATCACCAACAACTGCCATCACAAGCAAACCAATCTTCCTCAAGTCCAATATTTAAAAATCACCCTCAGTCAGCTCCCAGCACTCTCTAGGAATATCGGTGTTTAATTTTTGGAAGTTGCAAGACAATGTTGCAGGGTTGGCAACCCTAGTGTGTATAATAAGGAATCAGGAGGATCCTGGTCATGCTCCTGACATTGGACAGATAGTGGTCAAGTCATCACTGTGTATGGGAAATTCTGACTTGGACCAACATATTCACTGGTCAGTTGGTCCTACGAAATGCTGGAAAACTGGGAAAAAAAGCAAAAAATTATGGAAACACTCAGCAGTCAGTGACAACCTGTGGAGAGAGTAATTCAGCTGAAGTTTTCATCAGAACTACGATAAGTTAGAAATCAAATGTGTTTCAAGTTGCAAGTGGTTGAGAAGTGGAAACTATAAGTAGCTCCGCCAAAGGGTGGAGACTAAGTTTCTGCTTTCCTAGTTCTGATGAAAAGTCATTGATCCAAAACATTGAGTGTTTCTCTCTCACACATGCTGCCTGACCAGCTGTGTATTTCCTGAGTTCTCTATTTTCTTCATTGGCTATGTCTGTTTGTTTCTCTGCATATATGTGCGTTATCACTCTCTTTTTCTCTCCTGTTCACACTCTCTTTTTCCCCACTCTTTGTCTGCATGTTATGATTGCAAGGGGGCAATCGGAATTGGGAATGATTTGATTAGATAGTACTGAAAGACAAGTGGGAGAGGCCTTTGGTCTGGTTCATTGAAGCAATGGGTTGGGAAATGTTGGAGGGGGGATCTCAGCCGTTGGGATTGTCAAAGCCAGGTGGAATATAGTGGCAGCTGGGTTGGTTAGTTGGTGGGGTTTGTGGGAGATGGGATGGGTAGGGTTAGAAAACAACTGCAATTGTGTGGGCCTCAGGAAGTACCTGTGGCTGGGTTTAGAGTGGAGAGGCTGTACACAATGGATGAGAGGGGAGAGGGACTCTCCCATGATTGGAATAAAGAGATTGTGTTCAATTGGATGAGAATGGGGAGTACTTTGTATGATTGGATGGGTGTGGGGAGAGAATATAATGGAAATGACTGAGTTGCACTTGGTGAGGTGACGGGGGTTTAGAAGGGAACAGAATGAGTAAAAATAATGGAGAGCAGCAAGAGTGGAGTGGCTCTGTTGTGAGAACAGGAGGGATAGGGAGGTCTTTGAGAGACGGTGGTAGCTGCCCTGGGAAAAGAAGAGGAAATTCAACAAATAGTTTGTTCTGAGAAATATATACAAAGTATTTCCTCAAGGTTGGCCAAAGCCAATGAGTTGTGGCGTGTGGAAGTGATTAAGGGTTAATAATGAGGGGCTGGAAGAAGTACAGTGTCTGAAGGGTTAATAGATAGGGTGTAAATGGAACTGTTCTAAATATAGTTGAGTGAACAAAATGTGCTCCACTTTTAATGTTGTTTAAACGATGTTGTTCTTGTACATTTGAACATGTTTGTTGACTTACCACTGCAAATTGATCATCTGAACTCTCTCCTGGCCATCCCGTCACCTTTGCTTAGGTCACCTGCCATCTGAGCCTCTTGACCCACATTGTCATTCTCTCCCCCTCCTTCCCTCATTCCCACATCCTCAGCACCACCTTTCGGTTCCACATCCTATCCAGAGTGACTACCGGTTTCCTCCTGCTTTGGAGGAAGAGTCCCGAATCAATTCCTGCTCTGGCTTGTGGATGGTCAAGGCAATTGTGGGACTTTCAGAGTCTTCTCAGGTAGGGCAAGAGGCTTGATACCATGGGAGTGGAGTGTTTGGGTGTGCTCAACATCATTGTTGAGCTTCACCATACTACCAGTGAATAGTCTTCGGCTTCTTGGTGCCTACCAGCCTATCACCATGTTACCTTTGGTAGGGTAGGGTCCAAGACCATCCTTCAAGTGTCTCCTCCCTCCCGCTGCTCTCTAGCTGTGACAGAGTCCAGAATAGAAGACCTGCTTCACACATCTATTCCAAGCTATGCAAAGCAAGTGATTAGAGCTGACTGAATATAATAGGAGCCACAATGCTGAGGACATTGGCCTGAGAGAGGATGCTGACATTGCATGCCCACCAATGTGTCCAGGGAAATGAGTGGAGTCGACGTTGGTGGTAGTTCTCCAGTGCTGCCAGGCAAGAGGTGATCACACACTTCTCGGAAGGAGGGGAGCTTGGTGCTGGATTTGAAGTCCTGATATTTGAATGTACGCTTCCTCATATGACCAGGGGTGTTACTGTTGCACTGGAAGGTCCGCTGCTCGTATGCTGCCTTCACTGTGAGAGGTCTCCCAAGATAAGGAAAATGGGCCCCTGGTTCCAAGATCTGGTTTATCGCTTGGTGTCGTTTGGTCTGGTGGACTGGGCTACCTTTGTTTCATGACTGAGTGCAAGCACCATTTCATTGTACACTTCAGTGAGCACATCAAAGCAGGACTTGGAGCTCTCAGTCCAAGTGTGTATGTACATGAAGTGATCTATATACTGCAGCACAGTGACTGAGGTGGGAGACACTTTTTTCTCGAGATTTGAACAGCTTCCACAACAGTCCTGAGGGTTAGTTCTACTACAGTGGGCAACCTGCTGGATGTACAGAGTAATACTGAAGCAAGAGAGATTGAAAAGATTGTCTCAACCGAACACTTTAAGAGTGCTGTAGGAACGAACTGCAGATGGTGGTTTAAACCGAAGATAGACACAAAAATCTGGAGTAACTCAGCAGGACAGGCAGCATCTCTGGTGAGAAGGAATGGGTGACGCTTCGGGTAGAGACCCTTCTTCAATAGAGAACATCTATTCTGAAGAAGGGTCTCTACCCAAAACGTCACCCATTCCTTCTCTCCAGAGATGCTGCCTGTCCTGCTGAGTTACTCCAGCTTTTTGTGTCTACATTTGAGAATATTGTATCTTTCAATGAGATCTCCTCTCATTGTTTCCCAACTCCAGAGATTTCACTCCCCAGCGCACACTGGGATTGGTGAATCTTTTGGTTAAAATCACAGCATGCCTGCCATCATGCAACAGAAGTGGATTGCCGATGAATTTCTGAGGATTCCCCATGCTCCCACTCAACTGTGAGTTAAAAAAGGCAGTTGATGCAGCTCCCTGCTTCTCTCTTGGAATTGTCGCACAGAGAAGATCATGTCCGCTGTGCATCTGAATGTTCAGAATCCACACTGTGATTCGGGGAGCAGTTCTTCAACCCCAGTTGAGGAGGATGCCGACGTTAACCCCTCCAGTGCCAGTCACCAGGGAGCCCCTCTGTACATTCTGCAGCAGATTTGTCTCCTTTCTTGACAAGGGACGTAGTTGATGTCCCAGCTCACCATTGTAATCCCTCTTTCCCCAGGGACGAGTCAGTGGATTTGTGGCTAAAGTTCCTCTCTGTTGAGGTTTGCTCCGGAGACTTGTTTCTTGTCTGGTATTTCGCCTTTTCAATCAGAGCGATCCTAGCCTGGTTGGCGTGGTGTGCCACGATGATGGGAATGTAAATGGGAAGAATGAAGTGGGATTGTAATATTCAGCCCTTCGATCCCGCTGCACCATTTCCCAGCACGATTCCCATATACCCTGATGACCTTTGCATCAGAAATCTCTCAATCTCTGTTATGGATGAATGCAAACACTGGGTCTATGGACAAAATCGTTAACCTCTGGATGAAGAAATTTCTCCTCATCTCAGTCGAACATCTATTCTGAGCCTTTGCCCCTTGACGTCAATATCTTCATGCACCCCCACCACCAAACCCTCTAAGAATGTTGTATCTTTCAATGAGATCTCCTCTCATTCTTCTCAGTCTCTGGCTGTTAACTCTCCACTCACACACTAAATCCACCATCCCTGGAACCGGCTCTGCGAATCTTCGTTGTTCTTCATTCAGTGCTGATGCAGAGTCACAGAAATCGACAACCCCATGAAGTCACGGGGAATCCTCAAATCTTGTTTTACCAGCTCTCCAGATCTGAACGCTGCCTGTCACCAACCCTCTCCACCTTCTGAGTTCATTGCCATTTCTCTCCAGTTCCAGCTGAACTCCCCTGTCAGTCTGTCTCTCCTCCTCAACACTTGACCAAGCATTTGTCTTCCTATCGCTCTGTCTTTATGTCGAAATGTTCCTGCTTGGTAAATACAGATTATTGGTATTCCAGGACTCGGAGTGCTTGTCCACTGCTCAATGCACATTGATTACACAACAACAAGTCTCAACTTGCTGATACTGGGGTGGGGGTGGGGGGGAGGGGGTGTGCTGGGGTGTGCTGGGGAAGGTTGTGAGCAAACCTGGTCCCATCAGAGTTCCAAAATAAAACCAGGCAACTCCACAGTTCATTTTGTAGGTGTGAGTTAATATAAACACAACCCAGACATGCCTCCCACCACTTGTCCTGCTGCCAGACTACCCTGACTGACTCTAGGTGACCTGTGCACTGTATGTTTGACTGCCAGACTGCTGTAGGTTGGTTGATCTTTGTCAGAGCTCCACTTATTCTCCATGTCCCTTGTTTACACTAAGATAAAGTCAGTGATTCCTGCTCCTGGACGTTGTGACGGTAGAATGGCGTTCAGCAACACTCCTGGGTAAACTGCATAATTGTAATATGCATGGGGATTGGGTAACTTGCTATACGCAGGAGATTAGGTAATTATAAAGGAATATTGTAAAACCGTGTAGAGGTTAAAGGGTGATGGTTGAGTCAGGAGCTTGTTCTTCCATGATTGCAATGGGATTGTAGTCCCTGTAAGTTTGCAGTAAAGTTATCATGTAGGGATGTTCATTGACTGGAGTCAAATGATGTCTGAACACTCGACAGAGGGGTATTCGTCAGTACCCATCCTGCATGACTCGGGAGCACAGAGCAAAACTGTGAACGGCACTGACAGAGCTTGGGGCCTTTGATGCGCTGTGTGTGTATGTGTATGTTGATGGAGTGTTTTAAAAGCAGTTAAAAACGAAACATTGTGGTGGACACAGGATATTGCTAAACATATTACAATTTAATAGTTTCACCAAGAGAGTTGCTGAACCCGATTCTATCTTCACTGAACATCCGCAGGGATGTAAACGGGAGCTGGCAACCCTTCTTGATGTTGTCTTAATTCTGAATAAGGGATGTGAAGCATAAGCAGAGTTTTGACCCAGATCAACCAGTCTACAGCCGTCTGGGAGTCGAGCGTGCATTGCACAGGTTGCCTGAAGAGCATATACAGTGCCTTGCAAAAGTATTCATACCCCTTGAACTTTTCCACATTTTGTCACGTTACATCCACAAACGTAAACATATTTTATTGGGATTTTATGTGATAGACCAACACAAAGTGACGCATAATTGTGAAGTGGAAGGAAAATGATACATAATTTTTTTACAAATAAAAAACTGAAAAGTGTGGCTTGCAAAGGTATTCAGCCCCCTTTACTCTGATACCCCTAAATCAAATCCAGTGCAACCAATTGCCTTCAGAAGTCACCTAATTAGTAAATAGAGTCCACTTGTGTGTAATCTAATCTAAGTATAAATACAGCTGTTCTGTGAAGGCTTCAGAGGTTTGTTAGAGAACATCAGTGAACAAACAGCATCATGAAGCCCAAGGAACACACCAGACAGGTCAGGGATAAAGTTGTGGAGAAGTTTGAAGCAGGGTTAGGTTATAAAAAAATATCCCAAGCTTTGAACATCTCACGGAGCACTGTTCAATCCATCATCCGAAAATGGCAAGAGTATGGCACAACTGCAAACCTACCAAGACATGGCCGTCCACCTAAACTGACAGGCCGGGCAAGGAGAGCATTGATCAGAGAAGCAGCCAAGAGGCCCATGGTAACTCTGGAGGAGCTGCAGAGATACACAGCTCAGGTGGGAGAATCTGTCCACAGGACAACTATTAGTCATGCACTCCACAAATCAGGCCTTTATGGAAGAGTGGCAAGAAGAAAGCCATTGTTGAAAAAAAGCCATTAGAAGTCCCGTTTGCAGTTTGCCACAAGCCATGTGGGGGACACAGCAAACATGTGGAGGAAGGTGCTCTCATCAGATGAGACCAAAATTGAAGTTTTTGGCCTAAATGCAAAACTCTATGTGTGGCGGAAAACTAACACTGCACATCACCCTGAACACACCATCCCCACTGTGAAACATGGTGGTGGTGGCATCATGCTGTGGGGATGCTTTTCTTCAGCAGGGACAGGGGAGCTGGTCAGAGTTGATGGGAAGATGGATGGAGCCAAATACAGGGCAATGTTGGAGTCTGTTAGAGTCTGCAAAAGACTTGAGACTGGGGCGGAGGTTCACCCTCCAGCAGGACAACGACCCTAAACATACAGCCAGAGCTACAATGGAATAGTTTAGATCAAAGTATATTCATGTGTTAGAATGGCCCAGTCAAAGTCCAGACCTAAATCCAATTGAGAATCTCTGGCAAGACTTGAAAATTGCTGTTTACAGACGCTCTCCATCCAATCTGACTGAGCTTGAGCTATTTTGCAAAGAAGAATGGGCAAAAATTTAAATCTCTAGATGTGCAAAGCTGGTAGAGACATACCCCAAAAGACTTGCAGCTGTAATTGCAGCAAAGGTAGTTCTACAAAGTATTGACTCAGGGGGGCTGAATACTTTTGCACGTCACACTTTTCAGTTTTTTATTTGTAAAAAAATTTGAAAACCATGTATCACTTTCCTTCCACTTCACAATTATCCACCACTTTGTGTTGGTCTATCACATAAAATCCCAATAAAATACATTTACGTTTGTGGTTGTAACGTGACAAAATGTGGAAAAGTTCAAGGGGTATGAATACTTTTGCAAGCCACTGTATGTACAGGGTAATTTTGCACCAGCCGTAGTGGCGGGTGTAGACTTACTGCAATCATTGAATTTATCCAGTTCATGTGATGTGATGCCAACCCATAACTCTGAATCATTAGTGCGGGGCCCTGGATGGCTGGTCCAGTGATCAGCAATGGACCAGCATTAAACGTCAGGTAACGAGCTCAAGGAGCTGACTGATCCACTCTGTTCCAAAGAAATTGCCTATGTCTCTGAATAGCTTCCTCAATTCCTGTGTTGAGATGAAGGTGGAGACGGACCTGAAAACGGGCATTGGTTTTTAGTGACTGCTGTAATGAATTATGAGCTGGAATGTAGCCAGTGTTACTCTAGAGTGAAGTGTCAATGGACATGATAAATGAATGACATCTGCTGTGCACTATTCATTGCATTACTCATCCTCCAATATTGGTTTGTTTTAAAGAACTAACCCTTTTACCGACCCTCAACACTCCATCCCATCATCCTTTTTCTTTCTCCTCCCACAGTGCGGGCGCAACGCTGAGAACTTCGACCGATTTTTCACCCGTCATCCGCCAGTTTTAACACCACCTGACCAAGAGGTCATCATGAATATTGACCAGGCAGAGTTTGAGGGCTTCTCTTTTGTTAACTCGCAGTTTGAGAAGGCTGAGATTTTGTGTTAATTATGTTTGGGGAGGAAATGAGGGTACGAGAGGGGAGGGAGGGGGGTCAGACATCCTCTTCTGCATAAGGGCCAAGTTTTGGTGTGTTGCAGCATGTTCAGAGGCTGTTCACTTTCTGCAATGTTCGCTTGGCAAATCTCTCAAAGTGTGTTGGGAATGCAGTACTTCATTCATCAGCTCACCACAGCAGGACTAAGAATGGTCACAGCAGCGGACCGGCCAGTGCTGACAGTTCGCATTGGTTGCAGGTGCTTCCCTTTATATTCCGTCTGTACGAAGGTGCTTTGCTATATTATTTGCTGCCTGGTTGCCAAAATTTGTGATCTCTATCTATTAATCGGCTCAGGCCAGTGGCTTCCCTGCTGCTCTGATACACAAAGGTAACCCACCTTTCACTATACTGTGAGACGCCTCTGCCTGTGAAATCCATGGTGTGTGTTTGTGAAGGTTTCCTCGCGAAACGTGTCTGTGGCTTTTGGGAAATCTACTCCAGGGAGATTGTTGTTAACGGATTTAAAATGTCATTCTCAGCAGCTCTTAAAAAATGTGTCAAGGTCGTTGTGAATGTTTTCTGGCCCGCATAATGTGATTCCAGAGGCTGATGTGTAATTATAATTAGATTTGAATTAAACAAAGTGTTTGTAAAGTTTGCTCGGTTTTAGAAGTGTTAGCACCTGTCCCCTTCCCCGAATAAATTCTTTTCCGTGCTGAATAAGATGCTGAAGACTGAGCCGCCTTCACACTGGCTTGGTCTGACCTTGTTGATGAACCTTCTAGCTGAATGCTAGCATGTTTAAAGCGAAAATGAAAAATTGCAAGAAATTTAAACAAATAAGTGCATGCCTGTTGTTTTTGTAGCGTGTTGCTAACAGTGCCTGCAGTTGATGTGCCAAATATTTTTCCAGTATTGATAAACAATAAAGAAAATCGCACCAAACAAACAAGCTCTGCATTGCTTCAGTCACCTGTTTCATTTAGCATCACTTCTACAATTTTTATTTGGGAGTTTTCTATGCTACTGTAATGAGTCAGGAAGCAAAGTTAATTAAATCTGCCTGAAATATACGACAAGAGCTTATCGGAAGTTGCCAGCCCTATCAGCCCACAACAGGTCACCTTGCTAATGCATTCATTTCCGACTGAAACCTTCATAATCCTTTTCTCACAACTTCCCGTACAAATTACAGAAGAGTACCAACCAGCTGAAAAACCATATACAAACAACCTAGGAATGAATGGTGACAGAATGAAAGACAGCCATTCAGTCCAAAGATTCTACACTGCAGCATCGATCCAGCCAGTCTAAATTCCCACCATCCTCATAGATCTAAGCTTATACCATCCAGATACTTCCCGGCTCTCTTCTGGATGTTTTAATTGAATCTCCCCCACTTCCCCGCCCCTTCTCCGGCAATACCTCCAGGAGCTTGTTGTGTAAAAGATTCTCATTGCCACCCTGTTCCTCTGCCATTTACATTTTTCAATTTGGTGTTCGCCAGATCGATGGGAACAGGTTTTCTCTCTGTGTGCCCTTCTTGAGCCCACACCCTCCTCTGTTCCGAGCGATCATCTTTATCACCTGCTACCTGCTCTCCTCCCTGCAATCGTGTAAACCACTTCTGCACCCTCCCCAAAGCTGTTGCAACTATCCAGCCATGTCAGGCACCCTGAAACGGCGACACTACCCGTGTTTTCTAAATAAATCATAATTTCCTTGCTGCTGGACGCAGGATGCTGCTTGCGGTTTTAACCACTTCCACATCTGTTCCTTTATTCATTCTTGCCCCCTATAGTTTAGAACATAGAACTGTATAGTACAGGAACGGGCCCTTTTGGCCACAATGTCTATGCTGAACATGATGCCAAGACCTATTCTTATCCACCTGCACATAATCGATATCCCTCCAGATCGTGCATATTCATGAGCACATCCAAAGGTTTCTTAAATGTCACATCTGCCTCCACCAATGAATCTTTATTGTCACGTGTACCTAAGCACAGTTAAATTCTTTGTTTTTGCACATAAGTCAGTAAAATCATACAACAGTCTCCACCCAGGCAGTACACAAAGAGTCGTCACCATTCTGGCGCCGACGGTTTCAAAAGTTCTTAGTACATGTTTGCCTTCTTGCAGTGGTGAACCAGGCCTATTGCCACATGTAGACACAGGCGACCCACAAGGTACCTCTCTGTTCTCAGCGGCCCGTCCGCTGGATTGTTCTTGACGGCTTCCCCTCCCATCCACTCCCGCCAGTTCTGTCTTTGTTCTCGGTGCCCCCCCCCCCCCCCCCCCCCCCGCATCCCTCTTTGCTTTCCGTGGCCCCAGCCCGGTCCCCCATTGCTCATGCCAGCCGTCGGCCTGGTCCCTCTTATTTCTCAGCGGCCCGTCTACCATTCAGTTCCACAGCATCACAAGCCCCCGCAGCGTGTTCCAGGCACTCACTACCCTCTGTGTTAAACAAAAACTTACCCTGCACATCTTTTAAACTTTGCCCCTCATGGACTGGGTGGGCCGAAGGGCCTGTTTCCATGCTGTATCTCTGAACTAAACTAAACTGATCCTCTCGGTTGGGTAGATTACAACCGAACGGTATGAACATTGAATTCTCCAGTTTTAGGTAGTGCCTAACAATGCCCCGCTCCCCCTCCTCTTACGCGCCATACTCCCCTTCTCTCCCCTCTCCCATCTGCCCCACCTAGACTTCCCGCCCCCTCCCCTCCACCGACATTCCTTCTTCTGACTTCACAATTGGCAACTTTCAAATCTTTTTGTGCCATTCCCTCTATTTTTTTCTGTTCCTGCTCACACTTGTGTAAGAGAAAAATTGAATCATTTGCCTCAATTTCCATTATTATGCATTATCAATGATTGGATCCCAGTACATTACTACCACTCTCTTGAACTAGAATAGTGCGGGAGACATTATCAGTCCTTAATGTTAACTGTGAGCGACATCACTTTCTGATACTTATTTTGCATTACTTACTTAATGTCTTCTCCTCACTCTGGGCTCAATGTACAGGTTTAATTCTTCCCGGATAAAATTGCTATCATTTCCTATTTGGTTTACATGATCAACTTTGTGTATATGTTATCAACATTTCTGTGCATGTAATTATTCAGAGTGTGTTGTATTCATGTGTCGTTCTTCATCACCGTTGAATGCAAGTTGTCAATTATTTCATGGTGCACTGTATCAGAATCAGCAATCAATTTTAATTACACACTGCATATCATGTACTGTATTCATCATTTCCTGTTACCCATTTTGCACTGTGACTGTGTGCACATTTTGGACCAATTTATGTTACTGAAGTGTGTAGAGTATGTTATTTCAAACTGCATTGTGATTCTTCCTTACTTAACCAAGCATGTCTTACTAACCAGGACACACAATGTAAATAACATCCTTGATCTACCAATTTAATCTACCACGGGTAACAGAAAAAAATATATTGTACAATCCGACACAAAATGCACAGAATATATCTTGTGTCAAGTAATGGTCAAAGTGTGTGATCCTTTTTACCTTGCATGAATGGCATGAAAATCCTTGTTCAATGAAATGCACTATATGTCTTATTCACTTCTCTTAACCCACTAATATCAATATCTGAGCATGTGAACGGTTTGAAAAGTTGCATGATATTGAGCATGCAATACATTGCGACCTCATCCTCATACAGCCATGCATCAAGGTCCCCTTATTCCAGTTTACAGTGCATGTATGCTCCATTTGTAATGGAAACTGTGTATCAACCTGCTCATTGTGTATTAAACTACTTCCTAGAGTTTCTGCTCTCTATTTCGTGGAAATCATTATATGAAATTTTTTGAGGCTCTGGTTTCCATTTATTGGAGTAACTGCTTAATTTTCTTCAAGTCCCTGGTCTGTCTAGACTGTATTGCCTGGATTTGACAAATTGTCCATTTTGGCATCTCCGATCTGTCTATGTTGTGGTTCGTGGTCTCTGTTTTGTCATGTTTCTGATCTACATTGGATGTAACCTTGAGATTTCCTGCCTGGGTTTCTCAGGCTCGTTGGATTATATGTGTTGAGAACTCGTGTTTGTAGATATGTTGTCTCTGGATGTATATCCATGGGATTCTGCTGTATGTGTTTTGATCTCGCCTGTGTGTAGATCCTGCTGTCTTTGGTCTGTATATAAGAAATAGCAGCAGAAACTTTTGTTCCGTCAAGCTTAGAAGATCACTAAGATCATGGCTGATCTTTTATATCAGCTTCCACTCCTCAGTCTAGATTTGAAATCCCCCAAATTTATTGGTCTTGTTCTTGACAATAATCAACAATGAAGCCTCTGGGTGGAAGATTCCATGGGTGTTAATCTATCAAATCTGGAGCTATGTTTTCAGAAGTTTGATCTCTTGAGTAAGCAGCTTTTATTGAAGGTGTTATTTAGTCTTCAGACTTTGTTGTGTTTTTTATGGGGTATCTCCAACCACTTTGGCCTGATGGATTACTTTCATTTGATTGGACCATTGGCAATTTTTAATCGGCTCGTCTTTGAGTGATGTTGGTTTTGGATGGTTATTTGTTTCAGCATCTTCACTGCTAATATCTCTGGAGTATCATTTTTGGATGTTTCTATCTGATCCGTGTTAATTCATTGCTTTAATTTATGTTATTTAACTTTTTTTTTTGTTTATCATTTGCGGAGTTAATTTGCATTAATGAGAAGTTTCCTGGTTCTGTATTTTTGTTCCTTTCATACTGCATTTGGATGTTGCCTATTTCATTCTTACTGGCAGTTAAAGACAGAAGACGAAAGAAACAAAGGAACAAATTGAAACTGAAATATCGAGAAAGAAAAGCTAATTGTTTGGAATTACTGAATTTTCTATTGAGTTCTGAGGATTGCCTCCTACTACTGGCTTTTAATGTCATTATTACTTGACAACATTTATCAGTACCTTATCGCAAATATTTCCTGTGTTCACTCCTTCGCAGCTTAAGATCTGCTTACATTCTCAATTTTCCAGTTCTGACGAAGGCTCCTTGACCTGAATTGTTAACAATTTCTCTCTCCACAGATGCTGCCGGACCTCCTGAGTGTTTCTGCAATTTAATAGGGGGGTTTAATAGTACAGGCCTTATTTGCTTAATTTGTCCTCAGTTGACAAAACCCTGACTCCCAGAAATGATTCTGGTGAAGCCATGTAGCATCTATCTGTCGCAAATCTTTATCTAGAGAGGCCAACCTGTGCTCGCCAAATCCTGCTTGGTTGCAGTAAGATGTCTCTATCTACTCAAATGCCCTTGAATTTCAGGGCAAATACAGTTTTCTTTTATTGTTGCTAGCTTTACCTACACATCAACAACATGCGGTGATTCTCATACAACCAGCACCACCTGAACACCAACATCTTTCAACATTTGAAAAGACATTCTGTTATTTTGTTTGTCAGAATGAACACCCTCACAGTTTCCTAATTCCATCTGCCAGGTTCTTGTCTGTATCACTGCAACACCTATCTACATCCTCTTTACAAATCCCACTGCTTTGTTTCATCAGGAATAAACCATCATTCTCATCGATATGTATTCGATAGCTTTCCAGCCAATGTGTGTGACTTTTGTTCTTTGAAGTCCAGTCTCTGTTTGGTATAAATCTCTCTACTGTGCGCTATGGACCATGCTGTTTATGAGTGTCTCCCACCTGGAATATTGGGATCACACTAGATAGTATGTCTGGCAATCTAGCCTCTGTTTGTTGTGAGCTCTGATGTGTATTCATTAAGGGCTTGGGTCCATATTTAATGGGATGCCTCACCTTGATAGTGTATACTGTACACCTATAGAGAGTTCAATGTAGGGATTCCTGTTTTTTCAGGAACCTTGATCTTTATTTATTTGGGTCTTCAGCCCACTACAATTTGGGTCTTTGTAATTGGACTTCTGTCGTTTCATAATTGGTGTCCGTATTGATGTCCCCATATGTTTCTTCAATGTTCTGTGTTGAGAGCTGTTTTCAATATTTGTGCCTTGGGGTGCATTCATTTTGAAACAACCTGTATCGCTAAAAGTATGGTCCACAATGTGTTACCCAACCTGATATTCCAGCAGCTCCACCCTGGATGTACAGATAAGACAGTAAATTCAGCAGCACAGGTACGTGAACAATTTACGTTTCGCTGGGGCAGAAACAAGGGTAGGAGCAGTTAATTACTTGATCCGTACCAACTCAGTGGGCCGAAGGGCCTTGTTTGTGCTTTATGACTATGACAATTGGATTGTCCCATTGCCCCCTTGGTATCACTGCTTGCTTTCTGCAATAGCGTTGTCACTATCATTTAGCGGGTGCCTGCACAGCTACGGCACCCCAATGCCTGAACCCAGACACTTCCACTGCCCAGTTTCTGTAACAATCTCCACAAAGCCCACGCAGTTAGTTCCAGCATTCCACTATCTGGTCTCAGACTGTACCAGTACTCTAATGTCTGCCCTCAGACAGTCCCAGTGCCTGCTCTGCTCACAGGTAGTCCAGGTGTCTGCTCATAGACAGTGCCAGTGCCCCAGTCTCTGCTGACGGGCAGTCCCAGTGCAGGGGCTTCTGCCTTCAGACGATCCCAGTACCTCAATGTCTGCTTTCAGGCAGTCTCACTGCTCCAGTATCTGCTATTACACAATCTCAGTGTTTGCCCTCAGACAGCCCTGGTTCTCTGGCCTCTGCACTCAGACTGACCCAGTGCTTCACTGTCTCCCCTGGCAGCCAGTACCAGTGCCACAATGTCTGATGTGACACAGTTGCACTACCTGCCCTCAGACTGTCCCCTTTTTCTAGACAGTCTCAGTGCACCAGTGGCTGTTCTCAGACAGTCACAGTATTCCAGACTTCTAGACTGTTCCAGTGCCCCAAGTCTGCTGTCAGACAAGCCCCAGTGCCCCAGTAACTGTTCTCAGACAGTCCCAGTGCCTGATGTCTGCTGTCAGACTAGCTCACTATCTGCTTCTAGAAAGTCCTAATATCCTGTTGTGTTCTCTCAGATAACTCCAGTAACCAAATGTCTGCTTATCGATAGTCCCAGGGCCACAACCTGAAAGTCCAGGTGCCCCAGAGTCTGTTAGATGCGCTGTGTCACAGTGTATGCTGTCAGTGCCCAAGTGCCTGCTCTTGGATGCTTTCAGTGCCCTTCCCTCAGACCACCCTGGGTTCACTAGTGCCTGCTACCTGACAATCCCAGTGCCCCAATGTCTAGTGACAGGCAGATCTTGTGCCGCAGTGTCTACTCTGACAGTCCCACTGCCCAGTGCCCAGCCTTAGGCAGTCCCAGTGCCACAGTGTTTGCCTCTAGACAGTACCAGTGCCCCAAAGTCTGCCATCACGCAGACCTACGTCTCCAGTGTCGCCCTCAGACAATACCAGTACTCCAGTGTATCCAGACAGTCACAGTGCCTACGTTCAGCCAGTTCTAGTTTCCTGATGCCTGTTGTCAGACAAGCCCACTATCTGCTTCTAGACAGCCCCAATTCTCCAACGTCTGTTCTCATTTAAGTTTAGTGCCCCAGTACCTGCTGACAAGCAGCCTCACTCTCTGTTTTTGGGTGGTCTCACTGCCCCAGTGTCTGCTCTCTGGTTGTCTCAGTGCTCCGTTATCTGATAAGACGAACCCAGTGCCACAGTGCCTGCAGTCAGCCAGTCCAGCTGCCCCCGTGTTTGCTGTCAGACACTCGCTGCCCCAGTGTCTGCCCTCGGACAGCCCCAGTGCTCCAGTGTGTACTGTCAGACATCACTGTGTATCTCTGAACGGCGTCAGTGCCTACTGTCAGTCAATCCCAACCCCCCACTGTCTACTCTCAGATGATACCAGTGACCCAATGTCGGCTTATAGACAACCCCATGCCCAGTGTCGCCTCTCAGACATTCCCAGTGCCTGCTTCCAAATTTCTCACCATGACTCCCTGGGCAAGTGAGATCACCTGCTGCTTTTGGAGGGAGGCGGGGTAGGAAGATGTGGCCATCGTTCAAACTCCCCTCTCCCTGCCCCCTAGCTATAGGTCCGTGGGCCCCAATCATCAGACTGCCCTGGCCCATCGCTGCTACCCGTCCCACGCCGAGGGACAGGGGGGGGGGGGACTCTCGGAGCTGACCAGCTGCCAACACACAAACACTTCTGTTCTTTCCTTTCAGAGGAACAGCAGAGACGCGGGCAACTTCGACCGTGAGTTCACCCGACAGCCCGTGGACCTGACGCCCACCGATAAACTCTTCATCATGAACCTGGATCAGAACGAGTTCGCAGGGTTCTCCTACATCAACCCCGAATTTGTGATTCAGGTCTGAAGAAGAAGGATGCCATTCCCGAACACCCTGGCATTGTCATTGTCATTGTCATTGTCTAACTGAAACGCAGAACATAATAATGTGTTCAAACCCTGCATCACCACCGCCACCCTTCCCCCACCCCGCTGGTCACGAGGTTCATTGTGACTTTAATCAGGAGAGGTGGGCTGCTTTCTGCACCAACGTCACTCACCGCCGTTCTTTTCAGGCATGAAGGAGCAGGAGCAGAAACTAACCCGTGTTGATTGAGTGTTTTAACGCCTGACGCATAGACGCAGCCACAAAACGAAATTGGCTCACAAACACTGGATCTAAATGCTCGGCCTTGTAACACCTCCCTCTCTCTCTCCCCCCCCCTCCCCCCCCGCCCCCTCTCTCCCCCCCCCCCCCCCCCCCCCCCCCTCTCTCTCCCCCCCCCCCCCCTCTCTCCCTCCCCCCCCCCTCTCTCTCTCCCCCCCCTCTCCTCTCCTCTCTCTCCCCTCTCCTCATCCCCCCCTCTCTCTCTCTCCCCCCCCCCCCCTCTCTCCCCCCCTCTCTCTCCCCCCCTCCTCCCCCCTCCCCCCCCTCTCTCTCCCCCCCCATCTCTCTCTCCTCCCCCCCCTCCCTCGCAGTGGATTTCCCTTATCTCTCCCCCTGCGCATTGAATTCTCTGCTGCTCCAACCCAGGTCTACTGAACTCCCTTAAATTACCTCGTTATTAAACCCCCTGTCTCATCAAGGTGCCAGTTGACCCCAAGTTAAAACTCGTGGTAATAACGTACGATTAGCGTAGCTGTAACGTCGGAACTCGTGTACGCAACTTAGAGACTCGTGGCGCTAACGGCAGGTACCCGTGAAACTTGTCAACTCTTGAAAAAAATTCAAACATGTTTAAAGTTTTCTACCAGTCAAAATGTACTGCTGAAGTTAAAAATTGAAACATTTAAACTCGTTTTAAGAACGTAGTGGCCCGTGCGTTTACCTTTAGTGTCTCGGGAGTCTACCGTGGGAACTCTTTAACTCAGCGGGCAGGCAGCATCTCTGGAGAGAAGGAATGGGTGACGGGATGACATTTCTAAATTTCTGCTGCGTCACCGTTGATTAGAATTTCACCCCGGGACTTGTGTATCTGCGCTGTCAGACACTTCCAAGCACGTCTTTCAGAAGCGCCTCAAAGCAAGTGACATTGACCGGGTTGTGTGCGTTCGCTCTGACGTGGCGGTGAAAGGGCTTTGCTGCGGGTTAAATCGCCATTTAATACGAGGTTTGTGTCTCACTCTGAACTCCCGGTTTCCAAGCATTTCCAAACATTTAAACTCCCCTTCCCACACTGACATTCCTGTCCTGGGCCTTCTCCACTGTCAGAGTGAGGAGTACACGCAAATTGGAGAACTATGCCTCACATTTCGCTTGGCAACTTACAACCTAGCGTCATGAACGTTTATTTCTAATTTCAATTAACCCCTGCAACCCCCCCCCCCCCCCCCCCCCCCCCCCCACACACACACACAGTAGTCATCATCCTACTAGTTCCTCCACTGTTGATATCCTTGTGTCCCTTCGTTGTCAGATCTTCATCAGCCAACATTGGACCAGTGTAGGATCTACCCTTCGTGTTCATCTGTTGCCGGCCCTGCTTTGTTCTGGCCTTTCCTTGCCTCCAGTTGCCTCCCCTCTACTTTCATTCTGGAGAAGTGTCCCGACCCGAAAGGCCCCCATTCTTTTTCTCCAGAGATGTTGCCTGATCCGTTAGGTTACTCCAGCACGTTGTGTTTATCTTCGGTACAAACTAACATCTGCAGATCCTTTCTACACATTTTATCCACTATGCAGTCTGCAAATAATCTCCTGCACCCCATGCCTATGTACCGGACGGCCTAACTTGGCGTGGACGGTAGCTGAACGCTTGCTTATTGAAAAGCCCTAACGACCTCCGTGGCCCTGTCCTTTCACTAAAGCACATTATTCCTGCCTGGGACCTCGGGGCTTGTGCGCTGGGTTTAACGCCCAGCATACTGCCACTGGGACGTTGCACGTCAAGACCCATAAGATGAGTGGGAAAAATACCAGTTTAGAACAAAAAAACCTTATGTAGGATTTTGGTCTACCTTCGAAAAAATCTTTATGTATAGTTTAGAATCATCTATATTTATATCCATTGAAAATATATGTTTTCTATAGAATATAGCCTTCCTGTCAAGATCATTTTTTCCTTTGTATCAGACCAGCGGGAAATTAGAAATTGAGTATTAAAGATGAATCAAACACGGAAATCAAAGGGCAAAGAAATGACTTAAAGCGAGGACAGACACAAAATGCTGGAGCAACTCGGCGGGACAAGCAGCATCTCTGGAGAGAAGGAATGGGTGACGTTTCGGGTCGAGACTTCGACCCGAAACGTCACCCATTCATTCTCTCTCCAGAGAAGCTGCTTGCCCCGCTGTGTTATTCCAGCATGTCGTGTCTATCTTTGCTTTAAACCAGCATCTGCAGTTCCTTCCGACACGTCTTGAAGCGAGGTACTGTGTGAGGGACTGAGAACAATGTTGTTGGACTCCTGGGACTAAGCTATAACATGCGTTACGGATCTTTGACTTTTTCTTATTTTCACTCCATTCTTCCCATGTCTGCGCCTGTCGTTCTACCCGCTTGCACATTGTGCCTGCACATGGTCCACCTAATACGTAATTTCACACTAGGCTTTGAGTTTATCCTTCCGATTCGTGACACCGCAGGTGATCTGTAACCACAGACTCCTCCTTGTCGCTTACCCTCAGTGAACAGAAAGAAACTCGTCGACATCGCGTCCAGTGGTAAACCCTGAGCTGGCATCAGCTGTCAGTTTCAGAGGAGGGTATTGCAAGTGTCTTGACTATAGACGTGTGCCCGAAATGCATCACCCGGTCGCGCTGTCCTCTACAATCCCAGATTTCTCAACAAACGTCAAACTTCTAACTCTAACTTCTACTCTATCATCTTCCCTTTCAAAACAAAACACCAGCTAACCCGCTATATTCCAGAAACATAACGTGAATGCCCTCTCGCTGAAGTGGTAGGGCAATCTTTGCAGATTGAACTCGCGTCTATCGACAGTGTGTTTGTCACGCTCCCTGTATCCTAATCCTTGGTTTTCAGGTTTAATTCCCTTAATTCTCCATCACGCTCACAATGTTACTTGAAGTACACTTATGCCTTGGCCAAATCTCATTGACTTATTCTGTCCAAGCCATGCATTGATCCAGACACTAACATCCCACTTTGCCAAGGTGGACCAAAAGAAAAAAACGAATATATTTTGTGGGTGTTTTTACAATGTGATTTATTTTCAATTAAACCAGAAGGCGCAGGAGTCAATAACATTCTTCCCATACGTCCCATCTCATGGCACTTGACCCAACCATACCAGCTATTCTGCTGCTCCCAGTTTCCAGCAGTTTGCTTTTATTTCTATTTTCCTAGTACGCATCGTTTTGCCTTTGTTCTCATAATCTAACCATTCTCTGACTCCATCTAAGCATGTTGATTTAACATTTTAGATGGGATTGTGCGCTTGATCCATTAGTGTTGCTGCCTCGCCGCCCCGAGGCCCGACCCTGACCTCAAAGTTTGTACAGGAATGAACTGCGGATGCTGGTTTAAACCGAAGACAGACGCAAAAAGTTGGAGCAACTCAGCGGGTCAGGCAGCGTCTCTGGAGAAAAGGAATAGGTGACGTTTCGGGCCGAGACCCTTCTTCAGTCGTAACGTCACCTATTCCATTTCTCCAGAGACGCTGTCTGAGCCGCTGAGTTACTCCAGCTGTTTGTGTCTATCTCCCATCTGCATCGCGTTCAAATGAGCACGACTTATCCATGCATCTCGTTCGAATGAAGCTACCCACACTGAAATCCCACCCCCTTGAACCATTGTTATCTCCTGTTCTTGAGACCCGCATCCAGTGCCAGACAAGGTCACAAGGACGTACTCGGCCTCCTGGATACCTCCCGGGCAGCTGATTCTGTGTCCACAACTTCCTTCTTCGCCTTGTGTGCCGTTTGGGCAAAACCTTTTAATTTCTGTTCAGTAGCGAAGAACCTGAAACTTCATAAACACCGAGGTACCAGTGACATCCTTTGCAATTTCACTTTCTCCAGTCTCTCACTTTCTATTCTCCCGGCTGACGTCCCCCTTTCTGACCTTGGACAATAAATCCTCTCTCGGAAAAGGCTTTGATTTCTCCCCTTTATGACCTCTATGGCCTTGGCACCGTGTGGCTCCACTGAGGAAGGAATCTTTCCCGTGCACCATGGATCATTTTGTCCCCCTTCAGACCTCTCGCCTGTCTAGAGGATTCCCTTTGACCCTTTGACCCTTTGCCTTCTGCATACCCTCAGTGGGAACTACCATGAGGACAACCACGGTGGAGCTTCGGCTGCTTATTGTTCCCTCCCGAATTTAGGATCGGGGGAAATGAATGGTTGGAGCTAAATGGCCATTAAAGCTCCTGGTATGAGGTGCCAAATGTATCCGGACCACTCTGAAAACGCCATAATCTTTGCTGGTTTAATGCGTTTCTGGGGCAATTCAATGTAACGAGACAGCGGCGAAGATGGGTTCGGGAGTGAAGATTGACGGAAAGAGATAGATCAGGTAGATTTAAACCAGAGATAAATAGAAAGTTTAAGGCACGTTGTAACTTTTTTCGAAATAATGTCTTCCATGCTATGAACGTAGATGTTTTCTACTCGGTTACATTTTGTGGAATGTAATGTACTTAAAGATTTCTACGCTTGTGATGTCTATGCATCTCCTTTTCACAGGATCACAGTGAGTGTTTTTACAGTTGATAACAAAATAACTTAATGTGTTTAGATGTCTGCCAAAAAAAGCAAAACAATGTACTGCAATAATTACTGAATTAATTTGCATGCATTTTTGTAAATCAGGCTGTCTATTGGTGGCAAAAAAAATATTTGCACGACTGCTTTTCAGTTGCTCTCTCAAAGTACGAAATAAAATTATCGAATTAAATATTTGCATCACCTTGTGACGTGTTCATTTGGGGTTCAAGAGAGACGTGCATTTGCATCAGTGGCTGTCTCGACGTGGCATCGTTTTCAACAGAACGCTTGAATTAATCCCGCCTCAGTAAATCCAGGACAATTAGCATAATTGCGTGAAACCTTTGCATAAATCATAACCGAGAAACATAATTGATTCCCTCTTTCTCCAACTTGTGAACCTGCTTCAGTTGGAAAAGCCACACAGCTCAAAGATCCTCACAATCCTACGACAGGTGACATTTTCATTACCTTCCTGTATCTTCTGTAAGGGAATTGATGCACTTGCTTATATTGCCTGCCAAAATAGAAGACTGATAACAATATAAAGCGGAAACTATTATCTTTCAGCACAAGATAATAATAATTAGGGTCATGGAACCATCAGCCCGCCATGATCATGCCAAACACGCTAACTTTGTCACCGCTCTTTATGTAGCGACTATTTGCATACCTTGGGTATGCAAACAAATCATTTCACTGTGACTTGGCACATGTGACAAAGTATTCATTCATTAACCCCATTTACCAGCACTTGGTCCATTGTCTTCTGTGCCTTGGCATTCAAGTGTCCGTCTAGATACCTTTTAAATGTTGCCAGTATTCCTGCCTGCATCACTTTCTCAAACAACAGTACCTACTTCATCAATGAATCCCCATGTTAACTGCATAATTAAATACTCCTTAAAAGCTTATTTGAATTCTGAGTTTACTCTCTGAGCATTTGTTAAATATGTATTGCTTAGTTTTCCCATGTATAACTATTCCTTTCACATACTGGCAATGACTTCATTTTTACAACAACTGATTGATCTGTCAATCTAAGCTTCAGAGTGAAGAGAATTACGAGGCTTCACGAACGATCAAAGACACTCTGGATGTTACTCATGCGTTGGATGTCATATTCAATCTTGCCATTGCAGATCTACATCCCTGCGTTGGTACCGCGACCCTCAACTCCCCAGTTCCAGACAACCTTTTGGAAGTAGCACGATCAGCATGCTGTGATTCAGCCCACTGGTCGATGCACACCAGCAATCCTGCCAAAGGCTTGTTGCAGGATCTGTCACGTCAAAACTAGCTCAGTGAGTTTAGCTCAAACTAAAATGTTAAGTTCATATGAGATAGCAATAGCAGCCTAATTTTGAAACCCTTTAGAATCACAATAGTACATGGCTTTGGAGTATTGCATTTTTGGACTGTTTTACCAGGCATTGATTAGGAAGGGCTTGATGCATTGTTTCAATTCACCAGCTGTCACTTCTGTCAAATTTCAGGCTGAAAGTCAAGCAACTGAGGGGAAGCATATCCTCAAACCCCTGTCCCTTCACCTTGTTTCCTTACAGCATTGCAAGAGGCCTTTTCAGTCTAAAGTTAGCTCACCGACCACTCAGCCAACTGCCTTGGCAGAGAACTCCGTTTATTGTTACGCGTGAGAAATACAGTGACCATTTCCAACTTGTTTCAGTGCATTTTATTTGTGCCTGGGGCCCCACCACTGAAAGATTTATCACAGATACTTCTTTATGTAACTGGCTAACAGAAAACAATGACCAGAACTAATGCTTAAGAAATAAGTTATAATAATAGTGTTTTAATATAATTTATTAATGTGGAAGTCCATATTGCTTAATGGAAATTTACATCTAGCCCCTTCATGTGTTACATTATTAAATATTCCGGGTCTGGAATTCAGAAGTTTGAATTGATTTTAAGGAAAGAAACGTAAAATGGACTCAAGGCAAAAAGAAAAACGTAGTTTTATCGGGATCGTGCCGCACTATTTGACAAACATCCTAGCTAGTTACAGTACCACCCACTTTAGTGTCATCTGCAAACGTACTAATCATGCCTGTAGGTTCTCATTCAAATCATCGATTTAGATGAAAAACTGCAATGGGGCCCAGCACCAAACCATTAGTCAAAAACAACCGAAAAATAACTTTCCACCATCACGGATTTGATATGAGAACTCAAGGTAAAGAAACCATTAGGAGGTAGCGACCACAACATGACATTTTTTAACCTGCAATTTGAGAGGGAGAAGGTGAAATCGGATGTGTCGGTCTTGCAGCTGGGCAAATGGGACTAAAGAGGCATGAGGGAAGAGCTGGCCAAAGTTAAGTAGAAAGGGACCCTAGCAGGGATGACGGTGGAACAGCAATGGCAGGAATTTCTGGGAATAACATGGAAGATGCAGGATCTTTTCATTCCAAAGAGGAAGAAAGATTCTTGGGGGAGAAAATAGCGACTGTGGCTGACAAGGGAAGTCAAGGACAGTATAAAGCTAAAAGAGAAGGCGTATAACATAACAAACATTAGTGGGAAGCCAGAGGATTGGGAAGCTTTTAACGAACAACAGAGGGTAACTAAAAAGAAAATACGGGGAGAAGATGAAGGTAAGCTAGCCAATAATATACAGTAAAAGCTGATAGTATGAGTTTCTTCATTTGTATAAAGAGCAAGAAAAAGGCAAGAGTGGACTGCTGGAGAATGATGCAGGAGAAGTGATAATGGGGAATAAAGAAATGGCAGAGTTGAATAACTTATTTTGCATCAGTCTTCACAGTGGAAGACACCAGCAACATGCCTGAAATTCAAGAGAGTCAGGGGGTGGAAGTTAGTGGAGTGGCTATTACCAGGGAGAAGGTGCTTGGAAAGCTGAAAGGGCTGAAGTTAGATAAGTCTTCTGGGCAGGATGGACTGCATCCTAGGGTTCTAAAAGAGATGGCTTTAGAGATAGTGGAGGCATTGATAGTGATATTTCAGGAATCACTAGAGTCAGGATTAGTCCCAGATGATTGGGAAATGATCCAATATTACCCCGCTGCATAAAAAGGGAGCAAGGCAGAATAGTGGGAACTATAGGCCGGTTAGTCTGACATTGCTGGTTGGTAAGATTTTGGAGTCCATTATAAAGGATGAGGTTACGGAGTACTTAGAAGTTCACGATAAAATAGGGCGAGGTCAGCATGACTTTGTGAAGGGGAGGTCTTGCTTGACAAATTTGCTGGAATTCTTTGAAGAAATAAATAGCAGGACAGACAAAGGAGATTCAGTAGATGTTTAAGTAAACAACATCTACTGAATTTCCTTTTGTAAGTAGATTTTCAGAAAACCTTTGATAAGATGCCACACGTTAGGCTGCTTAGGCAGATGAGAGCCCACGGTATCAAACAGAAGATACTAGCATGGATAGCAGGTTGGCTGGATGGCAGAAGACAAAGAGTGGCAATAAAGGGGATTTTTTCTGGGTGGCTGCCAGTGGCTAGTGGAGTTCCGCAAGGGTTGGTGCTGGGGCCGCTACTCTTCACATTGTTTATTAATGATTTGGACAAGGGGATTGAAGCCTTTGGGGCAAAGTTTGCAGATGATATGAAAATAGATGGAAGGGCAAGTAGTGTAGAGAAAGCAAACACTCTGCAGAAGGACTTGGACTGGTTGGGAGAGTGGGGCCGAGAAATGGCAGATGGAATATCGTGTAGCAAAGTGTGGAGTCATGCATTTTGGGTGTAGGAATAAATGTGTAGACTATTTTCTAAATGGGGTGAGAATCCAGAAATCAGAGATGAAACGGAGACTTGGGAGTGCTGGTGCAAGATTCCCAAAAAGTTAATCTGCAAGTCAAATCAGTAATAATGAAAGCAAACTCAATGCTAGCATTTACAGTATTTCAAGACGGCTTGTAAACAAAAACAGGGATGTAATGTTGAGGCTCTATATTGCACTGGTAAAGCCACATTTGGAATATTGTGAGCAGTTCTGGGCACCATATCTGAAGAAGGATGTGCTGGCTCTGGAGAGGGACCAGAAGAGGTTTACAAGAATGATCCCAGGAATGAGAAGGTGAACCTATATTGAGCATTTGTCAGCACTGGGTCTGTATTCACTGGAATTTAGAAGAATGAGGGAGGACCTCGTTGAAACATACAGAACAGTGAAAGGTTTGGATAGAGTGGATTTGGACAAGATGTTTCCATTAGTGGGAGAGTCTAAAACTAGAGGTCATAGCCTCAGAATTAAAGGATGTTCTTTTAGGAAGGAGATGAGGAGACATTTCTTTAGTCAGAGGGTGGTGAATCTGTGGAATTCTTTGAAACTGAAGGCTGTAGATGCCAAGTCAGTGGATATTTTTAAGACAGAGAAATTGGTTTTTGATTAGTACAGGTGTCGGAGATTATGGGGAGAAGGCTGGAGAATGGGGAAAGAGAGATAGATCAGCCATGATTGAATGGCAGAGTAGACGATGAGCTGAATGACCTAATTCTACTCCCATTCCTTACGATCTTATGACCTTAAGACCCTCTGCTTCCTTCAATGAAGCTAATTTTCTATTCAGTCAGCTAGCTGTCCTTAGATCCCATGCAATCCTACCTTCCTGAGCTGCCTACCATGTACATCCTTGTCAAATGCCTTGCTGAAATCCATATATACAACATCTACAGCTCTGTTCCCATCAACCTTTTTGATCACATCTTCAAAAAACTCAATCAGATTCATGAGACATGATCTATCAACTACAAAATCGCACTGACTCTCCCTATCCCTAATCCATCTAAATGCATGTATATCTCATCCCTCAGAATATTCTCTCGTACTTTGCTGACCACAGATGTTGGACTCACTTGCAATAGTTCCCAGGCTTTTCCATGCAGCCCTTAAATGGAGGCACCACTTTTTCCACCCTCCAGTCTTCCAACTCCTTGACCATATTTAATGATGACACATAAATCTCAACCAAGTCACCTGCAATTTCCTTTCTAGCTTTCCAAAGTTTTCTCGGGTATATCTATCTGATCAGGCCCGGGAGATTTGTCTATCTCCCTATGCACTGACCTTCAGCAGCTCCTCGGCCATAATACTTACTACCCTGCAGACATTTCCATTGACGGCTCCAAGTTCCCCGGTCCTCGTGTATTTCTCCATGGTAAAGCAGGGGGAAATTCACATGGAGGACCTTGCCCATCTCCTATGGCTCCACACTGTTGACTGCTTTTATTCCTGAGGGATCCTATTCGCTGTCTGGTTACCCTTTCCCCCTTAATGTACTCATAACATCTCTTGGGATTATCCTTAATATTATCTGACAGAGCTATCTCCTGTCCCCATTTTGCCTTTTTGATTTCCTTTCTCAAGATTCAAGATAGTAGGCATGACTATGACTTTCTGACTATGACTTTCTCAGCACGCTCCTTAGTCCCAGAGACACCCTTGATGCCAGCTGCCTATACCTGCTCCATGCCTCCTTCTTATCCTTGACCAGAGTCTCAATTACTCTGGTCACCATGCTTCCTGACATCCACATCCTCCCCCTCACTATAATACGAACGTACATGTCCTGCACTCGTCAACACACTTTTAAAATCATCCCACTTTCCTTTTACATCAGCCCACCTGTTCCAATTCACTTGAGCGAATTCCTGCCCTAGACCGTTTCACCAACAGGAAAGATTTACATTGTCTCCGTTTGCAGCCGATTGTGGCCCAGAACAACTATTTTCGCGTGAAATATGCCATGTTCCTGGAGGGACTTGGCTCCTTCATGTTCAACGCTGGGACCGACTGCAGGGATGGGTCCTGGCATCCAGTCACCACAACGCATTCTCAAGAGTCAGATCCATTCCAAGTAGCAGGATCACAGTGGAAGACACGAAAGTCTCCTGCATTGTTCCGGGTGAACCGTGGTAGAGTTCAAGGTCCAGCCGCCCGAAGACTAGAGAAGCAGCAACGGGGAAGTTCCCCGGCTCAGCCTCCGCAGCCAAGACTCGCAGTTGAGAGGAGAAGCAAGTGGTGGCTGCGCGGGTCACAAAGGACTCGTTTATACAGACCAAGCTCTCGGTTCAAAGTCCTTCCCTAGTGTCCTTCCCAGTGTCCTGCCTGTACACCATGACCCAGGTGGGCACATCCCACTGAAAGTGCGCTGACACATGAAGGCGAGTGCATCCCTGCCCCATCCATGCCATTCTCGACGGACTGGGCCACCCGCACAGAACTCGGATCGACAAACAAAAAGCGGGTTTCCGTCCTTTTTCAAACATCTTGGGGTCGCTCACACATGGGGCATCTGGGGACCCCCCCCCCCCCGTCATAGGGAGAACCTGCAAGCTCCACACAACGGCTCTCCCAGCCGCGTCACTGTGTAACCCAAGCAATACTTGGATGTACGTTGAGGGATGTGACATTTCTTGTTGCATTTACGGCTTCGCGGGGTTTAAACCTCTGAAAGAGAGGAGACCCTATCCCCGGCATACAGGACCCCCGACCCCCCGACACACAGGATCTTTCCCCGGCACTTCCTACCGAGCTCTTCAGAAAGTGGGTTTCCGCCCACCAAACACTAACTAACCCACGGCACGTTGGTCCTCTCCCCCGGCACACGACCCCTCCCCCGACAACGCAGGGACCCCTACCCTGACACACAGACCCTCGCCCCCGACACACAGGACATACCCACCTCCACCCCGGCACCCACGTTCTCTCCCCTCCATTGGATCTCATGAAGCTGGACATAGTCCCTCGCCCTGCAACTCCCTCTCCTCCACGGTGTGTGTTGCTTGCTGCTATGTAGCTGCTGTAGGGAGCGTGCTTCAAGGTTGCCAGGGGAGTGGTTCGTCGGTTGATCCCGTTACCTGAATGATGCGCGACAAACTGTTGGAGGTTGCACAGGATTTTGTAAGGTTCCTTCCACCAGGAGTGTCACAGAACCCGGGTCAACCTTATTTCTTGGAGTAAGCCACCCAAACGCCTATTTAAATTGCACTGCTATTATCTGTGTGTTAGCATTAACCGTAGCCATGTTTCAGCAATCCCCAAAATGTGTGTAATGTAATTCCTCAGCATGCATTTCTAATTCTAATTATTATTCTAAAATCCAATTACAATTTGGAAATTGCCAGAGGTCACACTGAGATGCAATGTTAGATTAATCATTAACTGCAGAGTCAATGGTTTGAGCTAATGCGATGATTGAGCAGTAATGCATCATTGTTGAATCTTCAGTGAAGTAGTGACTGATGCATCACTTTGCCAGAGATGTTGAATTGAGGCTCTGTCCACTCCCTCGGGTGGACATGTGGATCACACGGCGCAGGACAGTTATCAAGGGTGTCTTGGCCCAGACAGGTGAACTGGCCTTGTTGCGGCTGGAGGGATGGGGAGCGAGAGCAGTGAGAAACCCATCTATGACTGAAGGGTGGAAACCATGTTCACTAAAGAATGAGGGCATCCCAGATGTCGTTGTGTGGAAAACCTCATCATGGGAGCAGATGCGGAAGAGAGGGATGAATTGAGTGTAGGGACAGCATCTTTGCAAGTGGCAAGGTGGAAAGAAGTATAGTCCAGATAACCAGATGTCTATTCACAAATATGTTACTGGGATTGGAGAGCTTCAGTTACAAGGAGAAATTGGATATCCTGGGCCTTTTCTATGGAGCGTTGGAGACAGAAGGTGACCTTATAGGGGTACATAAATTTCATGCAGGGCATAGATAAGGTGGATGCTCATCGTCTTTTTCCCAGGGTAGAGGAGTCCAAAACTACGAGACATGATTCAAGGTGACAGGCGGAAGATTTAAAGGGGAGCTGAGGAGCAATTCTCTTCACACAGGATGTGTGGAACTAGCTGCCAGTGGAGGTGGTAGAAGCAAATACAACAATAATGTTTAAAATACATTTAGATAAGTACATAGATAAGAAGGGTTTGGAGGAATATGGGCCATACGCTGGCAAATGGGATGAATTGGATGAATGAGTTGGGTCAAAGAGTCTGCTTCTTTGCTGTAACTCAATATCACTAATTATCATTAAAACAGATAATTAAAAAAAGACAAGCCGTAAATGATGAGAAATCTCTCATTAGAATGGAGAAGATTTAGAAATCAAATATGTTTAGTGGCAGAGTAGGGAGAGAGGTTGACAAAACAAAGTGAATATCTTTTATTGTGTGAAGCTCTGGAGAGACTAAATCACACCCTTTATAATATTGGCTGAGCGAGAATGGTGAAGGCAGGTTAATTAGAAATGTAATGAAAGGATAGGAATGTTAAATAAAAAGGATGAAGCCAATCTGGAACTGAGCAATATAAACTGGAGGAGCAAACCACTGCAGGGGCTGCAAAACTGAAAACAGAATGATGGAAATATTCAACATGTCAGGCAGCATCTGTGGAGTAGAAGAATGTTAATATTTTAGATTGAAGATCTTATATCATAACTGCCTGGTTCTAATTAAAACTGGCTATCTGAAAATGTCAATTTGGCCATTATTTAATTCGGGCTAATATTTGCGAAGCCAGAAAACATCGTCATAGAGTCATACAGTCAGTATTGAACCAGGGTCTCTGGTGCTGTAAGCAGTCGCTCTACCGCTGCACCACTAAGCTGCCCTACTATAGTTAGCTGTTACCTCTACCATAGTTAGCAGAGCTCTTGGTATTGTAATTTAGTGATCCTTGTGAAAAACAGCAAACTTCATTTCACCTGGCACCTCAGTCGAGCAGCATCCAACCATATTTCTACTCAGAGGTGAATAGTCTTACTCTGTTCACAGGCACTCTCCCAATATCTTTACAATTATATTAGGGCAGAAAACTTTCCAGTACCTCTGCACTCATGTTAATCAATAGCCTCATTTGATAAGAATGCCCATCCTCCTTTAGGTGCCCAGCCCATCCAGTCTGTTTGTTTCTGAGTTTCATTCATTGTATAGATTCTCAATTGCTTTAATCAAAGTCATCCATTTCATTTGGCACTCTTATTTTGTGGTCTCATGGGATCCCAGCTGTAACTTTCCTGTATGTTCTTGTTACCAGTGTAGTTTCTAATTTATTTGTAATCTTGTAGGTGAGGGACTGAACAGATTCAGAGCTCAACTTCAGGCTGTTCTTTTCCAGATTAGCTTGGCAAGCTGCTGCAGACACAAGAAATTACAGATGCTGGAATCTTGAGCAAGAAACAAAGCACTAGAGGAAGTCTAGCGCTCTAGGGGGATCTTATAGAAACATATAAAATTATAAAAGGACTGGACAAGCTAGATGCAGGAAAAAATGTTCCCAATATTGGGCGAGTCCAGAACCAGGGGCCACAGTCTTAGAATAAAGGATTTAAGACTGAGGTGAGAAAAACCTTTTTCACCCAGAGAGTTGTGAATTTGTGGAATTCTCTGCCACAGAGGGCAGTGGAGGCTAAATCACTGGATGGATTTAAGAGAGAGTTAGATAGAGCTCGAGGGGCTAGTGGAATCAAGGGATATGGGGAGGAGGCAGGCACGGGTTATTGATTGGGGACGATCACAATGAATGGTGGTGCTGGCTCGAAGGGCCAAATGGCCTCCTCCTGCACCTCTTTTCTATGTTCCTATGTAACTCAGTGGGTCATGCAGCATCTGTGGATGGAATGGACAGACTACATTTTGTTTCAGGACCTGAAGAAGGGTCCTGACTCAAAATGCCGTCTGTCCATTCCTTCCACAGATGTTGCATGACCCACTGAGTTACATAGGAACATAGAAAAGAGGTGCAAGAGGAGGCCATTTGGCCCTTCTGGCATCCTCCACCACTTTGTTTTGTGCTCAAGATGCTGCAGACCACTGCTGCAACCCAGAGAGTAATCCTTCACTTAATATAGGAGCGTTGACCATTCCTTTCCATGCGCAGGTGCGGCTTGACCTTCTGAGTTCCTCCAACAGATTGTGATAGCCGCTAGGAGACTTCAGCATTGATTCCTGCCCCAATGATGTCAAACACAGACGAAGAAAACACTTAAGTACCGCACACGCCCCCTCCTCAGCCAATGAATCAACTACTCCATGTTAAACAACATCTGCAAATACGACAAAGCACAGAATAGACTCAGCAGTTCCGGCATCGCAGAATGATCGGGGGAACAGTTGAAGAACACAGCTGCCTCTTGTTTCTGCATGAAATGGTGCATGAACCTGTGAGGGAGACTCTCCCATATTCTGCCTCTTCCAGACATGGTCCAATTGTAGAAAATGATTGGAAGACATCTTCCAATTTCGGGGTCTTTAATTTAAAGCAAATTCAATCAACATAGTAATAGGCACTCTGTCTGGCATCCATGTCAGCCTCCAATTCCATCAATTTCAATGGTGTATGCAGAGGGGAGGCTTTCCAGAAGGTATCATTATCACCCACGTTTTATACTTTCGGAGATTTAGTCTTTCAGATAATGATCTTTGTGAAAGTGTTCCCTTCAATATGCTTGCTGCCCCAGAGCTCCTAACATCAACTCATTCCATAAGCTATGTCTTGTCATAGCTACAGAAATAAAACTGAGGCGGAACTGGGCATGAAACAGGCCTGATCGTTTCCAAATCAAATAATTTTAAAATTTGCACATGTAACAAGTTCAGTGAGTGCAAATTGCGCAAGAAACGCGGAGAGAGCAAGATTCCACAGACAAATTATCTTCTGATCATCCTGATTGAGAGAATTTTCTGCTCCTTTTTCAATACTGCCCTCATATCATGTACAGTCAAAAGAATTGGTGGAATTAGCACATAGCTCTTTATTCGAACATTCGGCCTGAAAGCTGACACCTTCAGTAATGTAAAAATGTCTTATTACTGCACAATTACATTTCATAGACTAGATAATACACTGAAACCCCATGTCAGAGATTAGATGCACAACCCTCAAAATAGTGCTGAGTGATCCTTTCACTCAATGACAGCATATCTGATCTTATTTGAACATCCACCATCCCATTTACGTTCCAGGTGGCTCCTGAGTGGTATACTGTACCAGCTTCACATGTGCCTGTCTGCCTCAGCAGCGGAGGTAGGAGTGGCCACTGCCCGTTCTTTCTTCAATGGTGGCCTTTCTACAGAAGACACGGTGACAGAGCCCCATCGACCCTGGTTCAATCCTGACCTGGGTGCTTTCTGTCAAACTTTGAACATTATTTTCGTTACCACGTGGGTTTCCTTCGGCTGCTCTGGTTTCTGTCCAAATCCCAAAGACGTGTGGGTAATGCCCCTGTCCCACTTAGGAAACCTGAACCGAAACCTCTGGAGACTTTGCGCCCCACCCAAGGTTTCCGTGCGGTTGCCGGATGTTGCAGGTGGTTGCTGGAGGTTGCAGGTAGTGGAAACAGGTAGGGAGACTGACAAAAACCTCCGGGAACCGCACGGGAACCTTGGGTGGGGCACAAAGTCTCCAGAGGTTTCCGTTCAGGTTTCCTAAGTGGGACAGGGGCATTATATGGGTTAATTGGTCGGTGTAAATTGCCCCCGGTGGAGAGGGGACAGGTAGCGTCTGGGGAGGGGTTGTGGAATGAATAAGAAGGGAATGTTCATAAGTTTGGGGAGTAGCGGACAGGCAACTGGGGAGGGAATGGGAAAGCTGGTGCCAGGGTAGATGTGGGTTGGTGCAAGGGGATGGGAGATGGTGGGGGTGGGTCATTAGATGAGCTGCTGGTAGTGGCCAGCGTCTAGGGATGGTTCAATGCTCATGCTGAGAGATGGGCCGAGGTCGGAGTTAATTGAGAGAGGGGATTTTGGGTTGGGAGTTGTTTTGGGGTGAGATGTTCTTGGTTTGGGGAGAATTATATGGTAAGATTATCGTGGGATGAGGAGAGATTTGGATTGTGGGTGACTTCTGATGGGGAGGGTGGGATATTGGGATTCCGGGGGCAGGTGGGGGACCTCATTGCTGCTCTCTGAGCACCCGGTACGGGCGGTCCCTCGCTGCCCGGCGGGGAGGGGGGGAGTTACGTAGCGAGGCGGGAGTGACGAGTGGAGCCGCCCCCTCTCTCCCTCCCTCCCTCCCTCCCCACAGCCGCCGAGGCACCCAGCTGCTCAGTGCTCTGGCGGGTAACGGAACAGAGCAGAGCAGGGCCGGCGGCTGGCTCCCGGGGCCGGGCATGGGGGGCGGCGTCGAGCGCGGCATGCAGATGCTGCTGACCACGGTAGGGGCGTTCGGTGCCTTCAGTTTGATGACCATCGCCGTGGGCACCGACTACTGGCTGTACTCGCGGGGCGTGTGCCGGAGTAAGGGCGGCGGGGACAACGACACGGTTCACAAGAACGAGGAGGTGATGACCCACTCGGGGCTATGGAGAACCTGCTGTCTGGAAGGTAGGTGGCGGCGGAGCCCGTTCCCCTGCATCCTTGGCCTGGCCTGGGCTACCTGACAGTCTCTTCGGACCTCGGCCCACACATATGGGACCCCCGCGCGTCTCCCGGGACCCCGACCCTCATTCCCCGGGGCCACGTCCCCCCCACTCCCCGGGAACTCTGGACGTCCCCCTCTACCCCGCGACCCCCGGCCCTTCTCCCATCGGCGCCCCGCCAGCCCCTCCAAATCCCTGCCCTATGCCCGGTTCCCACGTATCCCGACACCGGACTAATCAGAGTTATAACGGGACAACTGTCCTCCGAGAGCAGAATAAACCCCCCCTGTCCAAGGACAAATGCACTGGTAACCGTGTCCGGGAGAAGCGATGCCTTGCTGGCATGTTAACCCCTGTAGAAGCACCTCTCGCAGCCACAGTGAGCAGCACCAACACACCATTGTAACGCGGGAAATACTTCTCCAGCATCAGCGGAAAACTCCACCTTGCTCTTTGACACATCTCCGGCATTTCTGTGACCTTTCTAGCAAATATATATATAAACAAAGGGGGGTTCTCATTGTTAACTGTCAGAACGCAGCAGAGGGGAATAAACGGTAGATTAATAATAATCAGAACATGAAAACATGAGGAGCCCACATCTCCTCCCCCCACAACCCCCGGGCCTTTACCATTCAAGAGAACACGATTGAAAGTAGCACTACCCTGTGCTAACCCTACTTGCTTTGACATGCTTAATATGCAAACATCAATTGATCGCTCTCGCGAATATGCTCTGCGCTCAAGTTTCCCTGCATCTCAAATTTCCAAAGATTCACTTCTGTTCGGGAAGAAGGAATTTCTTCCCACGGCCGATCGCATTCCCACGGCTAACCCTGTTCGTAAGCACCCCAGCCACAGGACCATCGACGCGGCTACTCTCTCAACCCGCTGTGCAATCTTGTGTGTTTCAATGTGATCACTTAATTCTTCAGAATACCAGAAAGCTTAGAGTTCGCTGTAACATGACTAAACAGAACAAGCCGTCGGTGAGAATCAATTTTACAAAGGACTTTCAGCTTCCAGACAAAAATGAACAAATTATTTTTGGTCTGTATTGCCATTAAATACATCATTTTGAAACGTGTCACTCGGGCGTGAGCCAGGAATGTGTATAGTATATCATCATATGGTTATAAAAAAGAAAGTGTTTTTTTTTAAGTAAAACGAGACAGATGCTGAGAATCTGAATTAAACAAAAAATGCTAGAAGATCAGACAACATCTGTGGCGACAACAGACAGGGAGTTAATGTTTCAGTTTGGTGCTTTTACATCCAGAAACGAGAACGTTAGAAAGGGAGCAAAAGGCGGCACAGTGGCTCAGCGGTGGAGTTGCTGCCTCGGCGCCAGAGACGAGGGTTCGCTCATGACTACGGGCGCGGTCTATACGGAGTTTGTACCTTCTCCCTTTGACCGCTTGGGTTTTCTCAGAGTGCTCCAGTTTCCTCCCACATTCCAAGGTCATGCAGGTTTGCAGGTTAATTGGCTCGTGTAAATTGTCCCTAGGATGTAGCACAGAACTAGTGGACAGGTGGTGGTTGGTTGGCACAGAGTCCCTGGGCCGAAGGGCCTGTTTCCACGCTGCAACTCGAAAACTAAAATGAAAACAAGTTTTAAGATGCAGAACACTGTTCGGTGGAGAGAAGATGGTGAATGTCTATGACAGAGTGAAGATTAGGGGAGAGGTGAGTTGGGAGCCCGGGGTGTTGAAGACCTGTTAATCACAGATGATGTGGCTGGAGAATATGTAGGTGGGAGATGAGGGGTAATGGGGAAAGGAATAACATTTTGTTGAAATTATGAGATTTCAATTCAAAGCACTGCAGCAACTTGAAATCTGAAATAAAACAGAAAATGCTGAAAATACTCAGCAAGTCAGGCAGCATCTGTAAAATGAAAGAAACAGTTCATAGTGAGACACAAGTAGCTGTAGATGCTGGAATCATGAGGGGGAAAAACAAAGTGCTGGAGTAACCCAGTGGGTCAGGCAGCATCTCTGGAGAAAATGGATAGGTGACGTTTTGGGTTGGGACCTTTCTTCAGAGTGTGAGTGTGTGTGTGTGTGTGTGCGCGCGCGCGCAAGGGAAAACCAGGATGTATCAGGGCCAGCAACAGATGACCTCAAGCAGGGAGGTTCCCTGATAGGCTGATTATTGGCGAGGGACAGTGTGATCCCAAGAGAGGTACATCGTTGTGAACCGTTCAATTATTTTTTTTTGTGAAGGAAAGGGGTTGGGAGTAGAAGAATGGGGAGGGGAGTGTATGCAGAAGTTACCTAAAATTAGAGAATGTTCATAACAGTTTACAACAATGCATCCCTCTTGAAATTATACCGTCCCTAGCCAACAATCAGTCTATCAGGGAACCTCTGTTGCCGGTCCCAATTTGTCCTGTTTTTTATCTTGCTTCCAGTCCCCTGTCCCCCCCCCCCGCGCAAGCAGACTCCCAACACCCAAAACAAGTGACAACATGCCATACAGTGACACCCTAAACATAGCCAATCTATTTTCTCTGGAGATGCTGCTTGACCCATTGTGTTACTCCAGCATTTTGTGCCTATCTTTGGTATAAACCAGCATCGGCAGTTCTTTTTTAAATTTCATTTTAATTACTGGAGGAACTCAGTGGATCAGGTCGCATCTGGTTGCAATGGACCTGCAACATTTCAGCTCAGGACCCTTTTTCGGTCTGATGCATTGCTTTTGTCTGTCCATTTCCCTCCTTAGATACTGCCTGACCTGCTGAGTGCCTCCAGCATTCTGATTTTTGAAGTTGACCTATCATTGGAAGTCACTTTTCTGGTTATCTTAAAATTCACCATTGGAGCTCATGCCCTAAGGACTGTAAGGTGCTTAGTCAGAAAAGCCTCTGTCAGATTCATTGCAGTCATTTTCTATCATGTTTCATGGAAAGAATAACCTTGGGTAAATAAAGCAGTGTTGCTTTGGTTATTGAAAGCAGTCACCAGCCATCCCTCATCAGATGCACTGAACCAAAGAGAAAACAAGCATGTTCCACAATAAGCTGCTCACAAAATGCTTATGTTGACAACATTTAAATATTGCAGTGTAGTGAACATATGACCTGGTGTGATAAAGGCCTAAACACTCATATTACAAACTTTGTCTTTGTAGACAACCTCCTACTCCTCCCTTATTCCCAGATATACCTCGGTTTGTACATTCTGGTTTTATTTCAATATTTCTGTCTTCCAGATTCTGCAGATTTTGACTTTTATTCAAAACAGTAAGGGCTGTTATTCTTAAAGTTAAATTGCTTCCAGAAGTTGGAATTAATAACCAGAAGATCCAGATTTAGATTAGAAATTGAACCAGAGTCAACGGCAAGGGAGGTGGCTGCCTCCTCTGTCCCTTTATATGTTCCTGGTTTCTTCCTTCCAAAACCCTAACCGATTCCCCTTTGAAAGCGCCGATTCTGCTGTTACCATTCCTACTTGCAGCAACTCCATATCCTAACGTGCTTGTGTAAATATAATTCCCCTTGCACCGATACATATGTTTTACTCACGTTTTAAATACGTGTCCCTTGGTCCTCTATTCTCATGAAGCAACCTTCCTCTGTTTACGTGTCAAACATGGATAATCTTGTACAATTTTACCAGAAACCTTACCAACCTTTTTTGGCCAGAGAAAAACAATCTTGGTTATTGCATCCTGACCACACAGTTGAAATGTCTCATTCCCAGAACTGTTCCACTAAACTGTGCTTCAGTTGTGGAATAGCTCAACACAGCATAAGACTTCCCTCTCCTTTCTTGACATCCCCCTTGCCCATTAACTCATATTCTTCATTTTTTTTATCCAATTTAGAATGTACTGTGCCCACTACCTTTTCAGACAATGCATTCTCCTACCAAACACACTCCAGGTAAAATAGCTTTCCTCATATGGACTCTGGTTCATTTCCTAATCTCCTTAAATCTGCATCTTCCCATTATTAACTCACGAACTGTTGGAAGCAATGTCACTTTAAGAATAACTGAGGCCTTAAAGTTTTAAATAAAAGTCAAAATCTTCAGATTCTGGAAGAAAGAAAATATTGAAATAAAAACAGAACATGGTCACAAAGGTATATGTAGGAATAAGGGAGGAGTAGGAGATTGTCTGCAAAGAGTCTTTAAATGTACAATTCCAGCATTGTGATAGAGACATGCGCTCCCATGTGGACATCGACTGCCATTAATTGAACTGTAGAGCAGATAATGCCAGAGAGGTTATTTACTTCCTCCTGTTGTCACTGTGAGCTCCTGGGAACGAATGAATGAATACGTTTATTGGCCAAGTATTCACATACAAGGAATTTGCCTTGGTGCTCTGCCCGCAAGTGACAACATGACATACAGTGATAGTTAGGAATGATAAATAAAACATTAAACATTAATAATAAAACATTATTGATTAACATGTGAATTAAATTAAATACCAGAGCAAAAGGAGGCCACAGGTTTTTGGTTATTGAGTAGAGCTACAAACCCATGGGGGGGAAAAGCTGTTTTTTTATGTCTGGCTGTGGTGGCGTTGACAGTCCGGCGTTGTCTTCCAGAGGGAAGTGATTCAAAGAGTTTGTGGCCTGGGTGAGAGGGGTCAGAGATGATCTCACCCGCTCGCTTCCTGGCCCTTGCAGTGTACAGTTCGTCAATGGAGGGAAGGTTGCAGCCAATAACCTTCTCAGCTGAATCCTGGGCTTTGTTGTGTGATGTTGATGATGTCTGTTATAAAGGCCTCACATGGACCTTGGGAGGCAGAGTGTGCAAAAGCAAGAAGTTACTGCCAAACCTTTACAAATATTGTTTGTAACATCATGTTCTTTTCCATGGGGGAGTGAGCAGAGAGACTGGGTCTTTTCTAATGAGTATTGTATGCCAAGGAAATCCAAGCAATGGTTCTATTTTGTGAAGGCTTTGGTAATGATTGACAGATATATGCTATTTCCAGTCATCAGTCAGTGATTAGAGAGAATATAATTCAGATTGTGGTCAAAATAATAGATTGCACATCTCAGCAATTGACCATTCACCACACTAGTGATGTCCATGCTCCATACTAACCTCCACCTAATCAGACCAACCAGCTACTCCATTCACTCCTTCTTCTTGGAAACATAAGAGTTTGCAGGTGCCAGATATTTAAGCAAGAAAACCAACACCTGGAGGAACTCAACAGGCCAGGCAGCATTTGTGGAGGGAAATGAACAGATGATTATTCGGGACAAGATTATTCTTCAGACTGATGAAGTATAGGGTAGGTGGTTGCTGTCGGAATTGCTCAGTGTTTCCATCAATTTCTGCTCACTAGTTCTGATTATAGATACCACTCTAAGAACTTCACAGGATATCCACAATTATATTTATGGCCTCCCTTACACAGAACCGGCTCCTCCCTAACATAGAAGCAGACTACCCAACACAGAACTGGACAACCCAAGACAGAACCAGACTTCTCATAATAGAACTGGTCTCCCAAACACAGAACTTGGGTCTCGACCTGAAGCTCTCCAATACAAAATCGGCTTCTTCAAGATCGATCTGGCTCCTGCTATAAAGAACCAACCTTTGCAACATAGAAACACCCTTTCACCAATGGAGAACTGGCCCCTTCACAATGGAACTGGCCAACATATACGGAGCCACCCATACCTCCCCAAACCGGACTCTCCAGTGGAAGTGAATACCATTGGGATGTGGAAATAGGGATCAGGATCTGGCGTTCCGTTTGTGTTATGGTTTGCTGGATGGACATTTGTTTGCAATTCCACCAGAGGTAACAGGTGAGGAGTTTCTGAGTAAAATTTGCTCAACTGATTGCATAAGTATGACACTACTGGGCTGATTCCATTGCAGTTCTAATTCACGAGTCCTTGTGGTGGAAGGAGTGTCAACAAGTTGTGTAAAGTTGGTCTTCAGGAACTGTTGTCTGTGATCTTTAGTTAGAAGTTGCTCCAAACTAGTACTAAGTCCAATTAATTATTTTAAGTACTCCATTTAATATTAGGTCTAATGCTAGAAAAATATATGAGACAGAAACACAGTAGGAACCGCGGCACAGAAGAGCATATGTTTAACTTACATTTGTGTAAAACCCGAATGTGTGTGCAGCTCATGAACACCAGCTCGAGATCGCAGTCACCGGAGACCTGAGCTGCGTAGTGAGGAGTATGTACACCCTCAATCCCCTCCACGAAACAGATGGCAACTGAGCAATTTATTGCCTGGATGGCCTTCTTCACAGGCTTAGACACTGGATGTAATGTAGATGTATGCAGTACGGATGTAAGGAACTCACATAATTTTTTTTAAATAGGCCCTTCAGCCCATCAGGCCTGTACTAGCCCAGAGGGAATCCCTTCGGCCCATCAGTAAGTATTCCCCCTGCAAGTATTAAACCTCACCCCAGTATTTTTCTCCCTACCTTCATTGGCTCCCTGTGAGATCCAGGCCAGGATAGACTTTCCTCCTTCATTGCTGTGATCTGCAGAAATAGATGAAAAATGTCTAAAATTGATTTGCCTCCCTCGCCCCCTTCTCTCTCAGAGAGTCTCTCACCTGTTTTGGGCAGAATTTCTGGCAGTTTCTGAGCTGCCAACCCACCAACCCTGAGTGATAGAGCTGCCAGCCCACCAGGCCTGAGTGACTGAGGTGCCAGCCCATCAGGCCTGAGTGACTGAGCTGCCAGCTCAATAATCCATTTGGCCCACAATGTCCATACTAGCCCTCTGGAAACCAGTCCCTTTGGCCCACAACACCCATACTAGCGCTCCAGAAACCTTGTGATGGAATGGTACATTTCTGTCACTCAGTCATAGAGTTATTCGCCTTGTATTAGCCTTGACTCATTGGATCACTCTTAACATAAGGTTATGACCGAGCTCCAATGCAGAAACTTGAGAAAAGGTGTGTACACCATGTGATTTCCTGTACCAGTTGACCGACATTGGTGGAAGAGATACTGTACGAGAGAACTGGACTTAATTGGGGTGAATGCTCTCTTCCTATTTTTGTTCTTGACATAAATCTGTGTGTATGCTTAGGGCCATTTGACTGGTGAATGGAAGCTCCTTTCCGCCTTATCTCCCCCAGTGAATGCCTTTCCTCAGTGGTGTGGGGCCTTGCAGGGTGACTGCATTTTGTGGATTGTGGTGCATTGTTGATCATTAATTAATTAGGGCACCGGGAGGTATGGATCAGCAGTTCCCCCCTCACTCCGACCCATGGCCATAGCCAACAACTGTTATTGACCATTCCATCACCGTTGGCAGAATAGATTACTTTTAATGGAAGGCACAAAGTTAGTCAATTAAACCCGCCACTGAAAGCGGTCGATTAATGCAATCATTATTGAACGCGTATTATTATTGTTAGCTGATGTGACACACATACAGACACATAAAAAAATGGTGTCCACAGATCCCAAATCACAAAGAATTGTTAGCCTGAGATGCAGTCATGTAGACACATAGTCATTCCTACAGCAAAAGCTCCAGGTCAAAGGAATAATGACTGGCGTGCAAAACAGGCAGGTCAAGCCTTCTGAAAGCAGAGTGCAAGCCATACATGTGCTGACTATGTGTAATGGGACTGTCTTTTCAAATACTGAATGTGTGTGTAACAGGACAGTGTGTCCCAGCACTGATGTGTTTACAACAAGTATTGTGTTACATTAATAACTGTGCTGTACCAAGGCTGTATGTGCCAGGAGTGAGTGTATGTGGAACAGAACAAATTGCTCCAGCACTGACTGAGTGTTTAATTAAACTAATTTAATTAAATTGAATGTGACATTAATGACCGCGTGGAGGGCATGGACTGTGTGTAGCATCAATAACTGAGAGTTATTGAGACACTAGGAACTGCAGATGCTAAAATCTTGAGCAAAGGGCGAGAGTAACTCAACAGGTCAGGCAGCATCTGTGGAGAAAATGGACGGGCGATACTTTGGGTCAGGACCTTTCATTGGACTTATTCAAATAGTGGGGAGAAAGTTGGAAAAGAGAGCTACAGTGCCCTCCATAATGTTTGGGACAAAGACTCATCATTTATTTATTTGCCTCTGTACTGCACAATTTGAGATTTGTAATAGAAAAAAACACATGTGGTTAAATTACACATTGTCAGATTTTTATAAAGGCAAAGACTAGAGAGCATAGCTTTAAGGTGAGAGAAGAACATGTGCAGGGCCAGTTTTTTTATGCACAGAGTGAAGGGTGCCTGGAATTGTTTACCTTGAAAGCACATATGAGGATTTTTCATAGGCACATGGATATGCAGAGAATTGGAGGGATATGGATCAAGTATAGGCAGAGGAGATTAGTTTAACTTGCATCATGTTCGGCATGGACACTGCACTGTTCTGTTTGTTGTATGCTCTATTGGATTTACAGAGCACAGATTATTTAAAGATATTCGCTGATAAACTCTATCAGGCAATCTCAGATATTTTTGCCACTGTTGTCATCTCTCAGGTAGTAGTACTATTTATTTCTGTCATCAAGGTCAAAGCACGATCCACTGTAGTTGGATGATTTTTTTCTTGTGTGTATTGATGACTCTTAAGTACTGAATGTGGACAATGAAATATTTTTCCTCATGTTGTTGTGATCAGCATAAAACATACCAATCTTCAGCATAAGACCTCAAATTAATTTCAAAAATCACCTTTCCCCAGGCTCAAGACATTTTGGCATTTTAAAAAATGGAACGCAGTTTTGTTCTTGTGGGGCTTTTTTCAGTGCGTATTTGCTCTAAATTGTGTGTTCCATTAGGTACCTTCAGAGGAGTCTGCAAAATAATTGATCATTTCCCTGAGGATGCAGACTATCAACAAGACACAGCGGAATATTTATTGCGTAAGTGTCCAAGAGAATTCCACACAGTTTGAATGTTTTTTTTATTGCAAAGGGAATGTGAAACTTAAAGACGTGATTAACCTCTCTGAACCAGATATAATAAACCCGTCCTATGTGATCAACACGTTATTTAAGATAAAACTCAAAAAAGTCATAATAAGCAAATTATGCTCATGGCTGAGCCTGTTCATCTCTGCCAAGCTCACACACAAAAATGTCTCATTTTTTGTTGCCACGTAGTTCTTGTTTAAATGTGAGTCCGCTGGCTACCAATATGTTGACTAATATTCCAGCTTTATTCTTAGTACAGGGTAGTTTAATATGTTACATACTACAATTAAAGCCTCCCCCTTAATCCTCGCCTTCCCTCATATATTTGGGCAGTTTTGTAAAGTTCTGTTGACCATAGAAAACTCAGAGAAGTAAAAAACTGATTCCAATCAATACACTTTATGCCTGTAATGCTATATCATGTTTTTTCCCCATTTTAAATGTTTGTTTTATTTTCTGCAAAAGATGCAACAGTTTCTGCCTCTATGGCTTCGGGTGTCAAAATTCTCAGACTCTCAATAGTTTTCTATGCAAATAAATATCTGCCAAATTTTCCATAACTTTGGATCCATTCTGCAGTGCATTTTTGGTGGTGAAATCTAAATAATACACATTGTATATTATGGCATATAAATAGAGCATTTGGATTTATCCAACTGTTGTAATCTTCTTATTAAACACCAAAAGCTGTTTACCGAATGCTTTACCTCCATGTATTTGCATTTTTGATGATTGATATGTTCGAATCCCAAAATCTTGGTTTAGTTGATTTTGCGATCCCAACTCCTTGGTTCCTCCCCCAGAATTTACCACCTTGACTCATCACCTCCTTCGAACCTTCTGCTAATCATTGAAGGCATTGACAGTTTGTGCCAATATCTTAACATATGTTTCAGCAGAACACAGTGAATTGTGTTCCTTGTTGCTAGGATCATTACGTTTATTTACATGCTCTAAGTGAGAGAAAGAGAGAGTTTATGCAATGAGTGAGAAAACAAGTGAGAAACACATGGACAGTTTTGGCTATTAGTTTTCAAGATACACCATGGAAACATGCCTTTTGACCCACCGAGTCCACGCCAATCATCGATCACCCGTTCACATTCATTCTGTTATCCATCTTTCTCATCCACTCCCTCAACATCCCACACATCTTTAGAATAGATAGGGTAAGTGCACAGTCTTTTACTCAGAGTAGGGAAATCAAGAACCAAAGATCATAGGCTTAAGGTGAGAGGGGAAAGATTTATTAGGAACCTGATGGACTTTTTCAGACAAAGGGTGGTGAGTATATGGAACGAGCTGCCAGAGAAGGTAGTTGAGGCAGTTGCTATAACAACATTTAAGAAAAAATTGGGCAGGTAAATAGATCGGAAAGGATTAGAGGTAAATGGGCCAAATGCGGGCATGTGGGACTTGTGTAGATGGGGTATCTTGGTCAACATAGATAAGAAGGAGCAGCAGGATGTCTGGGGAAGGGTCTCGACCCGAAACATAATCTATTCCTTTTCTCCAGAGATCCTGCCTGACCCGCAGAGTTACTCGAGCATTTTGTGTCAATTTTCGGTGTAAACCAGCATCTGCAGTTCCTTCTTACACAACTGGAGCAGCGGCTGGATGACCTCAGGATTGTCCAAGAGACTGAGAACGTCATAGCTAGGAGTAATACTGAGGTTGTCACACCCTAAAGTAAGGCACAATGTAGATGGATGGCCACCAGGAAAGTGAAAGGAAATAGTCAGAGCATGCAGGAATGCTCTGTGGCCATTCCTCTTGAAAACAGCTATATATTTTGGATAGTGTTGAGGGATGACTGTGGAGAAGATAGCAGCAGCAGCAGTCAGACCTGTGGCACTGCATCTGGTTCTAGTGCACAGAGGGGTAGGGTGAAGCAGACAGAGCGATTGGGAGAGAAGAGGGGGAGAGGCAGCAGGAGATTATGTGTTATAAACGGATCTCCAGGATGGTGCGTGGTGCCAGGGTGCATGATGCCTCTGAGCCACTGCAGAATTGGCTTAAGGGCGAGGGTGAGCAGACAAAAGTTGTTGTGTATATTGGTACTAATGTCATTGGGAGGAAAAGGTATGAGGTCCTACAAAATGAATAAAAGGATTAGGAAAGAGGTTAACAAACAGGGCCTCGAGAGTGATAATCTCTGGGCCATGTGTCAGTGGGGGTAGGAATAGGAAGACGGCGGGTGAACATGTGGCTGAGGAGTTGGTGCAGGTGGCAGGGGTTCTTTTGTTTCACTATTGGGGATTAATTCCACACTTTTGGGGTGGAATCTGTGAAGTGTGTTCATGAAAGTTTCCTCAGGCTTTAGGGCTAGGAGCTAGATTATACAGTAACTAGCGTACAGGTGACGGTGGTTGCATCACTCTGCTGAAGTCTGTGAGCTGAAGTGCATGTTTCCATGCTGCATCTCTAAACTAAACTAAACTAAACTAAACATTATGTGACGGGTCCCTATAAGGAGAGGACAAATCTTGAACTACTCTCAAAGCATGGGGCAGGGCAAGTGACTGAAGAGTTAGTGGGTGAGCATTTTGGGACCAGCAACCACAGTTTTATTATTTCAGTGGCGCAGCGGTAGAGTTGCTGCCCTTACTGGAGACCCAGGTTTGATCCTAATTACGGTGCTGTCTGTATGGAATGTATAAGTTTTCCCTGTGACCATGTGGGTTTCTCCTAATGCTCGATTTCCTCCCACATTTCAAATGCATACAGGTTTGCAGGTTAATTGGCTTCTGTAAAACATTGTCCCTGGTGTGTAGCATAAAACTACCATACGGGTGATCGCTGTAAGCGTAGACTTGGTGAGCCTAATCCACCCTGTATCTCTACATTAAACTAACCGGAACTGTTGTTTACAATTAGATCCTCAAGGTAAAGTCCTTGGTGCAATGACAAGGGTTTCTGGGAGTAATTTGGAAGATGCACGATCTTTTCATTCCAAAAAGGAAGAAACATACTAAGGGGTGAATAAGGCCACTGTGACTGACAAAGGAAGTCAAATGTAGCATAAAAGCAAAAGAGAAGGAATATAACTTGGCAAAGACTAGTGGGCAGCTAGAGGATGAGGCAGCTTTTAAAAACCAACAAATGGCAACTAAAAAAGCAATATGGGGAGAAAAGATGAAATATGGCAAAGCTATCCAATAATATAAAAGAGGATACCAAAAGTATTTCAGATGCATAAAGAGCAAAAGGGAGGCAAGAGTGGACATAGGACCTCTGGAAAATGGTGCTGGACAAGTAGTAATGGACCTCTGGAAACTGGAGCAAGGTCAACAACTTTGACAATATTAGACAGGAACATGGAACATGGAAAAAGTTGATTGTAGTAGTTTGTTTGCGGGCAAAGGGATGTGTGGACATGGGAGGCTTTTAAAAGTATGATGGCAAGAGTTAAGGGTATGCATGTCCCTGTTAGAGTGCAGGGCAAGTTAGATCGTAATAAGGAACCTTGGAAGATGAAAAAAATTGAGACTCTGGTCAGGAAACAGAGGGAGCATGGGTCAGGTATTGGTAGCAGGGATCATGTAAATCCATGGGGTCTTTTAGTGGATTGAGGAGCATACGTGGGAAGATAATCAGAAGGGCAAGATAGGGCCTTTGAGATAGCTCAGGTTGAGAAGATGAAGGAGAATCTAATGGTGCCGCAGAAGATGGACAAGTTCCTCAATGAAGACTTCTCTTTGTTTATACCGCAGAAAAAAATAACATGAAGACTAGAGAACTAGGGAAATGAAATGGCAATGAGTTGAGGACAGTCTGCATTGTAGCTGAACATCGTAAATTGTATGTAGATAGATAAATCTCCCAGGCCTGATCGAGTATATCCAAGGACACTATGTGGAGCTTGAGAAGACATTGCAGGAGCCCTGGCAAAGATGTGTGAATCATCGTTAGATACAGATACTGGAAAACTAGAGGGTGGAAAATGTTGTGCCTCTAATTAACAAGGGTCACAAAGAATAACCCTGAAATTCTAGTCCAGTAAGCCTAACATCTAAAGTTACTGGAGAGGATTCTGTAGGATAAGACATACATTTATCTTGAAATGTAGTGGTTGATTAGGGAAAGACATTATGTTTTGTGCGTGGGAGACCGTGTCTCATTAATTTGATTGGATTTTTTGAAGTAACCAAGAGGGATGATGAGGAAAGTGCCATAAATGTGAGCCTGAGCCTCCTCCATTGTCAAAGGGAGGCCAAATGCAAGTTGGAGGAACAGCACCTCATATTTCGCTTGGGCAGTATGAATATTAATTTATCTAATTTCAAGTAATCCTGATATCCCTTCTCTCTCTGCCCCTCTTCCACCCTAGTCATTGTACTAGTTTCACTGTTGTCCTGTTGAGTTTCACAGTCTGTATAATTCATTATCACCTAGCCCACAGCCAACAATGGACCATTGTGGGCTCTGCCTTTCTTTGGTACCAAAGCAGGTTTGACATTGGTTACAAAGCGGTGGTGAAGTTGGTTCTCGAGAAGTGTTGATGATGGTTCTGGAGCAGAAGTGACACTGACTCTGGAGCGCTGGTGATGTTGGTTCTGCAGCAAGGGTGATGTTGGTTCTGTCGTGAGATCGACGTTGTTTCTGCTACAGGGGTAATCTCTTTTGGGCAGTTTCCCATTTGTCCTCTAGATTGTCTGCACGCGGCGTTCATTGCAAGTGAGCGACAGTGCTGTGGTGAGTAAAGTTTAGTAATGTTGGGATGATGTTTTTTTTTAAGTGTCAAGATACAGTATGGAAACAGGACCTTCAACCTACCGAGTCCATGCCAACCAGCAATCACTCATACACTAGTTCTATCCTACACACAAGGGATCATTTACAGAACCCAATTTATTTATAAACCTACACATCTTTGGAATATGGGAGGAAACTGGAACACCCAGAGGAAAATCATGTGGTCACAGGGAGGACGTACAAACTCCATACAGGCAACACTCGTAATCAGTATTGGACCTGGGTCTCTTGCGCTGTAAGGCTGCAACTGTTCCACTGCACCACTTTGCTGTCCCAATCAGCCATGTTTTACACCACTCTGTACCGAATTCAGGCCTGTGACAGATCCACTGGTTAAAATTACATCTTCCGTGTCATAATTTATAGACATGGCACTGAATTTGTGTGTGTGACCAGATTTGGGAAGATTGCTCCAGGGTCTCTCTCAATGGCAGACCAGTGCAAAAAGAGACAGTATCATGGGCATTGCTGCTCTCTGCATTTCTCTTGGAGTTGTCACACAGTGGAGATCGTGCCCTCTGTCTGTACCAAATCTACAGTGCATTTTTTTAATTCATCCAAACTCAGTGCATTTCTAAACTCGTCTAAACTCCTCTTGCATTCTAGCAGGAATGACGGTGGAGCTGCAATGACAAGGGTTTCTGGGAGTAATTTGGAAGATGCACGATCTTTTCATTCCAAAGAGGAAGAAACATACTAAGGGGTGAATAAGGTCACTGTGGCTGACAAAGGAAGTCAAATGTAGCATAAAAGCAAAAGAGAAGGAATATAACTTGGCAAAGATTAGTGGGCAGCTAGAGGATTAGGCAGCTTTTAAAAACCAACAAATGGCAACTAAAAAAGCAATAAGGGGAGAAAAGATGAAATATGGAAAGCTATCCAATAATATAAAAGAGGATACCAAAAGTATTTCAGATGCATAAAGAGCAAAAGGGAGGCAAGAGTGGACATAGGACCTCTGGAAAATGGTGCTGGACAAGTAGTAATGGAAACAAAAAAAATTGCGGATTAACTGGATAAGGTTTTTGCGTCAGTCTTCGCAGCAAAGTGCTAGAAATTCAAGAGTCAGTAAAAGAAAAGACCACACATGATTACAATCAAGCCATCCGCCGTGCACAGATAAATGACAAAGTGTTGCAACTGTTAGTGCAAGATAAAGTGTGATTAAAGATAGTTCATAGGTCTCCAGTGAGGTAGATGGGAGGTCAGGACCACACTCTAGCTGGTAAACCCCAGGGTTCTGAAAGGGGTAGCTGTTGCAGTTGCGGATGTATTAGAAGTGATCTTTCAAGAATCACTAGAGTCAGGAACGGTTCCAGAAGACTGGAAAATTGCAAATGTAACTCCACTAATTAAAAAGGAAGTGTGGCACAAGAAAGGAAATTATAGGTCAGTTAGCTTGAATACAATGATTGGTAAGATTGGTAAGAGTCCATTAGCAAGGATGGGTTTTGGAGGTATTTAGAAACACATGATTAAATAGGCAAAAGTCAGCATGGTTGTGTTAAGGGGAGATCTTGCGTGACTGTTGGAAATCTGTTGGAATTCTTTGAGGAAATAACAAGCAGGATAGACAAAGGAGAGTCAGTAAATGTTGTACACGGATTTTCAGAAGGTCTTTGATAAGGCGCCACACGTGAGGCTGCTAAATAAGGGAGTGATCGTATTAGAGGCAAGGTACTAGCGTGGATAGAAGCATGGATAAGGTGGCATGGTGGTGCAGTGGAAGAATTGTTGCCTTACAGCGCCAGAGACCTGGGTTTGATCCTGACTATGGGTGCTTGTCTGTACGGAATTTGTATGTTCTCCCCGTACAAATTCCAAGTCATGTTCTGCGTGGGTTTTCTCCGGGATCTCCGGTTTCCTCCCACACTCCAAAGACTTATGTTAATTGGCTTGATATAATTGTAAATTGTCCCTAGTATGTGTAGGATTGTGTTAGTGTGTGGGATCACTGGTCAGGGCAGACCCCGTGGGCTGAAGGGCCTGTTTCCACTCTGTATCTCTAAACTAAACTAAACTAAAGACTGGCTGATGGGCAGAAGGCAAAGATGGGGCCTTTTCTGGCTGGCTGTCAGTGCCAAGTAGTGTGCACGGGTCAGTGTTGAGTGTGCAACTTTTCATGTTATGTTTTCATGATCGTGATGATGGAATAGATGGCTTGGTGCACAAGTTTGGGGATAATATGAAGATAGTTGGAGATGCTGGTAGTGTTGAGGTAGAAGGCCATCTGCAGAATGACTTGGACAGGTTGGGAGAGTGGGCAGAGAAGTGGCCAGTGGAATACAGTATGGCGAAGTGTACAGTCATGCGCAGACTACTGTCTAAATGGGGAGAGGATTCAGAAATTAGACTTGGCAGTGTCAGGATGCCCAAAAGGCAAATTTGCAGATTGAGTTGGTTGTACGGAAGGGAAATGCAATGCTAACATCAATTTGGATTAGAGTATGAAAGCAAAGATGTAATGCTGAGGATTTATATGGTGCAGGTCTGGCCACATTTGGAATATTGTGAACAGTTTTTGCCCCCATATCTGAGGAAGGATGAGCTGGTGTTGGACAGGGTCCAGAGGAGGTTTACGAGAATGATCCCAGGGATGATTGGGTTAACGTTTGATTACTCTGGGCCTGACGGTTTGGGAGGCCAATCGGGGGAAAATACACAATTAATGGGATGACCCCCCCCCCCCCCCCCCCCCCACAGCATTGATGTACAGAGGTATCTTTGGGGCCCAAGGCCATGGCTCCCTGAAATTGGCAACGCACGTAGATAAAGTGGTAAAGAAGATGTATAGTTTAGTTTGGAAACAGGCCCTGCGGCCCACCAAGTCCACGCCGATGATTGATTCCCTGTCACAGGGGAACGTACAAATTCCGCGCAGACAGCACCCATTGTTAGGTTTGAACCCAGGTCTCTGGCTCTATGCCATTGTGCCGCCCATGTGCTGCCCATGGAATGGCTGCCCTCATAGGTCGGGGCATTGAGTATAAGGGTCAGGATGACATGATGTAGCTTTATAGGACTTTGGTTCGGCCACATTTGGAATCTAGCGTGCATTTCTGGTCGCCCCGTTACAGGAAAGATGCGCTGGCTTTGGAAAGGGCGCAGAGGAGGTTGCCTGGATTAGGGGGCAGTATCTACAGGGAAGGCTGTGGGAAGACCTGATAGAAGTACATCAAATCATCAGAGGCATAGAGAGGGTAGACAGTCAGAACCTTTTTCCCAGGATGGAAAAATCAAACACTGGACGGCACAACTTGAAGATAAGAGAGGCAAAGTTAAGAGGTGAGACGTGGGGCAACAGTAGGTGGTGGGCGCCTGGAACGCGCTGCCAGGGCTGGTAGTTATGGCATTTAAGAGGCTTTTGATCGGCATATAGATATGCATGGAAAGGAAGGAAATGGATTACGTGCAGGTAATTAAAGAGATGGTCTTGGCATTATGTTCAGCACAAACGTTGTGGGCCGAAGGCCTTTTCTTGTGTTGTACTGTTTCATGTTCCATATTCTAACTGAACTGGGATATGGAATAAGATTTGCTTTCTTGGAATGCATGTGCAGAGAAGTAAATAAATAAAAGCAGTATTAGCTCTTTGCAGCTCACGTTCCTTGATGCATGTGCAGATGATGTTTAATGTTACGGAGAACAGCAATGCTGACTATTTTCTAGGATGGCAACCCCCACATCATACGCAGGGATCGCCTGTATTTTTTAAATGGAGAAAGGCTGCAATTGAGCCAATATCAGGTTGGAGCAGTGTGGGAGCCTTGAAAGCAAGTCCGTGGATAGGTTGGATCATCCAAATTGGCTAATTGAGCAGCTAATAAAAAGAAGGCAAGGTGTAG